>NC_092210.1:56750243-57024570 GCF_043381705.1 Parasteatoda tepidariorum | reverse complement strand
ATATAGTTTGTTTAGAAGACTTTTTCATTGCTAAAATATAGTTAATAGTTATTATACTACTCAACAAAATAGCACAAGGCTGAAGTTGCTGTCGCTGTGGGTGGTATAATAGTAGGTGGTCGTTGACCTCGACCACCTAGTTAATCTTAATATTATCTCTTTATAATATAACAAATATAATTAATTCCAAAGACATGAACTGCACGGAAATTTTCTGAATAAACATCAGCAGTACATATTTTATTTAAAAAAAATTTTTTTTTTTTTAAAGTAATAACAAATCTACCAATTTATACTCCTTCCGGGGATTATACTCTTCTCTGGTGGTAAAATGACAATTGAATTAGTGTTGTAAGCAAGAATACTTTTTTGTTTTTGTTTTGCCCGCACTTGAATGCACACTTGAACCTCAGATACATTGGAGCCTGGTTGGTTGGAGACTATTTGATATAGCTGCAAATACCACAAGGGAATATGCAAACAGTAAACCATCAGATATATTGAAGAGCGTTCCCGTAACAGCTGCGACAATATTTTACACAAGAATAACATAAAATATTTTTTCTTCTTCATGTCTGCTATCTTTTTTCTTACAAGAGCTGAAATTCGTCATTGTCTTTAGGTACTCTTTCTCTCGACTGTAATTCGATGAATTCAAAAATCAAAATAGTACTTCCAAGTAGTTCCTTAGGTTATAATGGTTCAGCGGATTGTCCGGTTCGAAATTTTGCATCTGCACATTTATTTCTTTTTTAGCAAAAAAGATTTATGTAATTTTTTTTCTTTATGTCTCGTGAAAGTTGGGAAAATAATTTTGAATTGCTATTGATTTTATTAATCTTGCCATTAAAGTAATGCTATTTTTTCCCTTCAGAAAGAAGTTCATTTTTATTTTATCACTGTTACAACTAATCCATGAGCAGCTTTTAACGCTTAACTACATAACCAAGAAGACAAAGAAACTCGTAGGATAGAATCCCAATGCTTCATAATGACAACTCATTGCCTTAAACACTGTGCCATCGTGGCTCTATACAAAAATTCGAAAATTCATAATTCTCTTCTTTAAATATGAAAGTTTTTTTACTTTTAATATTGATGACGCATTAGGTGCAGAATTATATCCAAAGTTCTGCAATAAGTCTTTTGATTGTAATCACAAGTGTTCTTCGGTTTTAGTCAAAACTAAATATTAACCATCACTAGTTAAATTGAAATTATTTTAGCTAAAGAATAATTTTTTTTTGCAGACTAGATTCGCAAAAAGAAAGAACCTTAATAAGTTCAAAGTAAAATTATGTTAGATGCCTACATTACGGCACTTTTTTTACTTTTTTCACTTGAACTGCACAATAGGCAACTGGCGACGGTCTGGGAAACATCACTGAGGATAATCTGGTGATAACACACATACGACACAGCCCATTTTACAAGGAGGACACATTCATACACCACCATCCATCTACATATCGTAATTTTGATCTGAACCGGAACACAATAATTTCCGATCCAGTACCTCCAAAGGTATCGATTTCTTATTAGAGCTTGGAGATTTTGTGACTCCGACACATTTAGCGTGCACCAGTCACCATTTTGTACACAGAGAATCTTCGGCTGGTGGGGATCGAACTTATGACCCTCGGGCATAGGCCCAACACGCCCTACCAGCCAGTTGTTCGGATATAAATTGTTCGGAGTAAATTTGTGTAAATAGTTCTGCTTTAAAAATAAATTGTTGTGTGAAAAATTGGATGAAAAATATTCTACTTTAAAGACAAATTGCTCTGTGTAAACGTGGGTGCAAATAGTTCTGTTCTAAACATAAATTTTTGGGTGAAAATTATTTTACCTTAAAGACAAATTGTTCCATGTAAACTTGGGTGGAAATTGTTCTCCTCTAAAAATAAATTGTTGTGTGAAAAATTGGGTGTAAATTATTTTACTTTAAAGACAAATTGTTCTATGTAAACTTGGGTGTAAATTGTTCTGCTCTAAACACAAATTGTTGTATGTAAAAATTTTGATGCAAATTATTCAACTTTAAAGACAAATTGTTCTGTGTAAACTTAGGTGTGAATAGGTCTGTTCTAAACATAAATTGTTCACCTAGGACATGGATTGTTTTAGGATATAAGTGAGCTTAAGAGGCTGACGCACTAGAAATTTTTAGAATAAAAGTCTTTCTGCTTGTGTCTCCTCCCTTTATTTATATTTTTAGAGTTCTTGACAAAAAAGAAGTAAAAAAAGTATATACATTAAAAACTGCAAATTTGTTTTTTCAACCAAAGGTAAAGCAAAGACGCAATCAAAACTTATTTAATCAATAATGAGTAGGTTGAAATGAAAACATCAAACCCAGACTGAATGCATGCTGAAAATTGGAGGAATTTCTTATCATCGCCTTTCCACTCCTTTCTGTTTCCTTCGGCAATCAAACAAGTTTTAGTGTTCTCAGTCTTCCTTACTAGTGATAGCATTTTTGTTTTTTCATCTTTTAACTATTATTCGGTTGAAGTAATTTCATTTTTTTTTCATATTAAAATGAAAGACTATTTTCTCCCAGTGAATAAATATTTTATTAAATCATATACTGTCAATTCTGGTACAATACCTTCTGCCATCTTTTTGGAAGTAGCAAAATTCTAATCAACTAAAATTTTTGCTCTTTGTGGGCAAAAAACTGATTTCTCACCTCTATTTGAAGTAAAGGTTTTACCGTTTTAAAATTTTTTATAGAGACTGAAACATTGTTGTAGACAACTCATTTTTCATACCCTGTGATGAGTGGCAGTAAAAAATTGCTAATTTTCTTGACATTTGAGAAGCAAATCGCAGACGTCTACGCAACTACTTTCTTTCCCTAAGAAATACATGTAGAGTTTTGAGATTAAACCTAAGGTTTTTCAAATGATCATGAGGTTTTTAGGTTTTTCAAATGATGATGCTGTAATCGACAAATTCATTCGCCGGTTTACATCAATTAATGCCGTTATTGTGTCTTCAACAGATGAAATTGTCGTGCAGCATCTAAAAATTTTGTTGGACCGAAATTTTGCAATCCAGTTTTGGCACTCGCGTACTGCTAATACATCTTAGAAAATTATTTTCTAACTTGAATAGAATTTTCAGTTTTTCGATAGGAAAAAAGTAAAACACACCGAAAATTCTCCTTTTTACTTTCCATATTTGACCAAAAAAAGAAAAAAAACTACAACATAGAATTAAACAAACTTTTTTCACAAGCAAGCTTTGCTACATCACCTGTCTAAATAAATAACGATTTAGTGGCTAAGTTGACCGAGAAATTATATAATTAAGTCCTCTGCTGGGGGGAAAAAAACGAAATTACTTTCCAAATAATCTAATAATATGGGAATCGATATCTCATTAATTAAAAACAAACTGAGGCTACGTCCTTAGAAAACAGGAAGAAAAGGACATTAAGAAAAACATATTTTCGTTTTCTACTCTGTTAAAATATTTGTAGCGTGTTGAATTGACATATTATTTAAATCTGCTCCACCATATGACTCTATGGTCAACAACATTACCGTTCAAATGAATCTCTTGTTAATTAGATTATAAGAGAGCCGTGGTGGCTCAGGAGATAGAGCGCTCTCCTCCCAATGAGGTGATCCGGGTTTGAATCTCTACGATCGTTGGTCGATGCAATTCGGCACCTGATTCGCACTGACCTCAGTGCTGATGTAAAATATTTTCCGTAGTAGACGGATTATGGGTTAAAGTCCCCTTGCCGTCTGGCCAACCATGGGAAGTTTTCGTGGTTTTCCTCTCCATATACGAGGGTAGTTTTCCTCGCCATAAATACCGGTTGGTCCCATAAAAAGTTCTCCATGGATGCACATCTCTCCTACTATAGGATAGGGCATTCACCTTCTAATGAGCTGAGTCGGGTTCGAATTCCAGCGATGGCTGGTCGATACGCATTCCGCACCGACCACAGTGATGACGTAAAATAGCCTCAATGGTGGACGGATCATTGGTTAGAGTCCCCTTGCTGTCAGGCTAACCGTGGGAGGGTTTTGTGGTTTTCCTCTCCCTGTAAAGCAAATGCTTTCCCTGTAAAGACTAGTTCCATTAAAAAGTTTTCCATGCGGGCAAATTTCTCCCAATACTTGATCCAGAAATTCCCTTGTCTTCTCTATTGAGTTCAAAGTTACAAGGCTACGGAGTTGAGCAATGTTAGTCGTAAATTCCTAATTCAGTCGGCTGTTCAAAGACAGTTATGAAATAAAATTAAAGAATTAGATTATAAGATACTATGGTTCAACTTGAACGGAAAGATGATATATATTAACACACTTATAGGGGCCATTTAAATATCGCGTAAGTATATATATATTTTTTCTTTTGGTGATTTCGAATCCGTCTCTCGCCTTGTCCGCTAACTTAAGCAAATCGCAACAACCAACCCTTCCTGTTATTTTAATTTTTTTTCTCTCACAGCAATAGTGTAATTTTCGAATCATATTCAAGTAAAAAAGATAACCTTGTAAAAATGAAAAATGGTGTTTTAATTTATTTATTTTGCGAAATTTTAAGTTGAATATTCTTTAGGAATCTCTGTTTTCTATCAGAGTTAAAAACTCTTGACCTTTAAATTTTCTTTGAAAAGATTTTTTTTTTCTTTGCCGTCATTCTGTGAATGCAACTTTTATTTCAAATTTGAAATCTTCACAAGTGCAATTATTTTCCAAATAATTTTTGACGCAAATTTTAAAGGTATTTTAAAAATAAGCGGATTTAATGTCTATGTTAGCATTACTCACATCACTTACTTCTTCCTCCCCCCTCGTCAGCAAAAATAAGTAAATCACAACCCCTATTAGGAGCTCACGAAATATGTATGAATGACCCCTTTCTGAAAGATTGTAGAATAGCTTTGTTTCATTCTAAATTTTCTATAAATGTTAATTTAAATTTTCACGAAAAAAAATATATATTCTTGCACTAAAAAACTCTTCATCTCATAAATATCTCTTCGAAATCTTTTATTTTATTTTCTTAGTTTTTATCTTGAAAAATATGTAACGTAATATCTTTCTACTCTGTTACCCTTTCTAATATGCGATGTAACTTTCCTTTAGCTTAAAAAAAAAAAAAAAAAAAATCCATTTTTGACTGTGAAATGTGATTTTTTTTTAAAAGCAAACGTTAAAATTGAAAATACATCATGCGTGTCTTCAACTAAAAATTAACTCTTCATCTTATCTCTTTCAAATTTTTCAATTAATGTTTCAGTTTTTTTTCTGAATAATATTTAGAGCACTCTCGTTCGTTAAAAAAAAAAAAAAAAAAANAAAAAAAAAAAAAAAAAAAAAAAAAAAAAAAAAAAAAAAAAAAAGAAACTATTAATCGTAAAAAGTGATTTTCTTAATAAACAGTAGTTCAAATTATTGTAAAATAAAATATCCTACTCATCTTTAATAATTTTATAAGAAATTGAAAATGAATGCATGAGTTGATTTTATTGCAAACGATAAGCTTTCAATATCCCCCCAACTGCTGCAACAAGCACGAGGTGGCGTGAATGTATCCTTTCCCGTATCCTCAACTTTTCCGAAAAGTTCTCCCCAACTTCTTTCCCGACTGGGCGGGGGTGGAAAACAGAATAGATCACGCGACTCCCACGACACAATGAAAGTCTGAAAAAGAGGAGAAAAAAAATCCACCTCTTCTGATCTTTTTCTTCTCGTGCTCTTGATGGAATCTTAGGGGGAAAAAAGTTAGAATCATTTCCAAAATAAATATTATAATGCCGACAGTCGCGATTCGCGAAGCAGTAGTGAGATTTCATCCAATAAAATTAATCCTCTTCTTCAGACTGAGGAATGCCGCGCCCCATCTCTGATAGGCCGATTTCGATTGCGAACTGCATCCTGGGATCGTCCCGCGCACTCCGCCAAACACGCCGAGTTGTGGAAGCTCTCATTCGAGTGTAAGTCACTTGTACGTGAGGATCACGTCGCCAAAGTATTGTGAAAACTCGCCACTGTTTGTTTCTTTCCGTAAAGAGATATCAACTGTGCAGTCAAGAAAACTAATTAACTGGACTATTTGTTGACAAACTGTAAAGCGCTTGGTCGCTGTTTTGTTTCTTGTTTTAATTTTTTATCAGCTGTTTCTTATCCAAGGGGCCAAAATTCGTGTCAAAAACAGAGCACCCCTTCCCGTCTTCAGGATGGATGATCATCCAGATCAACAAGATTTGGATGCGCCTGTGGTAAGTGAATACATTTATTTTATGCATTGTTTTATCTAATTTGCAATACGTAAGCTCCTACAAGCTTTGCCCAACCCCTTATGAGTGATACAATCGTACACGGAATTCGACTGTAGAATGTAAACATTCGCACGCTGTTGTGTACACGGACGAAGATTCAGGAAACTTGCTTGTCCGGGAGATTTCGAACTTAATACGATCTTGATCGAACTTAGATTAAAGAAATTTTTCTTTTGAATTGGCTATTCATACAACTATCTGCTTTATTGCGAATTTTGTTCGTATCAAATGTATGTACAGGTTTAGTTAACCTAGATAGAGGAACGGTTTAACTATATTTCAATTTTGAAGTTGTTCTGTGGTATTGATTATTGCATTCTTTCAGAAACTGGTTATTAATTAAGATTTTATATTTTTTAAGAATTTATTTTGTAAAGCTTACATTTATGTGAAATTTTTTGTTTATTTTTTTATAATTTATTGTATATTAATTTAAAGGGTTGAAACATTTTAATTCTATACCACAATTGCCAGAAAAGGATTGTTAGAGGTGATGAACAGGCATAGGTGATTTTAATGAAGATTTAAACGCTTATTCTTAAGATTGACCAGTCAACAATTCAATTGACATAGTTGGAGTTTTATTACATTCATTTACTAGGTTACGATTGTGTTTTGAAATATTTTACTTCCTTTTTTTTCATTATTTGAGCATTATTCATTTCGTAGTTGACTATATTTTGACAGTTGATTGGCTGTATTACTCACCATTATATTTTGAAACTAGAGATTCCAATTCTTTAAACAGTTTCGCTAGTAATCCTTCAGTAATATAACCGGACCTTTTCTTATTTTACGTTTATATCGCTAAATCGTAATTTAAATACAGGTACAGAGTAGATTGATTTGGAAATAAAACACGCTGTGTGATCATCACAATCATGGGATTTTCAAGCATATTTATTTTAGAACGAAAGGAAAGTTGAGATAAGGTTTATTTAAGAGAGGCCTTTCTTTGTGAAGAAATAAGTGGGGAGGGGTGTTAAGTTATTTGGATTTACGCTTTCAAGGAAAGGACATCTTATTTGTGGCCATGAAAGAATGGAAGGGGTGTACGGCTGATTCAGTCAAGCGATCGTTAGCGGAGGGTTGTAAGTCGGTTTTGGCAGAAGCCTGTCATAATAGAAAAATCAAACAGCTTAGCCATTTTATTGTGTTGCAATTGAATATTTGAAAAAAAGATCTGGTTTTATTTAGTACTACCTATGTATTTTATTTGTTGCCATCATTAGTGGAAATTAGGTTTAAATAGTATATAACCAGGATGCACAATCTCTGATCCATGTGCCAAAATTGGTCCCCAGAGTTTACTGACTTGTCACTTGAACTGTTTTAAATGTATTGTTAAAAAGTACATGGGGAAGAACTGTTTGTTAAAAAAATTTAGTATTTTTTTCCTCAGCATTGGAAAACAATTTATTTTTGCTGGTCATCCTGATTCTTGTAAATATTACCTGCTATTTTGTATAAACATGTTAGTTTTTAGTTGGATCTTACTTCACACTTTAAATTTTTACACTGTAAATTGTACACTTACACTTCAGATTTTTGCGATTTCAGTTTTGGCTTACTCATGTTTGCCACTGGCATGACATTTTTAGTTTTTGTGGCCCGATTATTTTGAGATTATTAAAAGATTGTTCATCTTTGATAGATGTTAGTGATTATGAGGTTAAGTTAGGTTAAATTTTAGGCTCATTTTTACGAGCTTCGTTTGAATCGTAAGTTTCTTTATGGATTTACTAAAATCCTCATTTTTTAAAAAGCATGTTTTAGGAAAGTAGAAACGTGTGTTTTTTGGGGGTTACTTTATTGTTTGTTTCCTTTTGCACTAGTAAAAATAGCATTTTTATTACACAGGGGTTTTATTATGAGACTTTGTTAAGATCTAAAAGTAGGGCCCTAGCTCTGTTCCATAGGGTATCATGGAGCCCGTCAATAGTTTTAGTTGTGCCCGTCACTGTGTTATGTAAAAGTATTAGTTAAATTTTTTATTTCACCTTGGAAAAGGCTTTCTTATGGCATTGTTCTTTTAATATAAAAGATATGTGTTTTTCATTTGTAGTGTTTTATGGTTTTTTTTGTACTGAAATTCATCGACTTAATAGTCTTTTCATACATGGCTGACAATTTTCATGATATTTGATCTTAGTTTTTTTACAATGAAAAATTAAGCAGTATTAATTGTATACGGCACATAGTACTTATGGAAAAGAATTGCATTATGCACTTAATTGGTTTTTATTTGTATGAATGTTCAATTCATCTTTAGTTCCTAGTTATTTTTTTTTGGGGGGGGGGGCGAATGAATTATTAAGTTTTAAGAATGATAAGGTGTTACTTTTATTACGTGATGCAATTATCATCAAGGTGATGCTACTGTCTTAGTCATCACAGTATTTGATTATCAATGAAATATCCTTTTATTTTTTTGCGTGAATAAACACTAAGGATTTTTTTATTTACTTTTTATTTTTCAAAGAATTTGTTTTGTTTTTTTTAAAAAAAAGCTTTTTAAATATTTGCTTACTTTTGTTACCTACCATGCAGCATCTTATTTTCTTGAATAGTTAATAGCATAGATTTCATTAATGATTTCTTAATGTTCCTTAGTTTCCTCCATTAACTTTATGCCTTGTAAATCTATCTTACCTTTATTATGAGATTATCTTTTATTTCTGTTCATTTCCGGGGGGAGGATAAAGAGTTTAGCCTACCTCCTAGATTTTTATATTAGCTTATTATGTTATTAAATAATATTAAGTTCGTGCACTAGTAAAGAGCTTTCTTTTCCACAATTAAAAAAAAAAGAAAAATACAGAAGGTTTTTAAGTTATAAGCGCAACACGTGAAATTCTATGGGATAGGCTTATTTTTATTTATAAGATGGCAAATGCTTTATAATTATAACGTTGAAAAATAGATTAGTAAGAAAAAAAATTACCTAAGTACTTCGAGGATAGTTTAGTTAAATTTTTACAAGATTATAAGCTTTAACTACTTGTTTTAGTTTTTTTTTTATGTATACATATTACATTAGGAAAAGATTCAATGGCTTGGAGTAGTAAAATGACCAGTCATACTTTTTCAAATGTGACGATTTTACAGTACTGTTTCCAGCTAGATGCTTAACAAGTTACAATTTCACTACATAACATTATAATATACAGAAGTATCAGTGTTTGCTTGGAAATTTTATTCTTCACTTTGAAAATATGATTTATTATATTGACCTCATCTTTCTAATTAAAGTGTACCCGTTCACCTGTTTAAGAGTAGAACTTTACCTCCATGGTAGTGGAATATAATTGATTGAACTTTATTTAGAGCCAGACATCTTGTCCTTTAAAGCTATTGTTACTAAGAACATGCATATTCCTAGAAATACATGAAAAGGATACCACCTTGATTTTGGATAAATCTACATAGATGTGTGTAGCACACAATATAGAAGAATTTGAATGAACATTGTAAATAATGCTTGTCATCTGAACCATGGGGGTTAATGTAAATAATATGACAGCTCTACCTATAATTTGACAGGGACCGACATTGGTTACTTGTCAATTTGTAGTAAAAGGGTATTGCTATCTTACAGGGCAATAGTGAAAGCTGTGTTATTGATGTTCTTTTTAAAGAATACACTTCCTTTTATATTTAACTCTTGGTCCCTTCGTATTTCTTTTCAAGAAATTGCCACCCCCTTCTCACAAGGAGGGGTTATTCAGCATTGCATGACGTCATGTATCCTTCTAGTGTACTTTTCTATTTTTAGTTATTTTGCGAAATAGTGATTTTTGGATTACTCCAGCAAGACCTGATTGTCCATGATTTTTTTAGGGCCTCAAAAATGTGTAAGAAGTCAATATGTGTAAAAGTTATAAGTTTTTTTTAAACCTAATTCATTAAATATTTATTTCTAACTCACTTCATAAATTTTTCTTCCTCAGATAAAAAAATATTTTTTAACTCCTTTTATGTATTTTTTTTCCTTTTTAGTTATGATTTTTTTTTTTAAATAACCCCGTGATTTTAAGTTAATTTTTTCTATAATTTTTATAAAAAAATACTGAACGCAATATGCGTCTTTATAGGATTTGTTTGCATGTGTTTCATACGAACTCAGTTCCTGTATAAAACATTT
Source organism: Parasteatoda tepidariorum (assembly GCF_043381705.1). Taxonomy (NCBI): domain Eukaryota; kingdom Metazoa; phylum Arthropoda; class Arachnida; order Araneae; family Theridiidae; genus Parasteatoda; species Parasteatoda tepidariorum. The sequence continues at coordinate 57,014,122 of NC_092210.1, read as the reverse complement.
TTAATGAAGAGTTAATGTACTTCAAAGTTGCAGAATTTTTACTAATAGGATTCAAGGTTGTTTTTTTCAGCCATGGTCTTTTATTATGTATCACATAAAGATAATTATTATACTTTTTAAGATGGTAGCGTTGTAGAAGGTGATTACAGTGAAAATCAAATTCCCTTCCCTCAATCATCAGAAGAAAATATGAAATGGCTTCATACAGGTGTCCAATACTGAGTATTTGTGATATATTATTCCAGATTTCGCTGAAAGAATCTTAGGATTATCTTCGTCTAAGATCAAAGGAATGTTTTTAGCTGGCTACAGGATCATGTCTCAGCATTGACAGCATTTATCTGACAAATGATAAAAGTTTTTCTTTTCCCTACCCCACCCTCATCTTAATGGCTACAACCGATCACTCCCCCCCCCTTCCCATCTAGTTTTATCTTTTATTTCACATACTTTCTTTCAATTCCAATGCCTGTAAGGGTTTTTTCTAGATTTCGGTTCCCTTAATGCTTGATTTCAAGGTCTGTGGGGGGAGGGTCGGAAAAATGTACACATTCTTAACTTCTATAAATGCCTTTTCTGTAGCTTTTGTTACTATTTTTATAGTGCTTCTGAGAAAATTCGATTTGTTGTGGTTTTAGACGTAGATTGGTGCAGTGGTGCTTGGCATGACTTTTTTAGATTCATGTTGCCATGCATGAATTAAGTTGAATCTTTGTAATTATTAACAGCCCTATTTTCAGTAACTTTACGTTCCACTTGTTTGAATTTAATACGAGCGCTTTTCCTTATTTTTTTAAATAATCGTATTACATACCAGGGCCTAATGTGTGTGGATTTTTTTTAATCTTTAATTGGTACTTTCATAGTAATAGAAACAGCAGAAACGGTACCTTAAAAAAAATCATCGCATTGAAATCGGGACTTTCTCAAAAATCGTGATTGATTCCTGGCAAAATCGACACTTTCCCAAAAAAAAAATAAAAATCAGCATTTGTAAATTTCTATTAAATGCGTGGGCCTTTTGGAAGATGAGTATTGTAAAGCGATGTGAATTTGAATTCATTATAAATGTGTGCATCAATTGTAAGTAGTAAGTTTTACTATAAGAATTGTGTTATAAAGAGTATTTTAATAGTTTTTTATTATTATGGAAAATAGTTTCTTCGAAATTGCTATTTTTATTATTATCTTCTGCATATTTTAGCAGAAAGTATCAAAACGCAATAATTTTCCACAAAAATAGGTATTAAGTAAAAAATCTTGAATTTACCCTTGCTTGTTCATTTTGTTAAAACTCATGACTAAGGTTAAGACCACGTGCTCCACTATTTCAGATCAGTATTATCACTTATTTAAAATTACTTCATTAAGTATTGTACATAATTAAGTACAGTACACATGCTTGAATATGAGGAGAATGCTTTTTTCCCTTCCCAAATCATATTGCATGTTGAACATTAGAGTTAGGAAGAAGATCGTGCTATTTTCCTAGTAAAAGAAAAATAGATTAACTCTTGTGAAAAGAGTCAACTTATTTGAAAATATTTTGTTTTATGTTGATATGGATTTGATTTAAAAATCTGTAACAATATTCTAGTTTGATTAATGTTTAAAATTTAATGTAAATTTATGGAAACTGAAAAGAAAAAAATGCAGTTCATTACATTGCACTGAGATTTTATTTATGTAAAAGAAGAAAAAAAAAACCTTTTCACTGTTGGAAAACTAGTTTCTAGTTTCAGCTAGCAAGACATCAAAATTATAGGAATTTAAGATTTTAAATTGTTCATAACATACTTTTTTTTTTTTTTTTTAATGACTGCGTGATTCTATATAAAAGGAATCTAATTAACATTAACCTCGTTAGTCAAATAAAAATCTGAATTTCTTCGTATTTAAGATGAACAATTCTTCGTATTAAGAGTTTATCATAAAAAGCAGCCGAACTTTCTATGCTTACTCTTAACTCATAAATTTTGGAAAAGCTACAAGCGAATGATAATAAAAATTAATAGTTCAAAAAATAAAATTAACCAAATATTAGTATTTATAATGAGTAATATTTTATATTTAAATTTTGTTTTGTTTCTAAAATCGTTGAACTGTATCCTTAAAGTCTGGTAAGCATATTAAAGCAAAGGGAAGATAATTGTATATAAATATTTTTAAGGCAGTTGTAGTGAGGAAAAATTTTGTTTTCACCAAGTTTAAGGACTTTAAATCAGAAGCCTAACGTTTAAACTTTAGACATATTTTTTTTCTTTTCTGGTGAGTCTAAAAACTAATGTTAAAAACAAAGTTTAGTTCGATCAATTTTTTTTTTTCATTATTTTCAGATCTAACACGTGATTCGTTAATAGTTTCCTTTAAGCTCACATATCTAAATTTTAGATCCTGCTGGACCATAATATCATTCAAATTTGCAGCAAACCTTAATAAGGTTATAAGTTGTACCGTTTTATTCCATTTTTCAAAAGTAACTGCATGATATTATGGTTAAAAGTAAACATAAATATGGTTTCATTTTATAAGTTTTAGCGAATTTACACCACATTATGGATCATCAACGAACCAATTTTTCTAAAAATGTTCCATAAATAATTCTATTCCTGTAGCAATACATCAGAACAGATGTTATAAGCTTGGATGTCCAATTTTATATAATTGATATTCTAATCCCATAATGCCTTACAAACTGTATAGATAACTTTCTAAAGCTTGCGAATAAAAAAACAACACGTTTTTACATTTATAAAAATTATCATTGAAGAAAATAAATGAAGCATATTATAAGTAAATTTTTTCCTAGTATTACCTCTAAAGTAGTAACCTCGAAAAAGTTTAAACGTTACAGTGTTATCACATTTCAATTCAGTAGCTTAAAAAATGACATTCTGTCATTATCTCTCAGCATTTCTGTTATATCATGTCCCTAATTTGTTATTGTCGTTTTGTATTTTTTGTTTAATAATCATTTTAAGGGCTTCACTATATTTAATATGTTATTATTTGGAGTTCGAAGCTTCCTTGAGCATTTTTGCACTTCCATTGTTTAGAAGTAAGAACAATTTAATAATAACATTTGATTAAAAGACAGACAAAACAGTTTCACACTAAACGTGTCCATACGATTTTTATCTAAAGTGCTATTTTAAAGTCTAATGGACTCTCTATTAATTTTTTTTCCTTATGGATTTCGCGTAATCAATTATTTTGTTACTTAATATGTTTTCAATCTTTCTAAAACAATATTAATTTTTTTTTCTGGAATAATAGTTTTCCTCAAACTACATTTCTATAATCATTCTACATTTCTGTTTTTTTTTCTTCATTTTTTTAAATATATATAGATAATTGTTGTTTGAATTCTACTAGTTAGATTTGCTTTGCGAGTTAACCATATTACATCGTGCATTTTGAATTGAATGAAGCAAAGATTTTTTGTTTTAATACTGTGTAAAATTGTATTATTTCAAACTGGTGTGTTCGTTATCAAATTAAAATTATATTCAGTAAAAGTTCCATTTAAAGAGAGGCATAATACGAGAAGTCTGCCTATTGCTATAAGATTCCAAGTCATGGTCAGTTTGTAAACTTTAAAAATGTAAAAATTGTATACTCATGTGCTAAAAATTACCGACTTTCCTCTATTATGGAGATGTTTTCTTTCTCTCTTACTTTTTATATTACTTATTTGTATTTATTTTTTAAGGATTTTTTTATTTATTCTTTTATTACAATTTATGGGAGCATTATTATGCAAAAGAGTGCAATATGCTTGACATTTTAATTAATTTCTGGTATCAATACTGTTAAGAAATGCACACTATATTACTCTTGTATTTATAAAGTAAAGTGCGGGCGATCACGAGCCAAGTTATCTTTCTCTTTACGGATGAAAAAAAATTCTGCTATTTTTAAGAATCCTATCTCATACTTCAAAAGAATGCTATGCTTTAGTAGACAACGAGTTTAGAATACATTATTTTTCTTTTTAGAGCTTATTATTAAACTAAAAAATCATATAATAATTCCAATATTCGCCAAAAGTTATTTGTTTTTATTTCCCTCTATTTCTTTTTTTTTCAAAATGAATTAGTATTGTAATAAGTATTTCCCCTCTGGCTTTTATAAAATGTACAAATCCAATAAGTTAAGTGAAATTTTAATTAACATTTAACCATGAAAGAAAATTGTTTCCACTTTATTACAGATAAAGCCTATATTTCCGAAAAACCTCCTTGCTGATTATCGCATGCGTTCTAGTCATCGCATTGAATAGCTGAATATATGAAAATTATTTTTATTACAATAATTATTTTGTCCCTTTCTTAGCATCGATAATATCGGTAAAATGGCTGGATATTTCTACCCTTTAATTATTCAATGTAGGAATAATAAAAAATTCATATTGATTTTGTTCGACAAACTTCATTTCTATGTTAATTTATTTAAGTAGTTTTTCTGTTTTCAATCTTTATACTGTGTTGATAAGCATTTTTGATTATAACTTCATACAATTTCTCGTGACGTAATCGATTTATATGTTAAACGAAACGATTGAGATTAAAAGGAAATATAAAATAAACGTTTTATAGATAAAGTGTCATATTTATAACGCTTCACAATTCATTTTTGATTATTGCAATTGCAATCGTAACATTTGTGTGTCGCTTTTAATTGACGTTCAGTTAGTTTTTTCTAAATTATCAGAAGTTGATTGTTTATGTACGTGATAAAAATAAATTTCAATATTTATCCATTCTGTTTGAAAAATAAACAAAGATTGAAACCATGAAATGTTTAAACTGTATATTTTAATTTTATGTTGTACGTTTTGAGTGAAATTTCATTAACTTATACTTTTTTTGTATGTGCATCGCTCCATCGATTAGTATCCTTGGTATGAAATTTTGGGAATACTTATTTGAATTGATGAATATTTTTATTTTTCATTTATTTTTATTTTATTTATTTTTATTTTATTTATTTTATTTATTTTTCATTTTATTTATATATATATATATATATTTTTTTTAATTCATTTATTTTTTTTTAGAAATTTAAAAATTTAAACGTAGATATGTGACTAAATATAAATATCGTAAGGCAGCTGTTAGTTTTAATGAATAAGTTACGTTAGTTTTAATGAATAAGTTACGTTTGCAATTGTGAACATAACGGTTATTGAAAGACTATTAATAATTTTGAAAATATTAAGTGAATAAATGGAGAATGAAATTTTTTCATCAGGTTGTTTTATCAATATTTGTTTTAAAATTGGGTTTGCGTCAGACTTTTGACTTCTCAAGTTTGGAGCCGAGTCTTGTCTAGTTCTTAATTTGATTTTAGTACATGCATAATTTTAAAATGAATTAGCTAAAATAGGTGTTTTAATTAAAGTAAAAACGAAAAAGGAAGAAAATAAGCGTTAAAAATAACTATCCGAGAAATATACTTTTTCATTGTTTAATTTTTATTTGCTGTGAAATACTACTATACCTTTATTTAAATCTATATATTCTTTCAATAATTCATTAATTATATTATTAGAAAAAAATACTGTTTTGAAATTTTGTTCTTCCCAAAAATTTCAATTAAATAGTTTCATTAAAATAACAGAGAAGTTAAATAAATAATGGATAATATTAATTACAGGTTTCGAATCATGACTGATTTAAAAAAAATTACAATACTCTCTTTAAGACCTACGACCCTTCCAAGAAACCAAAGTATTCTCGGAACATAATTTGGGAACCACTGTCTTAAGATATTATAAAAATAGTTATAACTAATTAATATAAATTAAATACTAGAATAACTAAGGAAAAGGTAGTAATAATAAACCAGTGCATTAGCTGTTTTCGATTTTTAAAAAAATGGTTAAGGATAGACGTAAAACTTAAAAGAATTAGTTTCAAAAAAGAAAAAAAATGCCAATTTACTCTGTTCTAATATTAATTGAGCCCATTTTAAATGAATCTAAAATATACTAGGACCATATTTACCATCAACAATGAACCACTTAGAAGCAATTACTTCTGGCAAAATGAATTTGATTAAATGCGTCAGTGAGATCGAATTTCATTATAACTGATTCTTTCCAGAACTCTGTTTACTCTTTTTGTGTCTAAGAAAACACTTTTGTTCTATGGTTCTAAATACAATAATAGAGACAATGTCAGGAAAAGAAAATAACAATTTATGCTATCCCAAATTGAAAAAAGTAGCCGGAGCTTCATCTGACATATTACAATTATATCCCCCGAAGGCTTGAAGATGCAGGCGATTCGGCTGCGATCCCGATGTCGATTTTTCAATTCGAACATTCCAACGAACTCATTCGTCGCGCTTCGTCTGCTCTTATATCGTGCACACTGTCAGATGAGGTACTAACTTCAACTGATAAAGATCTGCCAAAAGAAGCTGCCACTGATTGTTCTTAATCCAAGTGATGTGTGTCTTGTCACACCAGAAAGAACCACAACTGTCTGTCTGTTGTTCTTTCTCACTCTTGAGCATCTAATGTCCAGGCATCAAAACAACCCATTTGGATGCTTCGAGGATTAGATATCAGACATCTTATGGAAGTCACTATCTTATCTGCCCAAAGTGTTGGAACACGTTTTAGGCTGATTTCATAATTTTGATACAAATGTGGATGTTCGTATTAGGAAATCTAATGAAAATCCTAATACTGAAACATTATGTTCCTTCCATTCTTGGGTATTTAATAAACAAAACATCAAAACATAGCCCATTTGGATGCTTTGAGGATTAGATATCAGACATCTTATGGAAGTCACTATCTTATCTGCCCAAAGTGTTGGAACACGTTTTAGGCTGATTTCATAATTTTGATACAAATGTGGATATTCGTATTAGGAAATCTAATGCAAATTAGAACATTATGTTCCTTCTGAACATTATGAACTGAAACATTATGTTCCTTCCATTCTTAAGTATCTAATAAACAGAACATCAAAGCCTATCCCATTTGGATACATGGAGAATCAGATATCAGACAGCTTAAGAAAGCCACAATTTTATCTGTCTTAAGTGTTGGAACAAGTGTTAAGCTTATTTCAAAATTTAAGTACAAATAAATGTTCATATTAAACTTTAAAGTTATTAGAAATTTAATGAAAATTATAATATTGATATATGTATTATGCTCTTTCCAGTATTTGATTTCATGTCATTTAAATATATTTTATTTGTATACTTGAGGAGACAGGCACTTAAGGCTTTTTTTTTCAAAGACGTCACTTATTTGTGAATAATACGTTGATTTCGTAACAGCTGTGGGCTTGTAATAGTCTTCTATACTAAGTTTAATTTCTAATTAAGTTAATTTTTAGGCTCTGTTAAATCTAAAAATGTTTCAAAATGTCAAAAAGGAAAAAAGCAATTCTGTGAAAATGAAAAGTGTTAGTGATTTCTTTTTTAAAAATTTTCTACAACGCTGCGTTTTCTGGTCTCATAAAAATTTTAGAAAATTAAGAAATTTTTTTCAATTTTAAATCTTACAGAGTTGGCATCTTTTTTTTAAATGTAAATATTAAAATATTTGTCTAACCTAAAGCTCAGATGATACTTTACGGCAAGATGGTACGTATAGTTTAAAATTACAGCTTTACCTCAATTGTAAGGTGCTTTTTTTAAAAAAGAAAAAAAAATTATTTTCTGTGGCACAAAAACTTCGGAAAAAACTGTTCCTGCAAGTCGGATTCTTTTCCAACATAGTATTGGAAGATGTTTCAAGGTGATTTCAAAAATTTTTCAATATATAGATGTAGTTTTAAAGTTATAAAATAATAATACTAAAACATTTACAATATCCGATTTTTTCTTGATTTTTTTTTCTGATATTATAATTTCTATCACGAATGTGCCGACTGAGTACAAGAGGCCCTCTTCTGATTATAGTTTGTCTAAAGCAAGAACTCCCATAGCCAATCTCCTGGATCCGTGGAGTATGGTAACGAGGTATAACTATTCCAAGTAAGGGTGTGTGGCCACTGTTTAGGACAAGTAATTTAAGTGTTAGTTACAATTTAAAGTTATAAATTTCAATGTTTTTTAAGCCTAAGTACTTATTAAGACCTTTTATTCAATTTCTTATTCTTGAGTGCTACGTCAACACAATCAATGAGTCATAAACTGTGTGTATTGGCAAGTGGATAGAACCTACGACCTCAAACTATAATTTCTGTATTTGAGAAGGAAGAAAAAATACTGCAAGTCCTATACTAAGTACATTATGCACCAAAATAAATATTATCCTAGCCAACTTTCAGCTTTTGGTAGTTAATCTAATCATAGAATCTTCGCGTATTGATAGACCTATTATATATATCAGGCAATAGGAACAANTTTGGATGCTTCGAGGATTAGATATCAGAACAGCTCATGGAAGTCACTATCTTATCTGCCCAAAGTGTTGGAACACGTTTCAGGCTGATTTCATAATTTTGATACAAATGTGGATGCTCGTATTAAGAAATTTAATGAAAATTCTTATACTGAAACATTATGTTCCTTCCATTCTTGAGTATCTAATAAACAAAACATCAAAACATAGCCCATTTGGATGCTTTGAGGATTAGATATCAGAACAGCTCATGGAAGTCACTTTCTTATCTGCCCTAAGTGTTTTAACACGTTTTTGGCTGATTTCATAATTTTGATACAAATGTGGATGTTCGTATTAAGAAATCTAATGAAAATTCTTATACTGAAACATGTTCTTTCCATTCTTGAGTATCTAATAAACAAAAGATCAAAACATAGCCCATTTGGATGCTTTGAGGATTAGATATCAGACAGCTTAAGAAAGCCACAATTTCATCTGTCCTAAGTGTTGGAACAAGTCTTTAGCTTATTTCAGAATCTAAGTTACAAATAAATGCTCGTATTAAACTTTAAAGTTATTAGAAATTTAATGAAAATTATAATATTGTTACATGTATTATGCTCTTTCTAGTCTTGAGCATTTAATTTCATTTAAATATATCTTATTTGTATATTTGAGGAGACAGGTATTTAAGGCTGTTTTTCAAAGACGTCACTTGTGAACAGCTGTGAGCCTGTAATAGTCTTCTATACTAAGTTTAATTTTTAATTAATTAAGTTAAGCTAATTTTTGGGCTCTATTAAATCTAAAAATGTTTCAAAATGTCAATATGAAAAATAGCAATTTTGTGAAAATGGAAAGTGTTAGTGATTTATTTTTTAAAAATTTTCTACAACGCTGCGTTTTCTAGTTTCATAAAAATTTTAGAAAATTGAAAAATTTTCTAAAAGTTTAAATCTTACAAAGTTGGCAGTTTTTTAGAAAAAAATTTTAAACTTTAAAATATTCGTCTAACCTAAAGCCCGGATGATACTTCAGGGCAAGATGGTACAGAATTACAGTTTTGCCTTAATTGTAAAGTACTTTAAGAAAATATATATATATTTTCTGTGGCACAAAAGCTTCGGAAAAACTGTTCCGCTCAAGTCTGATTCTTTTCCAACACAGTATTGGAAGATGTTTCAAGCTGATTTCAAAAAATGTTCAATTTATAGATGTAGTTTTAAAGTTATAAATTAAAGAATAAAATAATAATACATCCTATTTTCTCTTGATATTTTTTTCTGATATTATAATTTCTATCACAAATGTGCCGACTGGGTACAAGAGGTCCTCTTCTGATTATAGTTTGTCTAAAGTAAGAACTCCCCTAGCCATTCATCTGGACCCGTGGCGGTGACTATGGTAACGAGGTACAACTATTCCAAGTAAGGGCGTAGGGTCACTGTTTAGGACAAGTAATTTAAGTGTTCGTTACAATTTAAAGTAATCAATTTCAATGTTTTTTTAAGCCTAAGTACTTATTAAGTCCTTTTATTCAATTTCTTATTCTTGAGTGCTACGTCAACACAATCAATGAGTCATAAGCTGTGTGTATTGGCAAGTAGGTAGAACCTACGACCTCAAAATATAATTTCTGTATTTGAGTGGAAAAAAAATACTGTAAGTCTTGTACTAACTGCATTATGCACCAAAATAAATATTATCCTAGTTAACTTTCAGCTTTTGGTAGTTAATCTAATCTTAGAATCTTCACGTATTGATAGACCTATTATATATATCAGGTAATAGAAACAATTCATAGTCAGTGCGCGCGTGGGTGAGCACTTGGATCAGTCTGCGTAGGGACCGAGGGTGTGCGGTATTGGTCCTCGTTAAACTGTTCTACTGTAAAGTGCTCGACTTCGCGTGCAGGTCGTCGGGCTACCGAAGCGGGGGTGCCATCCCTTCTGCAAAGGATCAGAATTGTGATGGCATGTCTTCGGATCATCCTCAGGGATGTTTCCCAGACCGTCGCCAATAGCCCATTGTGCAGCTCTAGTGCGACGTAAATGAACAACAACAACAGCAGGAACAATTCATAAGCGCATATTTAATGAATAAGTACATCTTTTTGTGTAGAAATTTTAAAAAGGTTTTGATTTTTTTGCCAACCTTTTCCATTTTAAATTTTATAAATAATAATAAAAGGGGGGATATCACTTTGTTTTTGAAAAGAAAAGAAAAAATATTGTATAGAACAACTTATAAATTTCATCTGTCGCTTTTTTTCTTTTCTTTTTTTTTATCCCCAACTTAAGTTAATTGTCCCCGACGGTAATGTATGTGCCTACTTGCCCTCCCGCTGATACCATTTCTGCAAAAAAGGGGAAAAAACGAGAGGAAAATAAATAAAATGAGCAATTATTTCCATTTATATTTTACATTCCAACTTCAAACCGCATTTTAAAGAACTGCTTCGACGACTTCTGAAATAATCGTCGAGAAAAAGCAAAACGGAATTCTCACCGAATTTCATTATTGTTCCTCTATTATGTCTGAAAGATGAAAATGAAAGTACAGAGAAAAGAAGTCATTTCTGTGACTTTTAGCTGGCATGCTTCGAAATTTCGTCCGTTTTTTGGCGCACAGCCTTTCCTTGTCGCGTGAACGCAGAATCGCCTTCTTGTTAGTGACTAACCGAGTGAGACGCTCTTTTAAACGCGCTTTATTACCTCTTTCAGATCATTTTCTTTTTGCCAGATCCTCCTACCCAAACAATTACCCCTTCTCTCTCATACCCCATATCGAGTAAGCTTTCTTTAAATATTTTATTACCTGCAATATCCCTTTTATTTTCGTTTATTTATTTCCCGTCGAATATTCCTCAGTGTTTTTATAGATTTTTCTAATAAAGACGTTTAGTTTATTATGATTTTATTTTTATGTTACCAATGTAATAAAATTTTGAATGTATGGAGTGTCTTTTTACTGATTCAGATAAGGTAATTATTTCAAGGTCGGTGTCATTTTTTTTCGGAATGAATAAAAAATATAAACATTGATCCTTTTTGTTTTTAACACATTCCAAACATTCAGATTTTATTGCATAAAAAATTAAGATTTTTTTTTTATTTGTTTCATGTCTTGTTGAGATAACAATAGGATTATTTCATTACTGTCAATTATTTTAAATTATTTGTTACTTTAGAATTATTAGTCAAATTATATTGATTACTGACCTTTGATGCAGAAGGGTCTCATCTGATAGAATTTAATAAAATTTTGTCACTTAAGAATATCTTAAGATTATTTTTCCTGTTTGAATACTTTTACAAAGGGATTATCTAAGCAGTAATATAATTTTGTCATAATTTTTAATAATAGGAAAAATTATAAGAAAAAAAATTGATTCAAGTAACTATTGAAAAAAATGTGTCGCACATAAATGCCTTATTGTTTGAGTCCAGTGGATTTTATTTCATGGGAAATATGTGAAGAAATGTTATAAAAATGTCATAAAATATGCAAAAAGTTCTAAGAGTTAAAATTTATAATTTTTTATGAAATATTTTAAAAAAGTGAAGCTTAACTAACCGAATATTTTTCAAACAAAAATATTTTATTCCGTTTAATAGCATATTTCCTTTTAAGTTACATATTAGCAGGTTAAAACAAGAAGAAAAAAATTTCTAATCCTTATTCTATGAAATAATGGCACAAGAGCGAGCATTTTTAAATCCTAATTTTTAAGAAAAATATTAAAAAAATAAAGTATCTATAAAGTATTTAATTCAATTTTGAATTTCAATAATATTTGATATTTAAGTTGATTATAAAATAAATGTCTCTGTAGTAAAAATTTTTTTTAGAAATCTGCGCAATCAGTTTAGAACGTTTTAATTCTGATGATAATAATAATGAGTTTATTTTCTTTTATTAGTAGTGTCTAAATTTTTTTTTGCCTAAACTTTTTTTTGAAGTTGCAAGACACCTAGTTTTGTATTAATGATACATTTTCAATTAAAACAAAAAGGTAAAATATTCCCCTAACAGCCCACTGTGAGCCAGGGGGGGGGTCACGGAGGTTAAGGCTCCACAATGTCGTAACCAACGGCATGATTGGGGCAATGTCGTCAGCGCTGCGCACAGGCCGTATTTACTTTCCAGGCAAGCTGCTGCCAAAAGATCGGAAGCTGGGTGGGCTTCAATTTGCCACTGGGGATCGAACCCCAGTTCTTCACAATGACAGTTCAGTGCCTTAGCCTCTAAGCCATCACGGCTGTTTCAATGAACAATAACGTTTCAATACTTCAAGGTAAATTAAATGATCTGTCTTTTTTTATCATTCAAAAACATTATTCATTCTGCATTTAGAAAAGAATTATGGGAAGTAATGAATTACGTAACTTAACGCAGACAGCGAAGGAAAGTAATGAACGCCAACATCAAAATTCTAAGTATTAATGATCTTCCATCATTTTGTGCAAACGGGGAAAAGAAGTTAAAATATCCTTATGAACAATACCTTTCTATTTAAAAACATTTTATTTAATTTCAACTACAATGCCATCAGATGTGATGTGTTAAGGAATTATGATATCAATATTTTTCTTTTATATTTTAATCATCAAAACCTATACTACTGCTTTCGCACAAATCCTATCATTAATTTTTTCGCCTAATATTCTAAATCGCGTGTAACCACTCAATGATGCACAAACGATCACGGTCTGATGATAACGTAAAAAAAAATTAAAAAGAATCAAAATCTAAAATAAGAATCAAAAAGTCTTAAAAGGAAATAAATAAAATGGGAATCATCTTAGGGAAATGATGCAAGGGGGTGGGGGAGGGACATGCGGTAAGGACAAGAATCAGCGCTCGCATTACGTCGAATTAATATTAGGAGACAATACAATAAAGAAAGAAAAAAAATTGAGAGGGATTTCGTGCGTGGAGACTTATTTAAGAAAAGAAAAAGTGAAAATTTTGGCTGTTTGGTCACACTTCTTTAAGCAGAGCTTTTATGGTGTCTTACCCGCGGGTAGGAATATTAATGCAAGTTGTTTTTCTTTGAAAAGAAAACTAAAAAAGCGAACGACTTTGTTCATATTTCCAGATAGCGTGTCGTACTGTTTACCCGGTGTCTGCGTGCTGTGAATTTATATTTTAGGTGGTAAAAAATCTATGAAAATTCTATTTGTAGGCTGGTTTAGAATAAAATGTTGCTATTCGCGGTAACGGTTTTCTTCCTGCACACTCATTTATTTATTCTACCTCTGAGGAATGTTCATTTGTTGTGTTTTTGTGTTATTCAAGTGCAATATTGGTCAAAAAGCAAATTTCAACATATTTGAATTTTTTTTTTTGTGTTGAGGGATTTGTAATTGGATTTTTTTTCTAATATCTGATACCTTATTCTATGGAATATCGATACCTTTCAATGTGCGTTAACGGATCTCTTTTTAAATATTTCATTTTTCCCCTTTAAATGCATATTTGTTGGTTTTTGTGGTATTAAAATCCTTTTGATTTTTTTTTTTTTAGGAAAAAACTAATATTTTTTTAATGTTGCCCTATACGTAGGGTGTAAATAAAGCTAGGTAACAATAAAATATTTCGAATCGGAAACGAATCGAATCGGAAACGGGAAAATAGACGTGTGATGTTCTTCACATTATCTCTCTTTTGTTTTGCCAATTATTCAACTAAGCAATATTATAGCCTTCGTTGAACAGCTGACCCAATTTTAGGTTTACGACTACTATTGTTCAACTCCGTATATTAATTTTGAATCAATCCAGAAGACAAGGAAACTCCTGGATCAGTACCCCCAGAGGTGTTGATTTGTTATGGAAACATGGAGAACTTTACGACTCGACAGATTTAGCGTGCATCAGTCACCATTTACTACACGGGGAGTCTTCGGCCTGCTGGGATCGAACCCTCGAACTCTTGGACATGGGCCCAATGCCCTACCAACCAGGCTATCCCGGCCCCAACTAAACACTATATCTTTGTTAATCTCTTCCCTGATTACCCCGAGTTAACTAGCGTATGTATATATCGCAAATATTTATTATCATGAGAAAACTCAGGCGTAGCATAATTTATCAGTACGTTTTTTTTTTTTTTTTTTNTTTTTTTTTTTTTTTTTGCTGTTGAATTGTGGGACTGCACACATGTTTTGTGCAATTGTATATTGTTTATTTATACCTCGACCCGCCCTATTCATGGCACACGAGAGTAGAACAAACATTCTACTGACAAAACATACATAAAACACATAAAACACAAAAAGTTACATTAGCAACAAGTATAAATGACATATAAAGAATAAATTGAATTTTGAAAATATTTACACTATAAAATACAAGGCATAGAGAAATGCCTTAAACAAAGAGCATAGAAATTAATTTTAACTTAATAATAATGAAATTACATGGCAGATAAGTAACTGCAAAATTGCTGAATTCACAATGAAAAAAGAGCAAAAAAATGGCGTATCATTCCACTGGTGGGGTCAACGCAAAATATCACTTGGCGTTGTCCCTTTCTATTTTAAAAACTATCAGGCAAAGACAAATATTTAACTTTTTTCCTTTTCCCTGAGATAACTTAGGGTAGTGTTTTTTTTGTTTTTCTTCTTCTTCCATTACCAATTCCACCCAATACTCCAATTCCATTACCTACCCATAAGTTTATATATGTAAGTTATAAGCTAATTCTTTCACCTTGATATCTTTCGGTTTCATGCTTCCAGAATTTCAGAGTCAACAAAAGGAAATGACAATTAAGGAAATTTTCGAGTATTTTCGTTCTGGAAAAGAATATATATATATATATGTGGGGACCCCATAATATTTACGAACCATTACCTCCATAAGCATTGCGCAAATCCGACACACACGCACTAGTGAAACAGTCAGTTTCTTCTCTTAAACTGTAATATACTATTGCAGTTTTAGATCACTAATTTTAATTTTTCATTTTAAGAAATAAAACAATTTGAAATTTTTAACAAACAAACTTAAAAACCTGAAACAGTAATACAAATTAATCAAATTTCTTGGGTAAATTTAAGCTTTGATTATAGTCTGTACAGAAAATGTAGCCACTTGTAAAGTAATAACTTGCAGCCTCTTTTTTTTATTATTTTTTATTAAATTTTAAATGCGCAGTTTAGTTTTCCCCCGTCAAGACATCGATCGAGTTTAATGAAGATTTTATATTAAAAAAAAGGAATACTTCCTGTTTTGGTATTTGCAACATCGTAAGTTCATTCCTATTATTAAATAAAAATTAAAATAAACACTCAAGTTAAATGAAATCTTAAAGAATTAAAAAAAATAACCTTTGTACAAAAAACTAAACTTATAAGTTGTTTTTTAGGTACTGAACTAGAGTATTGTTTTTCCCAAAACTTTTACGTAACACTTAATTTAGCACTACCATATTAAGTTTTTCTTAGAAATATTTAATATCAGTTTCCTCTAATAAAGGAACATTTGCATATTCTTCCTTACTTCTTTTAGCTGTAATAGTACAAAATTTCCCTTTTCCTTGATCTTCGCATATGTAGAATGTAGCTGATAAACGATATTTAATAATATAGCTTTTATACTATTTCTAAACTACAACACATATATTTTTGCTATCGCCGCTCACCCGCGAAAAAAATGAAGCAATTAGAGTGTTAAATTATGTGAATGATTCAATTATTACGAGAAATTAAAGCATTGTGAATCTTTTTACAATAGCACCTAATACTCTTAATAGGTAGATAAAGCGTCACAAACACATTCTGTTTACCCTGTGACTTTCTATGACCTTTCAATCTTAGATAGTATCTATATCTTATTTACTTATTCTGCAAAATATTTCTTTTTCATGAACGTGACCTGAATTTTTATTTT
Organism: Parasteatoda tepidariorum; assembly: GCF_043381705.1. NCBI lineage: Eukaryota > Metazoa > Arthropoda > Arachnida > Araneae > Theridiidae > Parasteatoda > Parasteatoda tepidariorum. The sequence goes on along the minus strand of NC_092210.1, from coordinate 56,997,868 downwards.
AATTTGATATATAATTCAGACTAATTTCATGTGTCATTATGGGTGCAAGTAAGTCAGTTTTGGGTTGCTTACAGCCCGGCAATAGTCTATAATTTGTCTTATAATAGTTTTGATGACATTTAGATAAATTATCTCTTCTGTTTGTCGTAGTTCAATTAAAAATTTTAATAATTATGAGAATACTTTGCTTTATAAATGCGAAGTTATTTCAAAATGATTTATGAATTATTGATTGTACACATAATTATTCTTAAGGTATTCAAAATAATCAGTGAACATAAAGACAAAAATCAATGTTTTTAACTATACTTTTTATTATGGTAATTTTAAAATATTATTGATAAAATGTTATGGATACATTTCGACAATTTGTAAGTACTTCTTAAATAATTATTTTCAAATAATATTAATCAATTGTATTCTTAATTATCCTTAAATTATTCTGATTATAAATTTCACCCATTTGTGTGATCCAAATGTGCATTATATGAAATATTTGGTTATGAAACTACACAAAGTGTTGAATGAACATAATTACAGATTAGATGTTTGTCACGTGAAAAAAAAGGTCACACATAAAAATATTTATGAGAGGGGAAAGAAAAAAAATTTATAGATTTCTTTAATTTCGTCATTATTTATTGTAATACATAATAGTTTCGAAAATTTGAATGTTTCAAATCCACTCATTTGTTTATGCTTACCTGCATATAAGTATTAATAAAAGTTAGTAAATTACAATAAATTTAGATAATAAAAGTTAAGATGAACTGAAGATCTTCAGCTCTCTTCTTTCTGAATCTCGTATTGTCTTGTTTCCAACTGTGTCTCGTGGTATTCTTAACCCCCAACCCAAATAGTTGTATTTGTTATCTGCATTAACTCAGATCCATATGCATGTATATTCATTGTAGAATCCGTCTATAGACCATCGATTCAGTTAGTTATTGTCTCGTCTCACTTCAATATAAGTTTTTTCTTGCACGCTTGCCATGGCGTTTTGACTTTTTATTAGAAGCATATAGGATTGAGATCAATGGTTCCTCAATTTTTAGAGCAATGGAATCTACAGATGAATCTTAGGGCTCTCCTGAGGATAATGATCTATTTAAGTTATAAAGTCTCTTAAAATATTTTTAATTATTAAAAATATTCAATAAATGTCCTGAAATTTTTGATTTTACAAAATTTAAGTTAAGAGGAGGAATAAACATATTTCTAAAAAAGAATTAAAAAAAATTTAAGATTTAGAAATTTCTTTATATGCTGTGAGACAACGTATGTAACGAAATTAACGTCTAAGTCTTCGTAGTCAAGTATGGCATTAATCTACTTCCATTGTTGGTGACAATTACCTTTTTTTTTGATGGCATGAAAACATTCCATGTTGGAGAAATGTATAGGAAGCTCTTATCTCTCTCTCCACCACCCTATTATTTACTTAATTTCTCACCTATTGTCTCACCTTTTTTCTTTAGCTTTTTTCTCACTTTTTTATAAAGAAAAGCGTAAAAAAAAAATCGACTAACTTTAAAAAAAAATAATTTCTTGTTCAATATCCTAGTAGTTTTCTTATAATTGCCTTTTTTACGCTCTAGTGTTAAAAACTATCAACTACTCAAGTACTAGGGCTACTAAAACTATCATCCATTTTGTAACTGAGAATGCATGTCCGTACTATAAAAATTGCTTCTATGTTGGTCCTTAAATTTAGAAGCAATTTTGTCCTTAATTTTTATATTTTGACCTTCCTGCCCTGCTTCAGAGATTCGGTTATTTTTTAGGAAGAAACATTGATGCATAGTTTAAATATATAATCTCAATCCTGAATCGTGCCATTTTGAGTCAAATGTTAAAATCAAATACCATAAAATTGTCTTATGGCTACAGCCTGATATGAAGGTAATTTTAGAGTATTCCGAGAATTATTTGTAATCTTTATCTCATTGAAAAAAACAAAAGTTAGTGCAAAAATAAATTCTTGTAGGTTAAGACAGAAAATCGCATCCAATGAATACATGAATTAACAAGATAATTAGCATTCAAGTCCAGTGAAGGCCTAACGTAGGCTTCACTTTGAGGCTTATACTTGTATTTGCGAAGTTATTTATATTTCGAGACAAAATATGGACAGTAAACTTTTCGGCATTAAATTGTATCAACGCACCATTAATCATGCTGTAACAACTTAATAAACTTTACGAGAGTCTTCGAATTAAACAAACCAGGAAAAGGAGTCTAGTTTGAATTGTGAATCCGCTACGCCTCTTTGCACATTACGCGGATGTCCAGGGAGACACAGTGTATTTATGTGCTGACTAATCGGCTGACTGTTCGCGTCAAGTTGGAGGCATTTGACGCTAAAGCTCGCTCTCTGAAGAAAAGATTGAGTTTTAATGATCGCCTTTGCTTATTAAAATAAGATCAGAAATGACTCATAAGAATAGAGATTTTTCACTCATTTTTTTTCTTCGTTTTCTTTCTTCCGTGACTTCACTTTAATAACATATTAATTTATTTCCTTGTGAGTATTTAAAATCTGCATCTTTATTGATTTGTTGCTTTCTTTCTGTTGGACGTACAATTTTTAGTGCTATTTTGCATTTTAGAACATTCTTATTTGTAAAAAATGCAACATATTCATTCTCTCGTAATAGTAATAATAAATAGTTTCATACTGTTTCTGGATAAAGCGGGAGATTCAGAATGCTTTCTTTAGAAAGGCCTAGAATTCGAATTCAAACTACAGCTAATATATTTATATAGTGTATCTTGCACGCATTAACCATTGAAGGTTGGTAAAATATCTCGTGTAGTAGTTTGAATTTAGCAAGAGGCTTGTCATGGGCAATTTTCCTTCCTATGTAATGTTAAAAATAGGGTTAGTTTCGCATCAAAAGTCCTCCACCGATTCAGAATTGTCCTGGTATTTGATTATTCAGTTCCCTTTTCTTCAGTTGGAATTTATGAATAGGGTTTCTAATAGTTTGCTAATGGCAGTATTCTTTTCTTCAAACTTCGAATGTCTAGTGATCTCATATGGCTAATCTATGCACCAGACCAAAGTTTGAATCATTGGGCTGAATCAAAGTTTGAATCAAAGTATATAATCATCGGGCTTGCCATGGGCAATTTTCCTACCCATGTAATGTTAAAAATAGGGTTAGTTTCGCATCAAAAGTCCTCCACCGAATTGGAATCGTCCTAGCATTCGATTATTTAGTTTCCTTTTCTTCAGTTGGAATTTATGATTAGGGTTTCTAATAGTTTGCTAATGGCAGTATTCTTTTCATCAGACTTTGGTCTGGTGCATAGATTTGCCATATGGGATCACTAGACATTTGGCTGCTAAGTTCTCATAGGAGTTCAGTGAATAGGTTTTCCATATTGGATGACTAGACATTTGACTTCCGAGTTCCCATGTCTCTGAGTTTTGTTTGTGGGTTAACATTCTCCTTGGTCGCCGATTTCTTTCTTCGGAGATTAGTTCATTTAATGAATTGGTTGTTCATCGTTACAGGGATCCTGATGAGATTCCCTTTTCTTCAGTTGGAATTTATGAATAGGGTTTCTAATAGTTTGCTAATGGCAGTATTCTTTTCTTCAGGCTGGTGCATAGATTTGCCATATGGGATCACTAGACATTTGACTGCTAAGTTCTAATTTTTAGGAGTGGTTTAGTGAATAGGTTTTCCATATTTGATGACCAAACTGCAGAGTTTCCATGTCTTCTGAGTTTTGTTTGTGGGTAAACATTCCCCTTGGTCGCGGATTTCTTTCTTCAGAGATTAGTTCATTTAATGAATCGGTTATTCATCGTTGCAGGGATCCTGATGAGATGAAAATAACTACAAGCTTTACAAGGTAGTAATGATTATGTCAAATGAGGTATATATTATTTGGTGGTATTTAATTTTTCAGGAGTCACGATGGCCCAGTGGTCAAGGCACTGAAGGCTCTATCCCGGTGGTGTCTTAAAGCCCTTCTAGCGGTCGGAAACATGTCTGGAAGTAATGTGTAGAATTATCTCTTCTGCTATCTATGTAGAATTAAAAAAAAGAAGAAAAAGATAAAAATTAAAAACAACATTAAGTAGAAATTATACAATGCGTAGTTAAGAAAATGTAACTTCAAATTTAAAATATAATGATAAACAATAGTAAAAAGATTTAGATTTGCTTTGTTCATAAAAGAATTAAATATTTGGAGAAATAATTATTTAAAAGTGAAAAATAAATTATACATGATATGCCTCACGTATGCAATAAGCAACTACAAAGGTCCCGTTTAGATAGGAATGAATCTATTCTAAGAATAGTGTAGTAATCATAGTTGGGAAATATGATTTATCATAATCGAAAAAAAAAGTATCCATCTGTTATCAGAAAGCAAAATTCTGTTTAGATCTCCAGATTAATTTTATTATCGAATATTTTCCAGATATGATCACAGAATATTCAATTCTTGGAAATCGTGCAGTCATGTTTATTTTCATATACTTGTTCGATAAAAATTGATAAAATCCAGGTCATTGTTAGATCATAAATTTGAAAAATAAATAAATAAATTATTAATACTCCTAGTTTATGAGTTTATAACCGTAGGGCAAAAATCAAAACTTAAAAAGCGAAAATTATGCATGACCACGCAAGATTTTTCCGTTGCAAAATCGTTTTCTCTCTCAGCGGGCAGCAGGTAATGAATTAATATGACATTCATTCATTGAAAAGTGGTTTCGCAATATACGAAATGGTGTGCGTAGCTGACGTCAGTTAGTCACGATTTTAGTATTTAATGACTTACTAACAAAAAAAAGAACAAAGTTTGCAGTAAAAATTCATTATGAATCAGTCGAGTTTAATGCGCATATATATTAATTGAAAGTTATCTTAGAAAAATCTGATTAGGTAGTGAATGATTTTTTTAAACAAAATGATTTTTTATAAGCATTATAAATTTCATTTATTGGAGGGCAAAAGAGCACATTCCTGTCCGTTGGAGAATGATTAAATTTTTAAAGTTAAAGAGATTTCATAGAATAAAGCAGCATTTTTTTAGTATATTCATATATTAATATATTAATTAGTATTGTATGTTAATATATTAATTTAATACATTAATAAGAAAATAAATACGCATATTAAATTATTGCAAATATGTTTAAGTACATTAAATGATTCCATTCATACATCGTAAGACGATAATTGTTGTCTTAAAGTTCCATTCCTTTTTGGTTGGACGCAAAAAGTCACGTGATACAATATTAAGAAACAAAGAAGATCAAGATATCTTTGGCTGTTATATCTGCATAGAATTGATGAGATTTAAATTAATACTAGTGAAGCTCGCTTCGCTTGCTACTAACTTAGGTACATTGCAAATGCAAGAAATTCTAAGAATTCAAAACAATCATTCAAATCCATACAGCAACTTTCTTTTTAAAAAATAAATTACATCTTTTTAGTAAATACTAAGTCATTAAAATAAATTTGAATTGAAATAAATGACATGCAATTCGTTAAATCTATTAGAAATGTGCTATAGTATAAAATCTTAAGATAAAATTTCTAAAACTGATATCTCTTTAAAAAGGTTAAAATTTTGGCTATAATTAAGTCTATTAAAAATTGAAATAAGTGAATTGCAATGGAAAAACCTGCATAAACAAATAAATTCCAGTAAAACAAATAAATTCGTGATATAAATCAAAAATCGTCAAATAAATATCTAATATATAAATTCGTGAAAAAAAGCGCTTTCGACAAAATACTAAAATAGAGATCTATCGACAAAGACTACTCACTTCTGCCTAGCTGGTTATTTCAGTTTCCAGTTTTAAAAGCACTATATGTTGAGCTATNTATAAATTCGTGAAAAAAAGCGCTTTCGACAAAATACTAAAATAGAGATCTATCGACAAAGACTACTCACTTCTGCCTAGCTGGTTATTTCAGTTTCCAGTTTTAAAAGCGCTATATGTTGAGCTATCTCAGCTAGATTTGGCATGTGACATTTTTAGCCGCAATCATTGGTCGATTTTCTAGCGTTGCCATTTCTGGAGTTGTAATGAGGCTTTTTTTTTGTCGCCATGTAAGAGAAATATATATAGAGATTTTTCAGTAATGTACAACTGTATAAATATAACTGTATTCAGAAGTAATATATATATCACCTTCGTAATATAATTCTCCGTTATTGTTGCACTTTTGATTATTATTCAAAATTAGAGGCTTAAGGAAACCTGTTTTCTTTTATTATATTATACAGCAACATCGTGATATTACCTTATAGTAGCAAAAGTAGAATGCTCGATCCTCCTGTACGTGACCTGCTCTAGCTCCATAGAAACATAAGTTAAGTTTAAATGATCTGCTGTACGAATAATTTGATAGGTTGCTAATTCTCTATAATTATCATTCTGTCTTCAAGTTATAAATAAATGAATAAATTTAAATGAACTTGTTTATATCATGGACTTGTTTGTGTTTACAGCTAAATATTATGCACGCTTCATATAACTGAACCTTGATAATCCGGATAGGATGATCCTTAAACTTTGAATGGTATTACCATCAGGACTGATGCACAATCACGCAATCTTCGGATTCATGCAACTTTTCTGTTTTCGATTTGTATTGTGAAATAAATGGGTTAATTTTGTTATTGATTGAACGCTCTTATAGCATTGTCATATTACTATTTCAGATCACTTGATTTGAAGATTATAAGCTTAATTAAGCCGCAATTTTCTTTTCTTTTATTATTTTGTTTATGTTTCCTGCATGATATTACTGTATAAATTGCTTTCCAGATTGTACTTCAGTGAAAATTCATGTATATTTTCTTTTTTCGATTGCACATTTGGTACTACGATGCCTTTCACATCCACACGAATTTCGATTTTCTTCGAAAGGCTCCTCCTTTTGACGTATTTTACGCGATGTATTACATAAGCTGCATTCTTGGTAAATGTAGAATAATTTAAAAAAATTAATAAATTTGGTTATCCGAGAAAGAAACAATAAAAACTATTTTTTTTTTTTAAAAAAAAAAAACTTTCTCAAAATCGAAGGGCAATGATTAGTAATTTTTGTTAATTATTTATTCCAATTTTTTAGAAGCTGATGTATTTTGTTTTATTGTCAAGAGCACTATTTCGACGTTATTTATTTAAATTAATTTCCTATTTATTTTAATTCTAATACCAAAACTTGTCTTAATATTCCTACAGCCATTAAACGACCGGGCAACATGCTACATTTGTTGATACTTCATAGGGCCAAAAAAGATTGTTTTTACTGGATTTAAAAAGGGTATTCGATACAACTCCTTAAATGCGTGAGTAATTTAAATGAATGGACACTGCTAAATAAGACAGTCACTAATTCAAGTGAATAATTCACCGGAACATTTTACAAGTCGATTCACCGAACTACTTCAGCTTTTTGATGTAATAAAATGATCCGTCAATCCGTTCAATCTCCGATTTAATTCGATCCACTAGCAGAGCGAAAGGGTTGCCCCCCCCCCTTCTATTTGCGGTTAGAGAGCATAAATACACTGAATGCTTCTTTAGACATAACAAGACTCATCAGGTATTATCATCACGTAGAAGGAAATGCAAACGAAACTCCCTCGTCAAATTGACATATTTCCATGTGTCGGAGGGAGGGTGGTTTCTTATTTATTCTTTTTTTCTTCTTGGAAATAGGAAGGGAGGGAAAAGATTCTACTGATGACCCTTAAATGATTAAGATAAAGTGATGTTGTTTGGATTCAATGATAGTTCGATAGTGTTTGAGCATGATGCATGAGTAAGGTTTCATTTTCTTTAATACAATCTTTGAAGCATTAAAAAAAAATTTTCACCTTGGTCAACGACACGTTTCGCTTTAAATTTATGATTTAGACGTAGGTTGATTATCAAAACAATTGCAGCAAGCAATATTAAATCAGGTTTCTTCTTTTTGTGCATATTTATGCTTATACGATATTGTTTCTTCTTCATACCTCAATAAATTTATTTAATTTTTTATCTTCGGCGAAGTCCAAAAAATTTTGCATCGGTTGTAAAGAATTAAAAAATTTTCTTCTACAATAGTTCTAATATAATTGTATTCGACAATAGTTGAATTACATTAGATTATTTGGAATAAATTACAGTTCAGTGTTGTTGCGTGTAAGGTTTTATTCCATTTAATTCATTACGGAATATTAAAACCCTTTTTCCTCGAACAACAACACTTTTCGCTTTAAAGATTTAAATGTCTTAAAATTATGTAAATAGTTACGGTGATTATCTTCTTTTAACATGGGTTTCACAAAGCACTTTGGCCAAGGAAAATTAAAAAAAAAAAAAAAAACAATGTTTAAATGTCTTATACTTGAAGCAAAGCTATAACTTTACACTATATGTGCCATCTTGCAGTGAAGATTTATCTGGGCTTTAGAAAAGACAAATAACTTATGTAAGTTATAAATTTATTTAAGTTAGAAAAATTATTGTCAAAAGTTATTTTTTTAATATTAACTTTTTTTAATATTTTTTTAATAGGAAAATTATCTAAATCAATGCCTTATTCCTATTTTTTTTGTGCAAATTATTATGAGCCCAGATAATGCAGCATTAATCATGTAGCAGAGTGGGCTTTTAAATATTAAAAAATTGGATCACAAAAGCTTTTCAAAACTGTAGCTTTTAACCATATGGATTACGGAATTTTCATGATAGCATAGTTAGAGCTACCGGACTGAGAGATCACGGGAGGTTGCTGCGACCTCTCTAAGATTTTCCCCCATTCGGCATACTTACGAAAATGCATTTTCTCTTCTTTCATTTAGAAAACACAAATGAAATTGTGAACAACGTGTCTTACTTTGTTTTAATTTTTAATTTATTTGGGGAAATAAAATAATAAATCTCTAAGAATCGGTGAGCATTAAATAGCAGAGGGTGTAGATTTTAATGTGAGAGAAATTAATAAAATAACACGAAGGTATAACAATTTTATCAAACTTACTTCCTATTTTATAAAACTTATGATTTCTTTTGTAAAACTTACTTTCAAGAAACTTCTACTGTTTAAAATGGCGGGGTACAGAATAGATTTCTGAAGATTTATTGATTTAAAAACGAATCTGATGTGTGCTTTTTGCTGTATCACATTTTGAAAACAGTATAGAATTTCTGTTCCTGGATCACTCCTATTATTTTTCCTTATTATTTTTTCCCTATTGATGTTATATACTTGATTATAAGAGAAAAATCTGGATTGCATGCTTTACTGTAACACATTATAAAATTGACATTCATGTTTTACTGAATCACATTATGATAATAGGGTCAAAATACCTGTTCCTGGATCCTTCCTACCAGTTTCTCTCAATTAATATTATAATGAACTTGATTATAAAAGAAAAAAAAATAAATACCCAGAACCCCCAATGCACCATAACACCTGATATATAATGGCAATTCTTCTTGATTGTAAAAAGAATCTGTTGAAAGAGAAAAGCGGTTTCTATTCAAAACTGAATTGCTTGGCTAAGTATGTAGGGGTTAGATTAGTTTCGGAGCATCACAGGAGGCACGGAATAAGTAGGAAGTTCGTTTTCTGTGCGTCTCCATACCCCATGGAGAAGCTTTTCTTGCTTGTTTCCCTTTAACTTCTGTATCTTGTAGAAATGGTGAATATTTTTGTCATTTTCATTTGCAATCGATGTCGCTGTCATGGGGCGTTATGGAAAATAACCGTCATTTTGCTTGTGATATATTGCAGATGCGTCCTGATTATTTCATCCCATTAACCCAGATGAAAGAAAAAAAAGAACTGAAGAGAAATTATGTTGATTTCAGATTTGCTAATTTATTTCTCTTTTTTTTGTGAGGGGGGATGTTTAAAATTTTGTCACGTTTTAGACTTAATACGGGCTATCGCATCAGTATGACAAAATCCTGTTATTCTTTGAGATTTTTTTAATAATTACTTGAAATTATTTTTCACAGTTGCGTAAGATTTTTGAACGGACTTAGATATTTTCGCATCACTGATTTAAAAATAACCGAACTGTCCCCACTTCTCTGCTATGTAGGGAGTGATGGATAGAAGGTAATAATAAATTTCATTTTATGATGAGATGCGTTTTGTCTTAAGTGTTATTTTAAACCGGACTAGTGTATATGTATGCTTATTAACAGGCAATTTCGTGGGGGAAACACCTGAAAAAAAAACAGGGAAGTTTGGATTATTCCTGACAAACTGGTAGAATAAAGGGAATTTTCTTACTCTCGTCTTTTAAAAAAATGTCGACATCTCAAAGCACAATCTATGGGATATTTAAAGATGATAGTTCAGCCAAACTATACTATTTCATTTACTATATCATTATTTGATTTAAATATGTTGAGGTGTGTTCTAACAATTAAAACTAGTATAGATATCTTAATATAGCTCACAGAAGAGCGCAGTGATTGTGCGTTTCCTCTTAATATATTGTAATTAATATGCATAGGGAAAACATAGGGAATTTTTTTTCTTCCAAATTTGAGTGGCAACCGTGATTCTACGTTCTTTAGAAACTTGTACTTTCAGACTTTAAATAAAGTAAGCTATAATTATCAATTTAAAAAAAATACATAGCTTTGCTAACAAAAGTAATTTTGGAATTGAAATCCCCTCACCCGAATTAGGTTAGATTAAGTAAATGTAATTTGTTTGCATTTTGATATTTAAAAAAAAAAATAATAAAAATATCAACATTTGAAACATCTTAGTTTATTCCGGTTATCAGAAATCTTGTTTAAAATGAAGGTTTACTTCAGCCATAGTGTCTTTTTAATTAAATGTTACTCTGAATATCAAACAAAACTATAAATCTCTACAATTATAAGGAAGAAGTGAATAAAACAGGTATATTTTTAAAAAAATCAAACTATAATGAAAAAGAAATCAAAATAATATACAAGCAAAATAAGAAATGAAATAATCCTAGACCCCATCACTCGAGGAAACTTTTATAACATACTTACTTCATTCTCATAAAAATACCTTCAAAGTTGAATAAAAATGTTTACGAAGTTGAAACATTGATACTTAGAACCATAATATCGAGCGAATTTGATTTAAGTTAAGTTGAATTGTAGTAAATGTAAACAAGCTTATGAAGTGTTAATTTAAATGGTAATGTTAGTTCAACTTGGCCACAGTAGTATCCTTAATAGAGCGAAAGAAGGCATAATTTGCATTTAGATAGTTTAATTTGGCCCCTCTTTTTTTTGGCACTACAGTAAATTTTTTAGGATATTGTCAAGCCTGCTGTAATATTTGTGTAGTGTAAGTAGTAGCATATGAACATTGGAATGATTTTAACTGTGTTAAGAAAATGTTTCATTTACCAATTTCATCCACCAAGTATACATTGAAATATTTGAAAGCAATGGTCGGTAAGATTTTCAAATTTGGTTCCTTTCTTATTTTATATATGTAGTTATAGTTATATACATACTTCCAATACAATCCTTCATTTCTTATACATTGAAGTATCTTAAACAATGATCAGTAAAAATTTGCAATCTGGTTCCTCCTTATTTTGGTGATATTTGACNGGGACGGGGGAAAAATGGCCTTTATTGGAGGTAGTCAGGAAAATGTGGCCCTCTAATGGGAGGAAAATTAACATTATGTCTATGGGGAAAATTTTCGTTCCTCAAAATATTGGCCCTTAATAGAGGTGGCCCTTAAGTAGAGGTGGCCTTTAGGAGAAGTTTCACTGTAGTTTAATTTGCCCCCCCTTTTTTTTGGCACTGCAGGGAATTTTTCAGGATATTGTGTAGTGTAAGTAGTAGCATGTGAACATTGGAAGGATTTTAACGTTGTTAAGAAAATGTCTCATTTACATACCAATTTCATCCACCAAGTAGACATTGAATTATTTGAAAGCAATGGTCGGTAAGATTTTCAAATTTGGTTCCTTTCTTATTTTATATAGTTCTAGTTGTATAAAATTTAGAAATAGTTGCATATGGAAGAATTTTGAAGTTGATCTTCTCAAGAAAATGTTTTATTTATGCACAAACTTCAGTTCCAATACCTACTTCCAATACAATCCTTCATTTCTTATACATTGAAGTACTTTAAAACAATGGTCAGTAAAAATTTGCAATCTGGTTCCTCTCTTCTTTTGGTGATTTTTGACGTATCTTATTTGACTCAATGGTTGAATCTACAACAATGGTTGAATCTACAACTTGATATATTATACTATGTTATTTTTCGGTATTTTTTTTTTTTATTATTATATTTTACGTGCAATTTCTTACACTGAGCAATTTTAAAAACTGAGGAGAAACATTGTATTGATAGTTATTTCGGGAGTCACTCAACTTTATGCTCAACGTATATATTTATATTACCCATTACTGTTAAATTACGTGCCGCCGTTTTTAAATTGTGAATTTTCTTTGAATAGCCCTTAGTGGGCGGTACATCCTTTATTCTTGTTTTCTGTGACCACTGTATTCAGTTAAACTGTTTTGTGCTTCTTTAAATATACATTATATAAAATTGGATGGCGCTTTTTCTCAAATTATTCGCGCAACGCGTGGCGAAAATTACTGCCTCGTGTCTATTTACCATAGTTCTTTTGCACGCCGGCAAAAGATGGGAGAGTCGTGACTTATAAATCGTAAACCCTGCCACTCTCACGAGTTCTAAGTTTAAAATGAATCGTATTTGCTCTTAATAGACGGTCTAAATCTTATCCCCAATCTTCCTTTAAATGTTTCCGGTGAAGAAATTTGTAAAAATTTTACAATAGGTAGTAAAAAAAAGCTGCCATTTATCGTTTTGACTTAACATTTTTATTTGTTCAAATTAACTTTAAAAGATTGGTAGGCAGTGAATGAGTGAATAGATATGTTTTATTATTTCTATCGCACAAGATTTATTTCTTATTGTGTTATAATTTTACTCTCTTTAATAATTGAAAATGGCCCGATAAAAATGAGATTTTGTCGTTTGAAACGCGGGCATTGCGATACAATGTAATCAAAACCACTTTAGATTTTTTTTATTTGCGTTTTTCTTATGAAAGCTGCCATAACTAATGATTTGTGTAAATGTGGCGTTTAAATTTGGTGAGATTTTTCTTTTTTTATCGTTCTTTGTTTGAAAATATTTAATCAAAAATTTCGTTAATAATGTTTCTAAAAAATTTTTGATATTAAGTTAACTTGACTTTGGTATTATCGGTATTAAACTTCTCACAAAACAAAATTTTCACCAAGCAAAGAAAAAAACAACTTATGCTTTCGACAATGAAACCTAGGATTAGTCAGATTTCGTCTTCTTTGGGATTACATTATATTTTATTCAGACCAAAAACGAACTGAACTATCAACCTTTCACTGCAAATTTTAAAATTTAAATTTAAGAAAAGTGAGTTCTAACACACCTAGAGTAGACCACGAAGTTTCAAACTCAATTTCTCCCTTGGTTTAACGTCTTCTTAATACTACTGCTTATTATTAGCATCAGTTAATAATCCAACAGTTTATATTGTCGTATTTCGCCATTTTCTTTAGCTGCCAATGATTAAAAAAAATAATTATCATTTCCTTCGTGAAAATTTCAAAGTGGCAAAAGAGATGATGATACATAACTGATAATGTTGCTTTTTTGTTACAATCTAAATGTGCCTGTGACCTCAACATTCAACCAGTAACACACCTATTATGCTTTCGCGCTTGCTGAATAAGCACTAAATTATCCTGGTTTTGTGAAAGAAGGTGAATCAAGATCAGTTTTTTAATTAGCCTAATGATATATGTAGTATGACCCGGCATTCTCATTTCAAATAAATATCTTTATTTCCTGACGAACTTATCACTATTCGTATACAACTATTTTTTTTTATATATTTATATATATAAATTCTTTTCATTTGTTTCATTATGTTAGTTAAGCGATGAAAACTGCTGTAAAATTAAAAAAAAAGTAACGCCTTTTTCTTTGTGTAGCGTGTTAAAGACATTAACCTCCTGACATAGATTTTTTCATGTAACTTTTTGTAACGATTATGAAATAGATTTTTATTTTAAAACGTATAATTTTTTTAATGAAATTATTCTTGAAGGTTGTTAGGACCGCGAACTCTGTTTTTGATCCTCTGCAGTTTATTTTAAATTATTGAGATCATTCTCAAACATCAGGATTTAAACCTTGCTTTAACAGATATTTTTCAATGAATCTGTGCATATATATATTTTTTTCCTTTTTTTTTTCTGATAACATTTAATTGGTACTCAAATAAGACTTTTGCATATTTAATTACTTAAATTTTTTTATTCTTACTCTTCGTGGTGTTAGTTAATCATTGGCTTTATGAACCCGACATACCCGGGTAATCTATTACCTAGTTTCTCTCTCTGAGTTTGACCCGTTAGGCTTTCTCTGTTATACCAAACTAAGCCTAACGGGTTATTATATTGTTCAGTGATATTAAAAAGATAACAATATAAGTTATTGTATTGTTATCTTTTTAATATCACTGAATTTGACTATTAACGGGTTTTGGGACATTCAATTCCGCATTTCATTCATCCATTCTTAACATACTCAGATGAATTATAATTGTTAAATAAAACATCTATCCAATTCGATAATTAAAGCATCTGCTCGTGCCATAACNATTGGCTGAACCTGACATACCCGGGTAATCTATTCTATTTTCTCTCCCTGAGTTTGACCCGTTAGACTTAGTTTGTTATACGAAACTAAGCCTAACGGGTCATTATATTGTTATATATTGTTCAGTGATATTAAAAAGATAACAATATAAGTTATTGTATTGTTATCTTTTTAATATCACTGAATTTGACTATTAACGGATTTTGAGACATTTAATTCCACATTCCATTCATCCATTCTTAACATACTCAGATAAATTATAATTGTTAATTAAAACATCTATCCAATTCGATAATTAAAACATCTGCTCGTGCCATAACATTTTGCGATTTCGTTTCTTTTGGACGATTATCTTAATAGATATTTTTTTTAAGCTATACTACTTATAATAACTACGCATGTAGTTTATTTTGAAGTAAAAATTTCATAAATTTTCTTTTCTAAAAAGTAAATGTGTTGAATGAACAAACATTATAAACTGTAAGATGATATTTTTAACTTATGTTAATGGACCTTAAACCTAATGGACTTAATGGTCCTAATTAGTTCCTATTAGACCTTAGGTCCTAATTAGACCTTAATGGACCAATGCCGCCATATAAGCGGCATGACAATTTTATTCACTGTGTCTAATATCACCTATATAGTATCAAAAATCATTTTTGTGTTTTTTTCTTTTGTTCTCATATTTGTTACTTATTTAATTATAAATAAATGCATGATTATAATTAATATTATAGTTAATTATTATAAATATACTTGAAGCGAATCAAACTTGGAATACTTCCTAACCGTTGAGTGTTAAATACGCTAGAACCAGTTGTCGTTTCAATTTATGAATTATAATAAATATGTCGAAATTTTATTTTTAAGTAACTTATGAATGCCTTCGAGAGCATTTAATCTATATCTTAATATTAAACATCTAAAAATCTTTTTCTTTCCTTATGGATAAAAGGGAGATATTAAAACTTCACCCTTTCTTCACAAGAAAAAGAAAAATTTAAAAAATAAAATAAATAATAAATAAATGAAACAATTTTTATAGCTATAAACCTGTTTTACATTATGAGGGTAACTGAACACAGCTAACAAATAGATATATAAAAAAAAGAAGCTATTTGGTGATAAATGTTTTTTGTTTCCTATTCGCTTATGAAAAAATAAAATAAAATGTCGCGCGTTGACACTGCATGAGCCCCAGGCTGTTAAAAATAATACATTCATTCTTAGAATAGGGGGAGGGTGAATTTTCTGTGTTTAAAAAACCAGCAGCATTACAGTCATAAAACTACAGGGGTACCTGCACTTGGGTGTGAGACCTTTTACAAATGTAAACCCACCTTTTGAATGCGTTTAATGCACAGATAAAATGCAGGAACACGCCCGACGGCTTGCTGTTGCTATAGTAACCCATCCGTACCCAGTTATGCTACTCCACCTGAAAAACCTACAACGCATCGTGTCAATGCTTAACGTTTTACAGCTACACACATGTTACGTAATATTTTATAACAATGCTTCTTTCTATCTATCTGGTGTACCCCGCTCTATTATTATTTAGTTATTACATTTATAGAATTTCCTTTTGCTGAGCATTTTTAATGACGTTTGAAATCAAGTGTCCATAAAACTTGGCGACCCTTTTGTTGGCGGAGATGCTTACATTTTTGAAATATTTTTCTAAATATCACTCGCATAAACTTATGTTTTTATTTTCTTGTTTATTTCCCGAAGGGAACAGGGGAGGAACGGCATAAAACGGCAGTCATTAAAATAGTTTTAATGGAATTTGACCCGTTAGGCAGTCCATGTGCTCTTCTATTGTACAGTGCCTTGCCCCCCCCTTTTCCTCCATCAATTTTTTTTTTCTGTGTTTTCTCTCCCTACACCATCCGATTTGGAATAATTTTTTTCTTCTCAACAGCGGAAACACCCTTACGTTTTATTAATGATCCGATATAAAGTCGTTGTTGACTTTGCAAAGCTTACAAGCCAACAAAAAGATACTTTCGAGGTGAAAAATAAGAGAAAAAAATGAGCTTAATTGTTTTGGTAAGACAAGGGTGCATAAATAAATTTTATTTTGTTAAAATACTGTTTCTATTTTAATGCAGATTTTTCTTTTTTTTAAATCTGTACAAAATCTATTCGTTGTAAAGTGAAATAAGCCTGAAATTAATAATGAATGATGTTTGACAAAAGATTTTTATGCTTTAGAATTTAGAGTGTAGATCATGTGTGAGCAAACTGTTATATCCCGTCCATATAAATTTAAATGATCTTATGCCGTACCCTAGATGGCATTTAACACTTTTAAAAACATTAAACTCGCAGTATTTTATTTAATATGAAGAGCTTTCTGCTTTGGGGGGAAAGGGTGAAAAAACTGCGGATTTAACATTGATGTTACCATTATTTTTTTTTCCAACCTTATTTTTTATCTACTCGAATAAAGGCGATGGGATCTGAATTTTCCCTCCAAATTTTTGCAACTTATTTGATGTACTTAAAATTTTGTAATAAAGGTTTGCTAAAGATAATTTTTTTAAAATCTCAGCTTAATTTTTTTGTTGTTATTGAACTTAATTATGATTAAAAATATTTTTATAATAAAAAACCTTTTTTTACAAATCCGTAAGTTCTGTCGAATATTCATAATAAAATTAACTTCCTGATATGTGTGCCAGGAATTTGCATTTATCATAATTCATTGTCAATGGCTAAAAAAAGTGTTCAATTTGTTAAAGTTTAGTTTTGCTTTTTGTTTAAATCTCAGCCTAAAATGAGCAACTTTCGTTCAAGGAACTGACTTATTTATTCATTAAACGGTATTTAGAAAAATAATAAAACAATCAATGGTGTAGATTTAAACGTTACTCCCATATCTAAAAATATTTTAAATTGATGAAATGTTTTTTTTTCTTTCAATGATACGATTGTTTAGCTGCTTCAGAATTTTATAAATACTATTCATTGATGCGAAATTACATAATAGTAAACATTATCTAATGGTTCACGGTCTATATTTCAACATATGTTGTTTATAGAATGATAATGCTAAATATAGTAGTACAGTTAGCTACCATTTAATAGATTTAATTGAATGGCTCTCTACCTATTTCATATTTCAGTGCTCTTAATTCTATGGATACATATATATACATATCTATACACTTAAATTATAATAGCACTGTTCGTATTGGCATTACGGAACTGTTTTCTTTTAAATTTGTAATATTTATGTTTATCTCTAATATTAAGTACTATATTGTTCAACCTTTGCGTGATTAACCCGAAATATCTAATTTATTTGAACTGGTCACTTTCTGATACATCAAATCTGTTACTGTGACTTTCAATATGATAAAATACACTGGAGAAACGCACCATTTAAACATGTTTAAATGGTGCTTTTTAACACTTGACTATGTTTAACTATATGAACTTTAACATTAATTAATGCACAATTGCTAAATTTTATTTAATTACACTAAATTTGGGTGCAGCAGCATGTAGTGATTTGTGATAAATTTATTTAATTGTTTAAGTGATAAATCGTTCCTAAGTGAGTTTTTTTTTTTTTTTTTTTTTTTTTTTTTTTTTTTTTTTTTTTTTTTTTTTTTTTTNTTTTTTTTTTTTTTTTTTTTTTTTTTTTTTGTGCTTCTATTTTTGATTCTTTTTTCTCTGGTGCTTTTTTCGGTTACAATCTATACAAACCCATAAATTCCATTGCTTATCTATCAATTTCACAGAAGAATTTTGCCAACTTAGAATGAATTAATGTGTTTGCTTATCTATAAAAGTAAAAAATTAACAGTAAAAAGCCTCTCCTTTAGATCTTGTTGGAAAAAAATTAATTTCAAAGCGCATTAATATAGAAAAATCGTCTATTGTAGTAAGAATGGAAACTGCATACAAATATTAAAATCATGTAATATCTTCAGTTTCTGTGTCTTACTTAAAATTAATAAAAACTTAAAATCAAGCCATTTTTAAGTTTTTATTTATTTATTGTTTTTTTAAGTTGGCTAAAACGTATTATTTCATTTTATTTTATAACCGTCGCTGAACCCAACCTTTGGGTTTACGACAACTAATGTTCAACTCCGTAGCCTTGCAAATTTTGAACCCAACTCAGAAGACAAGGGAAATCTTGGATCAAGTATTGGGAGAAATTTTGCCTTCATGGAGGACTTTTTGATGGTACTAACCTGCATTTGCGTTGCATGGAGAGGGAAACTACGAAAACCTACCATGGTTAGACTGACGGTTAGGGGACTCTAACCCATGATCCGTCTACCACTGAGGATATTTTACGTCAGCACTGTGGTCGGTGCAAACCGGATGCGGAATTCATATCGAACAGCCTTCGCTGGGATTTGAACCCGGTTCACCTCATTAGAAGGCGAACGCTCGATTCTCTGAGCCATCACGTCTCTGGCTAAAATTTGTTTCATGTTTGAATATAAGTTTAATCCTAATCAATAATTTAATTTTTTTAAGCTCGCGCAATGTCTTTAAAAAAAAATTTTTTTTTTCTCCACTTTTTCTAATTTTCATTGTACAACTAACTCTTCGCTTGTTTTGTTAGAACAGTACGACCTAGAGTTTACGACGTGAAAGTGGTTTGCATATGAACTCAACCTACATTCAACCCAAATTTTCCGGCGTTTACATTATATTTTCAGCTATTTACAAATATTTTCAATGGGGTAGGATTCTTTTTCACTATATTGTTATTCCTTTTAATATCTACTATATATTTAAAGCCTTATTTTTTTTTTTTTTTTTGAGAAATGCAGCGTATCTAATCGAGAGTACAGTATTGCTCCAATATTCTTCTGTAGATTCATGTTCACACTTAATTTGAATACTGTCACAAGTTTGGCACACTTTTTCACCGGGAAACTTAAGCATTTCTCTACTGTGTGTTGTATCAGAAATGATGAGCAATTTAATATCTTCACTTTAGTCTAGCACCATTTGGGAAAGATATGCTACACAAGAATTTTAATTAATGATTTCAAAGTAACCCGATGTTTGAAAGTTTATACTCGGTAGTACGTAATTTCTAACTATGCCATTTCTGTCATCATTTTTTTTGTTTTTTGGACTGTAAGCTTGAATGGTATAATAGGCGAAAAATGTGTTTAAATAAAATAAAAACCTATTTTCATTAAATGTTCTTGTTCTACTCCTCCATTTTTTTCGGGAAGGTGCGGAAAAGTTGCCTTTTTCCCCCTGGCGCCAACTGAATTTAGTTTCAACCTCACGTTATCACGGAAGAAATGAAATTCAACAGGTAGGTACCACACAGGTGTGTAACATCTTATAAAGCACCTCATCCCCTCAATGTCCCCCAACCCTCCCAGATCTCCGATTCCAAGTAAAAGTGGTAAAAGCAGAGGCTGAGAAGCTACTCTATTCCAAGACCACAATTACCGCAAATCTATTGAAACTTACCGCCATACTTTGCCCTGATTTTTAGATGATTCCTCTTCAATCAATTTCTCCCACCTCCCTCCTTTTAGAAAAGTAACTATTTCGATTTCTTTTCCCCTTCCGGATGAAGACTGTCTTTCTCCCCTTTTGCCTTCGGGGGTATTTTTAAGGTGTCCCCTTCAAGGTCAGGGGTATCAGGGGATTGATTTGGAATGTTGTCTTGATATTTTCCTCCTTTTTTTTAAGATCTGGAAGTCCCCTTTTCTGAGAAATTGGTTGTCATTGCAACCACAGTTTTCTGGAATCAGGTTCTTTTTTAAGGGGCAGTAAACTGACCGCAGGGAACAAGGAGATGTGTATTTATTATTACTTTTTGAAGGGGCTATATATAAGTTTAACTTCCAAAATTTTAATGAAAAGTATTTTTTCCTTTAATGCATTTTTAATTAGTTATTTTCTAAGTTTAAAATATTTAATGCTTAACAGTATATGAATGCGAAAATTTAAACCTTTTAAGAAATAAATGGTTTATTCTAATTTTGTCCAGGTTGACCAAATGTTTTCTCAAATTATTAACGCTTAATATGCGTTTGCTTTTAGTTTTAACTTTTATTTACGAGTGAGCCTTTTTTTTCCGTAAAATAAAATTAAAGGATTGTTTTATTTTTCTTTAAATTGAATTTTTATTTGGATTGATAGGTGTTTGCTCAAAATTCCAATGTGTGATAAAAAAAAATCTTTATTGCAAATTATCTACGACTTGTTCGGGGATGTAAATTGTAGATAGATGAATAAGTCACATCAAATACTTCTGTTGCATCCTCAAGTAATTTTAAAATATACCATCTTGATAAATCAGGCTTTCTTTTTTTCCGTTATGGGTCAGATAACAAATATTTCTAAAAAAAATTTTTCTCATTTTTAATTTCCGATTTTTCTTTTATATTAATAAAAGCATTAAAATTAACTAACATGAACAGAAAAAAAAATCAAGCAGGGAGTTTGAGGTGAGAAATTCTATAGAGACTGTTGGCCTTTATTTAACTATTTTTGCATTTTCAATAGAGTTCCACTTAATATTTGGCAAAACTTGAGAATACTTTTCAATTCTTTGGCGTTATTTTACGTTTAAGCGATCTTGCAGAAAGTCTGTTACCTTATATCTAAAATAAAAATGTCCGAAACTGTAATTACCATGTTTTTCAAATATTTTTGTAATGACTTTTATGGTAGAGAAATTTTTTATGATTAAGTTGATATTTAGGACTTAATTATAACAAATAAAATCTAGTTCAGTATTTATTCAAAATATAGTCTCACAGCTGTTTAAAAATGCTTCAGAAATTTTGAATTTGTTCATGATTTATTTCAGCAATGATGAAAAATACTGACTATAATATGGGAATAAAATCATCAAATTGAAATAATTTTTACTAATTAAAACTAAGACATAATTTGCTTATAAGAAGATGCTGCTCTGTATTTTTATTTGTTAGATAATTATGATAATATCATAATAGAAGAAAAATTATGGAGGAGAAAAAAATAATTAATACCGTTGAGTTTCTTTTCCCTGGACAAATGTCTTTAGAGACAGATTTCATTAATGATTGAAATCTTATTCCCTCATTTTTGAAGTTTCAACAAAGTATATATATATATATATAAATTTTTCTAGAAAAAATAAGGGATTATAAAATGAGAGAGAGCCTAGATAAATTTTGCCTTTATTTTATTTTGAAATAAATTTAAATTTATTTTAAATTAATTCTTTAAATAAAAGGTTTCAAGTAATTAGTATGGATAATCAAGCCTTGATTATCGTTTTGCAATGTTTAAACTTTTTTTAAACTTTGAAATTTAACTGTTTTTAATGTCTTAATTGGTGCACAGATTAGTGCTTTAAAGAAATAATCGAAATTTTTTTTAAACATTCATGATTTACATACTTAATTGGCATTTTTTTTATTTTATCCAAAGGCGAAAAATTTCCTTTTATTTGAGAGAGGCGTTTATCTAAACAATGTTCTTAAAATTTATGCAACATTGTGATAATATTATTACTAATGAAATTCATCTTATAGTCGTTTCTATAGTTTTTATTTTATAGCTACAATCGGAGTATTTTAAAATGATGAGCCTTTTTCACCAAATTCAAGGGACTCTGCATTTCATCTTTTTGCAGGGATTCTGCAGTTTATCATTCCTTTCTTTTCCACTTTCTTGTATTTTATATCTAGGTGCATCTCCCCTATTTTTTTTAATATGGGGCTACCAGAAAATCGTAGGGGCGACACAGTACTTGTATCAGCCTGTAATGACCCTTCCCTGCCTTGTTTTACCCATCCAAACTTTTCTCCCAAGATTTTAGATTTGGCGTAACATCTTTATTTGGGGAATTTTAGTCAATATACATATTTTTCAAGAAGTTTTATTTTTTGCTCCGCTGTGGATAGTTCTTAAAATAGTTTTCAAAAATGTAGCATATTTTTCTTTAAAAAATATTTAGCTCTTTCAGCAAATGTGTATTATATTTTTTTGAAATAAACAAGTGATTTAACCGGACTGATTCAATTAAAATTTTGAATATTTTTGACCTTAGAATTTGATAAAATGTGAATCAGGAACCCTCATTTTTAGTTGCAGACACGGAATTTTTATCATTCATCGAAAGGTACTATTTTAGTATCTGATATTTACATTGTGGTACTTAATTAAAAGTGACTGTAAAAGCTTACTTTCATGAAAACTAAGTATCCACATAGTTATGAAATTTTCGGAATCCGCGTTTATTGCTGCAGGTTTGTATATGTTTTTCGATTTATATCTGTGCTAAAACATGAATGTTTGTTTTTTTTATTTTCATTTGTTATTTTCAATAATTAATGCAGCACGTCACCTAATAAAAATAACTTTGAATAAGAATTTTATATATTTCTTGTAAAATTAA
This sequence comes from Parasteatoda tepidariorum, assembly GCF_043381705.1. NCBI lineage: Eukaryota > Metazoa > Arthropoda > Arachnida > Araneae > Theridiidae > Parasteatoda > Parasteatoda tepidariorum. The sequence continues at coordinate 56,974,786 of NC_092210.1, read as the reverse complement.
AATCAAGAGTCACATTAAAAATGAATAGTCCAATGAATGATTTATAAAAAGGGACGCCCTTAAAATTGCTAATTTTTTCCTACTCTATAATATCTAATTACATTTAGTGGAAAAACCATCTAAATTAATTTTTATTTCTATACTTTAAATCAGAATTAGTTGAAGTTAAATGACTACTCACACATACATTTAATATGTTAAACGTATACAAATAAATTGTCTAGTTACTGAGATAAGAAAAAAATATGCTTATACCATTGGCTGTGCCTTTTCTAAAAAAATATTTTTTTCCTCCATCAAAAAGATGAGCAACCTATGATGTAAAATTTAAGATAGTCAAGCCATTCTTATTTTCGTTTACGCCAATTTGGCGACGAATTGTAGGAGCAATGGCAACCTAGAGAAACGTGGTTTGTGGCGTCCAAGGGTCGTCTCTCTCCTTGAGTTAGGAGCATTAAGAAAATTACAGATTACCTCCTAGATTACCCCATGCATGCTCTTTGACTGATCTGTCTTTCTGTTGGGCGGGTAAGCAAAATTTGTTGGGGTATCAAAACGGGCTGAGGGGGTTTCGGGGTCGACATTAAATAAGGGGAGGCAGTGGGATATCTCTGCACCCCACCCTGATTTTCCTTATTCGTATGATTTTGTAGCGGACAGTAAAATTACTAACCGATTATTTCGTGCGGCGTGTTTTTATTTCGTATTTTTCGTGTACTACTGCTGCTACTTTCTTTTAAGTTAGATGGTTGATGGGGCTATTATGTTCTCAGCCACTTGTATGCTCTATGGTTACTTCAAATCCTTTTATCCACTTTTTTTTTTAACCCTTCACATTTTTTTTTTCTTTTTCAAATATTTTCGACGTAAAGGGTAATATTTTCTTCTATTTTTGCTATTTTGTGATTTTCTTTTTCATAATTGAAGAAGATTAGTTATAAAAAAAATAATGCACTTTCTTTTTTTTCTTTTTTTCGTAAAATATGAGATAATTTATATGGAAAATAATTACGACTCTTTCAAGTAGTTGCATTATTTTTGTAATTGGAAATTTGCATAAATTTTAAAATTCTAGTCTAATTGCAAAAATATCCTTGAAAATACCTGTTATAAAGAAAATGGCCAATTGTTACAATTTTCAAAAGTTAAATATTGCACGTTTAAACTTAATGCTAGGTTAAAAGTTAAAACCTTTATCACTGTAAAATTTGCCAGAAAATGCATGCTTGGCTCCGTATGATTCGTGTTTGGCTCTTGGTAATAATCTTTGGCTTAAAATTGATATGTGTTTGACTCTTGGTGATATTGCAAAAATATCTTGATATTGCTTGTGCTCAAAATTGTAAAATAATGATGAGATTTACACTTTTTTTAATACATTTTTTTAAACTCATTAGTTTGATATTTTAAATAATTGGTATTTAATAAAACTCATAGAAAGTTAAAATTTTTCATGTTTAAAAATTGAGTTTTTGTGATGATAAAAAAGGCTAGTTAAATACATAGTTTTTATTTAATTGTATGCATTTAATAATAATTTTTATTGAATTCCCTCAAAACCCTAAGCAGATTAAGTTACGTTAACAAACAAATATTACGTATTGTCTCATTTTCATTGTTTGTGTCACTGTCTTCGTAATTTCGACGTTTAAATTTAGAAAAATTGACTGGAAAAATTGAAATCGGGGAACGTCAACTGCATGCTGTCTAATACAGTTTAAGCCTTCTTCCACTCTGAAAATTGTATCTTCATCCACTGAGATCTGCGAAATTGAAGGATAATTTAATGTCATGCAAGTAAACTTTCTTCCAGTATGCAATTCAATTTAAACGGATAGTTTGTTTCGTCAGTTATGATGAAGATGCTATTCATCAATAAATAGTATGAAAGCTTATCCAAGCTGTTGTAGTTCAAAGGATAGAGCGTTCGCCTTCATGAGGTAAACCAGGTTCAAAATCCAGCTGTGGCTGTTTGATACAAATTCTGCTTCCGACTCGCACTGACCACAGTGCTGACCTAAAAATATCTTCAATGGTATACTGATCATGTGTTAGAATATCCTTGTCTACCATGTCCGGCTAACCATTGGAGGGTTTCCTCTCCATGCAACGTTAATGCTGGTTAGTTTCACCAAAATGTTCTCCACGATTTATAGAAGTTTTAAAAAAATATTTGTATACTTTTATAATTGCTTGAACCAGGAGTTCCATTGTCTTCTGGTCTGGGTTCAAAATTACAAGGCTACAGAGTTGAGCCGTAAACTCAGAATTGGATCAACTGTTCATCATCGGTTGTACAAGGAAGCTTATCCACAAAAATAAACAAGACGGTGGAAAAGTGATGCTATAAAAATTTATGCAAATAATCGCTGTATTGTAGCAATCAAAGTGAGTAAACTCGAATTGAGCTAATGAGAGATCTGTTAATAAACCTTAGTCCTTTTTTTTTTAGAGTTTTAATGATGGTATTCCATTATTTGTAATTTTAGCACTTCAGTATTGTGTAGAATATTTAGATGAAACAAATTCTCTTTCAAACAGATGTTGGCTCCTCGTGCCAAGAATTTTGACTGAGCAACTCACTGAATTAGATATGTCTAGTCGTTGACTCTACGAATCAAAAATGTCTTCTTTTTTTTTTTCTGGCACCCAGATGCGAAGTAACCTATAAATCATTTTTCTGACATAATATGGTGATGAATGACATTTAGTGAAATTCTTATTCTTAATGTATGATGTCACTCTGTACTTCTTTGAATTTGCTACGCAATTCCAAAATAAATAGGTGGATCTTCGCATACAGTTGTTTTATAATTAATGAACTGAAAAGATTTTTCTTTATATATTTATCTAATTTTATCATGCATTAGAAACGTCAATTTCTTACGCATTTGTTTGAGTTTTTCTGCGGTTTTACATCCATTAATCTTTTTTATTGACATTAGAGATGAGATTTACGCTTAAAATATTTATCAACAATTTAAATCGCACAATTTCAAGCTCTGTTCTTCGAAAGTTTGCATTTAGTATTTTTTTTAAAAATATACATAACAAATTTTTTTTTATTTGTTTAAACTTGTCTAATAGCCTGCAATAGAAATTAATAAATTAGTTACTTATACCGTAATTAAAATCGTGCGCGAAGTTTGGCATTGGCTAAAAACTGAATTAAAATACCAATAGTGTTTTTTGAAGACTTTTTATGCAATAATTTTTCTAGTGCAAATAAATAAACGCATTTATTCTGCAAAATACAACGCAAATGCTTTAATTGTTGCTTCACGCAAGCTCTTTTATGTAATTTGTGTTGGATTTCAAAAACAGTAACAATTAAAGTTTTGCTAATGTCTTTAAATCTAGAGAGTTCCGTAATAAATTTTGGATATTTCGGAATATAAAAGACAATCTTCCTATTGGTGAAATGTGTACTCAAAAATTCATTAGACATAATAGGAATTCCTTTTTCCTCATAAACTTATCAATGTATTTCGCTTTCTACAACTTTACTTCAATTATTTTATGAGTTACTCTTTACTCGCGATATAAAAAGAAATATTACAACTAAGACCGTGTTTAAAACCATTTTAACAGTTCCTACTTTTATATATATATATATATATATTTCTAAAAATTGGTTTTGCAACAATCGAGATGCAACTTTCTTCATTGCATCATCTCCGAACACAAAGCCATCTATTTCTGTGATACATGGTTTAATTAAGATTTTTTGCAACAGTTTGAAGCTCGAAAAATCCTGTAATTTAAGGAATCCTGTAATTTAGGTAACCTACCTAAATCCTGTAATTTAGGTAATTCATTTATGTTACGATTTTGCATATCACGAGAAAAAAAAAAGGAAAGAAATCTTAACTCTTGGAGCCCCTGAGTCTTTTCTTATGGATCCTAGGGTTACGTAGAACACCTTTGAAAACCTCTGATTAAAACCAATTTTATCCAATGCCCCAGTGAAAATCAGCCTTGCTGATCAGTCAGCAGATATACCGACAAGATTTACTGAGGTGATTTTAAAAGTAAGAACGAGAATTGAAACTGAGTAATATTTCCGAGACATTTATTTCGAAATAAATAATTATAATGAATAAATGAAAAAAATCAATATACTTATAATGCCTAAGGTTCCTGGGAAGAGACAGACTGAACAAAATTAACGAAAAAAAAAATGGTTCGTATCAAAGGGCATTAATTGCCTTCAAACAACCCTCCAAATGCGGATCCTGTTCACGAGATCGCTTTATTTCTAAAGAGTCAATGTTTCGTTAATTGAAAAACAGAACGCAGTATCAACTCTCACCCAGTAATAGCCCACGATGTCACGAATTTTGACCATTTGCTTATTTCTTCCTCCCCTTCATTGTAAAAAGGGATAACAATGAAGTTATCATGATGTCCTTTGCCTTTCATCGATGGTCCAAACTTTAATTATTTACTGTTATTGTAATCTTGGTGGCAAAAGTTTTTTTTGTTTTGTTTTTCTCTGAGTGTATAATTTCAGAGTGTAATAATTTCCACTCGCGAATTAAATTTTGAATATCTTATTATATTCTGCTTTCCATTAAAGCCTGTATAAGAAACGTGAATGCCTTTTTTATTGCTAACTTTTTTTCCCTCACGTTTGTTAATGATATTTAAACCTTTTTCTTTTTCGTTCAATGCGTGCATTAGTTAAAATTAAAATTTTCTTCAGCAATATTTTTTTTTAGTGTTGTTAGTATTGTCTCATCAGAGTGTTGGAACAAACCTATCGGATATTCGTAAAGCAACTGTGCAGTGGTAAGGGATGATTTTCTATTTGAAGTCATAGTTTTGACAGTAAAGCTTGATATAAAACTTGTGAAAAATACCATTTCAATCTATCAGACTTTACAAGGCTTGAAAAAATTAATGAAACATTTTAAAAAAAATAGCTTAAACTAAATCCTGAATTGAAAAAAGGAAATCCTGTGTCAGTCAAAACATTCTGAGTGATTTTAGACAAAATATAAAGAAGTACTTAGACCTTTTCAACAAAAATTATATTTTAAAGTGATTTTTCTTATTGATAATTTCTTTTAAATATATATATATANTATATATATATATGCATATTTTAAAACTATATGATTTAAATTTTTCATTTGAGGATGAAACTTTAAAGTACAAATTTTTAAAACCTACATGGTACACTTAATGAAACTGTGCATTAGTTTAGCGTTTTATAAATTATTATAGCATCTATAAAATATGTGACCTAGTATTCTTGAATTTGTTTCCTGATTTTTCTAGATGAAACATTTTCTTAAGCTAAATTAGTAAATTGATATTTCAGCAAATAAATACAGTAATGTGTAGCAGTGATCAGTCTAATCATAAGCCAGAAAAAGGAAAAACAAATTAAAATGCTTGGGATAGTAAAAAGTGTTAAATCTTTAAAAATGATGATTTTTTTTTTTTTTAACTTTCTTTAATTTAAAAGAAAAAAAAACCTTTAAGAATATTTGAAACCCTTAAAAATAAAGCGATTGTCAATTAAGTGGTCAACTAAAAAATTATGTATCACACTTTCATTTAAAAAAAAGTGTCTTAAAGATACAGTGTCCATATAAAAACACCAATTCAATGAGAAATAGTAAACGTTTAGTATTTGATGCAATATTCAAGATATATAGCAATATTCAAGATATATACCTTTGCAATATTCAAGATATCATAGCATTAGTTTCATCATCAACTGCAACAAGGACATCAAACGGAACAGATTCAAATAGAAGCAGTATTTAAAGAAATTCAAAATAAGCAAAAGAAATATAACCTACTTTGTTCATCCTCCTTTTATATAAGTTTAATATTGATATGTACGCATTCATATTTATTTTTTATAAACATTTATTCCTGCTTGGCAAAAAATGCTATCAATTAATTTAAATATTGTGTTCTTTCTGTGGTTAAAATGATCATGCAATTTTTGAGAAGACTTTTCTAAAATTAGTAACCCTCTGCAAGTTTATTTCTGAAATTAATTTAAATATTGTGTTTCTGCAATCATGCTATCAGTAGTTTTTTTCTTCTTTAGAATGGTTGTCTAAAATAAATAATTCTGATATATTGTTATATTGTTTTTAAATATTGTGTTTCTACAATTCTACCACCAGTAGTTTTTCTCTTCTTTCGAATGATTGTCTAAAATAAATAATTCCGATTTATTTGTCAAAATTTATGTAAATATTGCTTTCTTTCTAAAGTTTAAATAGTGTCATAAATGTAATAAAATAACTAACGGGTTAGTTTTTCCTACAATAGTAATCTTCTTCAGGTTCATTTTTCCAAACTATTATAAATATTGCGTTTTTTTGGAAGTTATTCCTGTTATGTAACTTTTCGGTGGCTTTTCTTTAGAACGATTGTTCAAAATTAATAAGAACTTCTCAGGTTTGCAGCTTCCACAAAGATCTTAAAACTCAATAAATTCCCAATCGATTCAAGGTTTGTACTTTAATTAATCCATTTCAGATCGGAGAACTGCTTAAAATCATAACTGCCATTAATAAAACTCTATGAGTAGTTTGAAATAATTCTGACATGTAAGCCTAAGGGGATTTTCTACCCAGAATTTCTGAACGAAATCCCAATAACCAATCGTACGATTTTCGAAAATAAATCTTCACTTGAATGCCGTTTAGAAGTTACATTCACAATATTGATTCGCATCGTGATGTGTTTTATGCGATTCGATCGAACATAATAAAGAATAAAATTACAGTTGAGTGAAAAGGTTATTTTAATTATTGAAAGTGGTGTTCTAAAGTGGAATAATTTTTCCCCCGCGGGGATTTCGGAGAACAAATTAGAGCATTTATTTGCCTATGGTATTGCAAAAAGGAAAGGATTCTTCAAAACTATTTACTATTCGAGCATTTTACTATGTCAAATGTAAATAATCGTGAAAATTTCATTTTCTAATTAACTTTGCTTATTTTTTAATGGGTATTTTTTTGGTCCAGAAAGGGGCGGGGATTAAAATAGAGATAATCTTATAATGAAGTTTGGATAATCAAGCCTATCTTAATTATAGCTTTATTATATCTATTAAATGAAAAATTTGCCTGGCAACGAAATGGCCTTCCTTCATGCAGTACAAAATCTTTCCCAGCTTTGCATTAAAAATTCGTTCGTACAAAAGTATTTTTGACTTAAGTTTTTTTTTTTTTTTTTTTTTTTTNTTTTTTTTTTTTTGTTAAATTTTTGTTAAATTTTTTTCGCCATTTTTTGATTCAAAAAGTGGTAATACATGTCATTAAAAAACATTTCCATGTTTAATACAGCTATGCAGAATGGTAGAATATAGTATAGAGCATAATTTTTGCACAATTTTTAAATTATGTTGTTATAGAAGGGAAATAGGTTTTGTTATCTAGCTACAAATTAAGAGAAATAACTGTTTTGGTTGTAACTATCATAGATAAAATCTCACAAAATTTAATTTTAAACTTAAAAACATATTGAGGTACAGATGCTAAAATTATAAGCTCCCAAATTCTTATTTTATTGAAAAATCTTGTTTATATATTATTGCAAATGCTGATCATAAAATATGTGTTAAGTTTTTGGAGCCATATAAAGGTAATCGATTTATATGATGCTAGCTTGAATGCCAGGCAGACCTGCCAACTCTCAGGCTTTAGGTCTGGGTTTCAGACTTACGTGTACAATCTTAGCACCTGAGGCTACCCAGTATTTTCTCAGGCTCTTTTTCATAATAAGTGAATGAATCGAAAGATCCGTGTACAGTTTGCATACAGTTATACAGTTTCTTTATTTTTAGAATCTCATTATTAATTTTTTTTTTAACATTTTGAAAGGTTAACTGAACTAAAAAAACGATTAAAGTGTAAACAATATTTTAACAGAGCCATTTCTCTTAGATATGCAACTTGTGAGAGAGTATTTAGCTACCTAACAAAAATCCGGGCTTAATTCTGCTCTTGCCAAAACAAACTGGAGAATTTGTTGACTGCAAAAGTCAAATCATTTATTTAATTTTTTTTTTTAAAAAAGATTAATTTACATATTTTTAGGGATAAAAAGTTACTTATATAAGCGTAAAAATGCATAAATTTATTTCCTTATTTTTATTATTTTTCATTGTTTGCTTATTGAACTATATACCATGATAACAAGAACTCTCAGGCATTTTGAGTTTCTAAAGGTTGGTAGGTCTGCTCAAGCCATGTGAAAAAAATATTGAGAAGAAAAATTATTTCATGTAATTTTATCTGGTAGTCTTTTCTAATACAAATTTTAAAAAAATATATCTCAGTTTAGTTGAGTCACTTCTGATTTTGTCTTTTAATTCTATAATTATTACCAAGTATTTTTTTTTTTGTGCTCCTGTAATACTTATATGCATTGCAAACTGTTTAGATACGGAACGATTAAAAGAAGAACAGTACAGAATTTTGCGCCAACTTATTGACTGTTTGAAATTTATTAGCAGACAAGTAAATTTTTTCAAGTTTCGCTTAGTTCTTCATTAAGTAACTTTAAAATAAAAAATAAAAAAAAACTGTTTTGAATTTTTTTTAATTACATGAAGTCAAGAGTTTAATATTAAACAGATCTCGTCTCGCACTTTGCAATTGAATTGAATTTTTCCTCCTCAGCGCCATAAATCTATTCTTTTTTAAGCGAGACGCATTAAAACCCTGCTTCATTTCATTTCAAATTGTTTCTCATCCAACTCACAAAATTAAAAAGATAAAAAAAAGATTCTTCAACTGAAAACGAAAGAATTTTCCAAAATTATAAATTGAAGGAAAATTTGTTCTCTCAGAAACAACCAGGAACTTGATGGAAGGAAAAAAAATAATAAAAACTTCACATCTTTTGCGAAAAATTTTTTTTTCTCCACCGTTTCTAAAAACAACTAGAAAACTATAAATATGAGATCAAAAGAGGAGAGATTTAACAAATCTAATTAACATTTAATTGCAAAGCAAGGTATAAAAGAATGCAAGAAATCTAACTTACTACATTAGGGCTCAATTAGAACAAACAAGAAAATTCTCTCTTTACAATTATTTTAAATCCCCTGCCCCCACCGCTGCACGCCATCCACCATTTCAGGAGAAAAGTAAGAAAAACAATATCACCCTTTAACTCATTTATTATTAGATTTCTTTTTGTTTTTATAAATTACAATTAACCTTTTCTTTCTCGTTCATTTATAACATCTACGAATTCCTGAATCAGTCGCCTCAAAAACCGATCTGAGATAAATTAAGTAGATAAAGGGGGACCACACTTATTGAATGCGGACCGTGGAAAGAAAAAAAAAATCTCTTATTCAACCTTTAAAAAATAATGGTTCGTAAATATAACAAAAAGAAAAGTAGAAAAGGAAACTAAAATACGATTTGTGACCTTTTAATCTGACTTTGGAATCTCCAGTTAAATGTATCGAGTGAAGTAAATGGAATGGGAGGAGGAGGAGTTCTGTTCTTATCATTAAGTTCTGCGGGGAAGCTCCTACAACTGGTTTATTCGAATATACTCTTTTCAAAATAATTTTTTTGTGCTTTGTTTTATTCTTTAAATCTCGAGACAGCAATTGCCGAAACAAAAACCAAGATAGTATGCGCAATTTGGAATTTATTTAACAAGAGGTGATTTTTATTTTTGAATTTGGAGAAGATAAAAGTTACTTCTTCTAGTAAGGTATTAGCTTAAAAAAATGATTATAATTGCATTTTTTATAATTAGATTTTTTTCATATTTTTGCAAAATGTGTTAGTAATTCTGAATTTTATGTATCGTTATGAACTCATTCGGTTAAGGCTGTTTATTTTTCCGAGGACTCCGTTGTCAAATGGAATGATGCTTTTTTTCCGAATAATATGGTACTTTCATAGCTGCTGTGAGTTTGCAACAATTTATTACTCAATATTGTTAGGTCGAATTAAGCCTATCTACAGCCAGCATTCTCTATGCTTTTTTCCGAAAATAGTGTAAAATGTCAATATGGAGAAATGCCACAGTTTTGTGAAAATGAAAAGCGTTTCCGGTCGAATCTTTTTACTTAAAAACTAACTGCAATGCTGCATCACCAGGCCTCATAAAAATGTGCAAAAACTGAGAATAAAGCATTGATTTCGATAATTTTCATCTAGGGGGAGAAATGTCACCAAATCGGCAATTTTCAAAAAAGTTTAGTGACTTTTAAAATATTTAAGTTGTCTTCTGTTAATGTCTTATTGATATTTTTAAGTTACTTTTTTCGAACTTTAATTTATTTCTTCATTGTTTTATTCTTTAAATCTCAGAAAAACTTCATCGAAACAAATTAAACTTTGCTTCATGAGAGATGAATTCTTTGAATATGGAACAGTTAGTATTACTTCAATTTCTGAATCAATCAAGCATGAATGGTCAAGCATGATTTCTGCATAGAAGCTAATAAAAAATATCCACATTTTAGAAAATGTTAAAATTTTTAAACATCATTCATAGAAGATCGGCGAGCGTTTTTCGTATGCTTAATAACAGTAGAAGAAGCGCAAAGGAATGAATGCAATTATGATTTAAAAAAAATCAGAAATAAATAACGAATAGATTTTTTCCCTTAACAGATCATAGATATTCAGGTTTTTCTTCTGAATGAAACCATAAATTTTACAAAATATCTGCAATACTTATTAACATGGATAGTATATATTTTTCTTAACCCGTTTTTCCCCGCATCCTAATGCTAACTATAGGAGCATTTTTAATTCCTGATTGCATATCACAAAACAAGTAGTATTTTGAAGGCATATATATATTTGATAAAAATTATACTTTCAAGAAAATGATTCTATCTTTTTTTTCCTTATTCAAATAAAATTGTTCAATGAATGTCAGCTTTTACAAAGTTAAAATTTTTTTTTAATTATTTTTTTTGCAGAGATAAAGTAATCATAGCCCTATTCATTTTATTTCATCAAAGGCATTTGTGAAAATTCATTACAAAAAATAATTTCTAAGAATATAATAAACTTTTAACTATAATTTTTTTTAAAGAAACTGTATATATTTCAAGTTATGCTGCCCAAATTAGGTTTGCTTAACTTGAATAACCTATCATTGCGATTAAGCTACCCTTTCATCTGAATATTCCTTTTATAGTAAGCCAATAGATGTAAAACTTTTCTAAAGCGCATGTAATTTACTACAGAACGAAAGAAGAAAGAAAAAATGTATCGAAGAATGATGGAATGCATTTCATTCTGATCGTAATTAGCTATCCACTCTCACAAAGCAAGTGTGGTCCTTTTTTTTTCTATCAATTATTCGATCTTGGCTGCAGCATACGTTCGAGACCAATAAAATGTCTGAAAAGACGGAGCCAACCATATTTCCTCGCACCTTGAATGAATGATAACAGCAGATATTTTCTCCCATCGTCATTTGAGTGCTAACAAACGAAGCATTCTTGTAGAAAAAGAAATTGAAGGTTTGCTTTTGTGCAAGAGATCCAATAAGGTCACTGCTTAACTAGAGCAACCAACAATTGGAAGCATCGACAGGGTTAGAAGCAATAAATTAAGCGTCTTTAAAGGTTGCTTTTGTCCCTTCTTCCTTTTCCAAGTTTTGGAGCGGGTGGTGAGGGACTCCTATCTTTTTATTTCGGCGTTGTGCTCTTTTCTAGTACAAGAGATGCGAAGATAGTAAGCGTATAGTCGAGGGGATGGTTTTTGGATCGATACTAATGAAATCTTGATTAATCCCTTGGGTAGAAGATGTTTGGGAGTTGCTTTGTTATGCCCTGGAGCTTCAAGCGAGGGGTTATTTTGTGGAGGCCTTTGTCGCCAAATTTTCGTAACTTTTATTTAAGGAATTCGCCAATTATAGCTCACGGACTCAGAGGTTATTCATTTTCTTCAAATAATTCGTGATCATTGCCTGAAAGAAGTCCTGTCGTTATTTGATATGCAAGGTGTCTTTATAACCTTACGGGTAATAAGACTTAAGACACACAAAATATAGCTAATTTAAGCTGCTTCTATGTATGGAGTGAATATTCACTTTCAGCGAGTATTGAATAATTCGTGGTTTATTGCCTATCAGGGAATTATTCTCATAATTTGACGAGAAATAAAACCTAGTTTTGCAGGAAAAGAAGAAATTAACGTATACTTAAATTTTCGTAAGTTAATGTTTTTATCTTGCATGTGCAACAGGATTATGATTGTTAGATTTTATGCCAGTTAAGGGATGGAAGTATTGTTATTAAATATGAACAAAATGAAACTAAAACTATGTTAGAGTTATATTTTCTGCATTAAAATTTTATATTTATTTATTTTTCTTTTAAAGAATTAGCGCTAGTCATTTTTTTTTGTTTCAGCATTTTTTTAAAATTTTTTTAGGACAGGATTTAATTTCTTTTCTCCAATTTCATAAGTACTATTCTTGTCTAGATGAAACATGACATATTTAGTTTTTCAATGTGCAAAGGGCCTAGATTTTTAATATTTCTTTACTGCGATTATTAATATTTTTTTACTTTCTTGCATTTAAAAGAATAAAAATACTCGTTTACTTTAACAAATACATCGAACGGGAAAATGTTGCATGAGGTTACTACTGAGGTTTGAGGTTACGTTTTTCTTTTTTAAACATTTTAAAAAAATAAGCTAAAATCTGTAGGGATATTTACTATTTAGGGATTTATTATAAAGAGGGGAGATTAAACTAAAAAATACTAAAACTATTAAATTATATTTTTTAAATTTTGCAAAATTCACTCTACAATTCATCTTTTTTATAACTGTAGCCCAGTAAGTACCTCGAACTGTTTCCTTTATTGAAAAATCTACATATACTTCCAATGAATGACAATAACACTAATCCCTAAGCAAGTGATTCTAAAATAAAAATGATTAATTTCTTGATAACGTTTATCTTCAATTTTAAGTCTAAGTTTTGGATCAAAATAAAATGTATTTAAAAAAAATATGTTCATAGCATGAGATTAATATAAGAATCATTGTACATTCAATCGAAAACTAAAAAGGAAGAATATAAAAAATAAAATAAAAAATCACTCGCCAAATTTTACGCCAAGGCGAATATATAAATTCCCCAGTATATTTTATTTGAGATCATACGTTTTTTAAAAGAAAAATGCAACACGCGGTAATAAAGGCTGATCTTATATTCTCTTTTTCCTATTCAGCTGAGCTCAAAAACACAATGTTCTCTTCAGCTAATAAGCCTTAATCAGCTGCACAAATCTCTTTTTTTATTGGCAATGAACTGTAAAAAAAGGCAATTGGTTTTCTTTACTTTTTGCTACATAAAGATTCTATTGGCTATTTTTCTCATCTTTCAGCTATTCTTTGTAGGTAGTTAATCAGAGGAGCATATCGGGGGGGGGGGCTGCATTGTGCCTGCGCCTTGCAACCTGGTCGTTTATTCCCTTCCGGCGTCTTTACACTCAGTACTTCGAGGCTTTTGTGTTGAAATTGATATTTTTGCTTTCTTGCATGTGTCCCCCAATAACGTATTTTATCCAATCTATAGAATGCGAAATTTAAGTTTCTGCTACTATTCTATTTATCTGATAAAATTATTGTTCACGAAATCGGTCAATCTATTTATTGAATACGTTATATTTAATTTTTTTATCTTTCAATGCAGAAATTTTTTTTTACTATAGAGTTTGGAAATTTTTAGTCTTCATTAATCAGCTGAAATTAGAAAATTCAAAAGGAATAAAGAAATAAAATTACACTTCTTTAAAGATGATAATAATAATAAAGCGTGAAGAGTGATTTTATTTATTAAAAATTTTGAATTTAAAAAGATTTAAATTCGCTTTTTTCTCGGAAGGAGGAATTAAAAATAAAGTTTTTGTTAAAACATTTGAAATTCAGGACTTGAAATTTCATATGAAATCAGTGGGAAAATGGTTAAAAAATTTTTTTTTTCATTTTATGAGAAATCATCATGCAGACACATTTAAAAAAAGTCGTATAATTTCATTAAATTTAGTTGTACTGTTTTTAAATTACAATACAGAACTTTTTGGATTTATTTTCATGTCGGCTCTTGTATGCGCTAAGTGAAGTTGCAGCTCTTGCACTTGCAATAAGTTTAAAATATATGTGTATTGGCTTTGAGTTCGTCCCGTTGTAATAATGTTTTATGTCTTATGTTTCCCGTTGTATGTAATGTTTTTTTTTTTTTTTTTCCGCTTGTCATTGTCCGATTATTGCCAAAATTTGGCAGCTATTTCGGCGCATGTACTTACAAGGAAATATGTTTCAGATTTTTTTTTTTTCAATCTACTTTTCTAAGATCCTGTTTAAGGAAAAATTAATATTTAAACTTATGAAATTAAAAATAAATATGTGAACCATTTTATGCAATAAGAAATACTCATTAAGTGATATTATAACCGTTATTTTTTCATACTTTATCAAACATTTTTGAAAATTCTTACAACTTTCACTCAACTTAAAGTTCTTTTTCAGTTACTTGATGTAAATAAATACCACAAGAATATAATTCTGTGCATATATATAGATATGTAATCTTACAAAATCATGTCTTTTTAAAATGCAACAAAAAATTATTTTTGAAACATTCTTCAAGAGCTGAGCCATTTATATACTCTTGTTTTTAGCTGTTTTATTTGTTTATTTTTTACTGAAACCCTCTCACTTTTCGGGGACCAATGCTTGAAAGGATTTCAGTTGACCTTTCCCCTCAGGCGAATGATCTTTTGGTAATTATGTTAACCGCTTACTCTCCCCTTGCCATAAAGTGAATGTTTTCTCCTGTTTGCTTGCATTTGTTGAAATGGCAGGCGATGGGATATTGCAGATCCGGCGCCATTCTAAAGTAAGAAAATAATATTCTTTGTCTATGAATTTACTGCTTTCTTATTAACCTAATATATTTCTTATTTTAGATTTTCTTATTTGTATTTTATTCGGTTATTTAACGTATACCACAGGAATTAACGTATATACTAGGAATAGATTAGTATTAATTGCCTTTCAGTTAAACATCTGTCTTGATAAACTCTTGTCAAACGATTTCTTAAAATCTTCACTTTGCTTGTTAAATGATTACTTAAAAAGATAATAATTTATTGCCTTTTAATATCTTGTTATTTTATTAACTTCTATATCTCAAAATCATATTTTAATAATGTAAAATATTCATATTTTAATTGCTCATTTGATGCGAAAAAAGGCAAGGAATGTATCAGTATTAATTAACCTATATATGAACGCTGATCAAATGATTTTTTAAACAAAAAGAATATTTATCTTAATCACAAAACCATATTTTCGTAATTTCTTTTTTAAAATAAAAAATATTCCTCTTAGAATATTTCTATTTTAATTGCTTAGTAATATTTAGCAAAAGAATAAATCAAGGATAATTGTTGATTGACTTATAGGCAGTTGCTTTGATAAGATGATATATGCAACTGTCAAACGATTTTCAAATGATGTTGTCAAACGATTTTTGGAGACCTTTTTTTATTTCTCTGGCATTCTTTGATTTGCTAGTCATGTAATACAGTCATTCTTTCGCCTCTGGTATTTATTAATATTTTTGTTTATATTAAAGTGTAAATAATAAATTACATAAATAAATTAAATTTCTAGTATAGTTACTAGTAAATATGCCATGCTTTTCTTTAAATTTTGCTCTAAAGATTTATACATTTTTGATTTTGTTCTAATCACAAATAATATGCATATATTAAATGAAGCTAAAGCACTATCTTTTATTATTTTATCTTTTTATCAATTATAATTATCTGTCCAATTTAGATTTTGTGTCAGAAAATTTAACATTCGAACAAATTCAGTTTTGTCTAGTTATGTATTTATTTAATTCTATGTGTGTTAACAAGAGTATAGAATTTTACAGCTTTTAATTAAAATTAAAGAATGTGGTTATGATTAAAGCGAGGAAGTTGAATTTGGTTGAAAGTTTGCCTTTACTGAAAAGTTTTAAAAAAAAATTGAAATTTAATTTCGGTATTTTTATATTGTGTTTACGTGCAATTTTTTTTAAATCGTAAATATAATTTTCGATGGAATATTTTTGTCATACTGTATCTTAGTTATTATTCCATTCAAGTCTTATAACAGTTTAGAAATAAATATTTCATATCATTTTAACTTGTTACTGTAGACTGTTACAACAGAGGAATCATGGGGAAAAAGTGATTTAGTGGTATAAAAATTAATCCCACTTAACAAAACTTAATTAATGATACTTAGTGAGTAATCATCCGACTTATGTACGACAAATTAAAAATCGGCTCCTATTTATATTACCCTTATTTATGGCTAACAAAGCGTATCTTAGGAAAGTACCCATAAGCATTTAAAGAAGTTAATGTTGATATTTTAACATAGTAAAAGTAACATTTGCTATATTTAAAAAAATTGAGATCTACATCTGTTAAGGTTACGTCCGAACTTAGAAAAACAATAAGACTGTTTAGCTATTTAGGGTTTAATACTAAATTTAGGACTTTAATCGCCTTTAATATTCATGGTTATTATATATTTAATAGTAGTTTTCACTAAGTAATAATTCAATCCTAATTTTAAAATTTCGAAAATTATATGAACTTTAATATAATTGTCAATTATTGGTGATGATAAAAGAATATCAAATTAACTTTCAATTTAAAAGAAATTGCTGCATAATCTTCTGCTAATTATAATTATTATACACCCCATCTTTTTTTACAAAAAAGTATTGCTTTAATGTTATATCGAATAATCCATCCGTCGTTATAGTATATAAATTGAAATATATTTATGAATTCTTTAATTACTGACGTATATTAAACGAATTAATGAAAAATTTATTTTAATTAAAGGAGTTTAGTTTTTCAAAGTTAATAAGTAAAAGTAATTTTTTCTACTTATTTATTGAAATTTTTTTAACACCAACTATTAATTTTTATATGAACGATAAAAGAAAATAAGTTGATAATCATTTGCGAAATGTTTTTTTTTCTTTACATTTAAAGTTATATTTGGTCTGGCGAAATGAGATTCACTTCTTGTTAATCGATACATTTAACAAAAAGTCGAATAATAAATGGCAATGATAATAGTAATCGCAAGAGAATGAAAAAAAAAAAAGAGAAATAAAAAAAATGGCTTTTCGATTTGTACTATTAAAAAGTAGGAGACCCTTAATTGAAAATGTTTTAATGCAGGGAAAACATTTCCGTCTCCTTTTTATTATCATTTATTTTACTTTGTATACGAGCTTTTGATAATTGTTCGATTTCAAAAGTGGTCTGCACCCAAAAGAGAACAGGGGAAAAAATGTAATAAATAAAAATGAACCTACATCTATTAAAAAAATAATAAATGGTCTGTTCAATGTGTGGATACGATTCGGTACAAAAGGGAGAAAAAACATCAATAAAAGAATCAAGAATTCCAATGAATGAATGAATTGAAAAAAATATCACTGGTAAAACCATTATTTTTTGATTTTGATCTTCGTTTTAAGTACTTAGATAAAGGCTTGCATTATTCACTATCCATTTACTCTGTAGTCGATCAAAAGTACGTCTACAGTGGGTATAATACGCACACATACATACACACATGCCTTCGTTATTTCATTTCCAAAACAAATGGTTCGAATTTAATGAGTGACTATTATCCCTTCGCTTAAAGCCGGTCAGTCCCTTCCCCACCTCCACCTTTTCCTCTGTGATGCACTTGTATAGCTTTTGGAATTGTGAAGCTTGCTTTTGATTTGAGGAGGGATATTTGCATTAAATTCCCCCTTCTCTTTCCCTACTCGCTTACATTTGAGGATTTCTATGCATTCTCTGATTGCGATTAATCGATATCGACACAATGGAAATAGCAAACGATGCTGTTCTGTAAGTGGAAAGAACTCCTACAAGTGCTTCACGCCTGAAATGTTTTTTTCCCTGCAATGGCTTCCTTCAAGAATTTGTCCTTGACCCTCTTGGAAGTGAAGTGAACTGAATATTTTAATGATTTTTTTTGTTTCAAGATATTCAGAAACTTTTACTTTTCAGTCTCACCCGGAAGATGAAGAGCAAGGAAGGAATAAAATATTTTTTTTCTAAAAAAATTGCGATTTCTTGAGAATTGATTTAAGGTTTTAAGAGGGCTAGACTTTTTTTTTTTAAAGAAATTATTCTATTGCAAGCTTTGTTAATCGAGAACAAATTGGTACTCTGATTTAAAAAAATGGAAACTGAAATCAAATTTAAACTTTTTCAATCCTTTTAATTTACATAATTTAATAAAGGTTAATTTGAAAATTGTACGTAATTTATAAACTACATATAATTGAAAAATAAATCGTCACCTCCCAAAATATCTTGTTTCGTATTTAACATAAATATTTCGAAATGATTAAACAACGACTATTTTAGCAACAATTTTTAACCAAGGAATATACTTAGAGAAATATCTATTTGAGATAACAGGATTCTTCATCTTTTCTTTTTTTTACCATTTTAAAGAGATGCAGTTACGTCAGTTTTTTAAACAAAGAAAATTAAATAATCTCATTTTTTTAAAATTTTTTTGTCTCGAACCGAGGATTGTTAGCTTTTGGCATAAGATCCTGAAACTAATTTAAGCCACTAAGAAAAGTTCAATATCACGGTTCTTTAATATTTTAAGTTTTGCACTTACATGCTTAATTCGTGTAAAAAAGGTTGCTTTTTAGTGTTAAAATAAAAATTAAGAATTGAAACTTTATTTTCCCTGTTATGGTTGAGTTGTTATTTAGATTTAACAAGTTAAAATTCCCTTAGGCCTTTGCGTGAGAGTAGTTATTTTAGCAGTTACACATGTCTCGCTATTGGCGTTATTTCTTTAGCTGTTATTATTTTATCATTGTTATTTATTGTGAATTCAACTGTCAGATTGTTCTATTCGAACTTAATATTGCGTGATCTAGTTTTCTTACCCTGCGATTCAGATTAAATATGTTTAAGTAGATCGAATGTTCCTCACTTCTCGAATATCATAATTAAGTTGTCTATAAAAATATTAAATTAAAGATGTCCTGAGGACAGTTTTTAAAATAGAATAATTTTTTGTAGTAGGGTTGCTTATAATGTATCAAAATTCTTCAAGAAATCATATTGCTTGAGCATTGTTTTTAATTCATCATAATTCTTCTCTTACATATATTTTAACTGTTAGAGATAAATATCATTGTTATTTATTGTGAATTCAACTGTTAGATTGTTCTATTCGAACTTAACATTGTGTGTGATCTAGTTTTTTTACCTTACGATTCAGATTATATATGTTTAAGTAGATCGAATGTTCCTCACTTCTCGAATATCATAATTAAGTTGCTTATAAAAATGTTAAATTAAAGATGTCACCAGGATAGTTTTTAAAATAGAATATTTTTTGTTTGGTTGTTTTACAATGTATCAAAGTTTGTTTACAATGTATCAAAATTTTTCAATAAATCATATTGCATCATTTTAACTGTTCATTTCAATTCATCATTTTAACTGTTGGAGATAAATATTGATACCTGTTTGTTTGGACTGCCAACAGCTTTTTTTAGAATTTTTGTACGACCGGACGATTGGGTGGATCATTAGTTGAAATATAAAGATGGAAAGAATTAAAAATTGATGCAATAGGATTGATACATTTAGAAATCGAGGTACATTAAGTTGGTATTAAATTATAACCCCCGCAGAGTTGTAGTTACGTTATTTTTTTTAAAGGAAATTAAAATTGTAGTGAAATAATAAAGTAGCCATTTTTTGAAGGAATTTGCTATTTTCGATTTAGAATGCGTTTACGTTTATTAATAAAAACAATTTTTAAGAAAGTTTTGTAAAAAAAAAAAATAAAAAGGAAGAAATTATGCTTAAATCAGTCTGAAATTATACAAAAATAAATCTACTTTTCCAATGTTATTGACCTAAATTAATGTTAATCACTGAGATATTCGTGTTAGTTTAACAAATTGTTACATCTAGTGACAGTAACTGACCATTAAAAAAAAAAATTTATTGCTTCTAATTCGTCCTTATGTTTTTTTGAATCTGAATTTTTCTGAATTATGCAAAATAAGTTAAGTATTTAAAACTAATTTCAATATTTTTTCTGATAGAAATTTGAGTTTATTTTAACATTTAAAGAAGAGGTCTTAATTTTTTATTTTAATACTTAATAAATTAATTATTTATAGTAATGTATTTATAATTAAAGAATTAATTTTTTAAATCTAAAAAGTAAGGAAGGAGAAAATGCTATTTTGTTACTTAAACGAATTAAAATATAAAAATATATATCTGCCCATCGATTAAATTGACGATAGCTAATAGCATCCGGCAATAACAGCTTCATTATTTGTAAAATAATAATATGAAATTTCAAATCTCAAATTAAAAGACGTTGCAGCAGTTAATATCAATTAATAGCAATATCTATTTCGCAACGTAAAGCAACATATCTGGCGTCATTTATACAAACGATAATAATTGAAATAATATTACGTGACTTGATTTCTGAGTTATTTTTCTTTCTTTGTAATGTAGCTCTTGTCTCTAAATCTCAGAACATTGTTTTTTGATAGCCACGCTTCAAATGCAGATACTCTTTAAAAAAAAGAAAGAAAGAAATTAACCTACGTGTGCTCAGTTGCACTCTCTTATCAATTTCTCTTTGCCATTTTTCACGCTGGGTAACTTTCTCTTTAATAGTCTAATGGGGTTTTCTTTGAAAATGGTTAGTATTACTGTTTTTTTTTTTAATTATTTATTCTGTTTATATCCAAGCTTTTATAAAAATAATTTTCTTGATAACTATGTAATTCTTTTATTTCTTCTCCCTCCTTAAAAAATAATTTTCTTTTTACATACATAAAAATAACATTCCTGTGTTATCTAGATAAAAATAAATTCCTAATAAGTACTATATAATTTTTTTACTTCTTCTGGCTCTCTCGTTTTAAAAAAAATAATTTAGAATTTTAATAAGATAGAGCGAAAAATTTTCCCAAATTTTTTTAGGACATCCTATTTTTTTGCGATTGTGCCTAAATTCTTACTGAAAAGTTGAAAATCTCCTGAGAAGGGAATTTTTTCGAAAAAGAAGGGGGGTTGACAATCTAAAACGGAAGTATGTTCTCTTTTAAAACAAAATTTATTTTACCAAAAATAAACAAAAAATTTTTGCTTCATATATATGTACAAAATTTTGATTTTCTTTTGAACAAGAATTTTTTTCTTAATTCAAAAGTTATTTTTGTGCATAAGCAGGGGGAATTTTCATTTAACTAAGAAGGAATAGTTATCTAAAAATGCCTATCTTAATTGACACGTAACGTCAACTATATCTTATGGTTCAGGGGTTCCACCACGGGATAGAGCGCTCACCTTCCAATGAGGTGAACCGGATTTGAATCCCAGCGATGACTGGTCGATACGAATTCCGCACCTGGCTCTCACCGACCACAGTGCTGACGTAAAATATCCTCAGTGTTAGTCAGATCATGGGTAAAAGTCCCCTTGCAGTCAGGTTAAACGTGGGTGATCTTCGTGATTTTCCTCCCTATGTTGGTTAGTAAAGCAAATTTTTGGTTAGTAAAATTAAAAAGTTATCCAGGAAGGCAAATTTCTCCCAAAACTTGATCCAGGAGTTCCCTTGTCTTCTGGGTTTGGTTCAAAATCACAAGGCTATGAAGTAGTCGTAAATTCAGAATTGAGTCTGCTGTTCAATGACGGTTAGAAAATAAAATAAAACTATGTCATATGAATTTTTCAAGTACTTTAAACTAATGACTATGTAGTAATTTTTTCATGGTAATTGATAAATGAGTTGTAAAAATGTTACTATATTGCATAAGAATTACATTTCATTTAAGTTTACTACGTGAAAACGTTAGTTATTTCTCACAGTAAGAGATCAATCATATTTAGATAAGTGTTCTTTACACCAATGGAGGCATTCTATCGACCTTTTCCCTCTTTACCTTTTTGATATTAAATATTTTTCGCAATTATACCCACGTACCTTTACAACAAGTAATAAAACAATTAAGATACATTTTCAAAATAAATAGAAATTAATGAATTCAAAATATAATGATTCCTATGAAAACTCAAATTTTTGTCTTAAAGGGAGGCACAAGCCTCTAGATTTCTCTGCCAGTACCATTTCCAAATAACATTTTTTTCCCTACGAAATTATTTTTCGATTTTACATTGTTCGCTACATCGACTTAAGACTGCATAGTGGTCCAACGCCCAATTTAATCGCAATTTACTTTTTACGTTATGGACAAATATATAAAATGGTATAATGAAATTAAAATCGGATAACAGTAAAAAAAAAAAAGTGGAAAAAATGGTTAATTGACGAATCTCAGATGGAAAAGGCTTTGTAACCATTTGATCGAAGTAGTACAAAAGATTGGAAGGATAGACTAGTTGTTTGTAAATATGACACAAGCCTCTAGATTTCTCTGTCACTACCATTTTTAAAGACCTTTTTTTCTCTATGAAATTATTTTTCGATTTTACAATGTTCGTTACATCGACTTAAGACTGCATAGTGGTCCAATGCCCAATTTAATCGCAATTTACTTTTTACATTATGAACAAATATATAAAATGGTATAATGAAATTAAAATCGGACAACAGTAAATAAAAATGAGTGGATAAAATGGTTAATTGACGAATCTCAGGTAGAAAAGGCTTTGTAACCGTTTGATCGAAGTAGTACAAAAGATTGGAGGGATAGACTAGTTGTTTGTAAATATGAAAATGACAGCGAGAGAGAGAGATTGGAAGGAATATAAATAAATAATGAAGCGTTTATTATGTATCTGCAGACAATTGCGCACGGGATTTCCTAGTGCCAACGGTTGTGGTTCAGTGGCCCCAGGTATTGTGTAAAGAAGATTGGGAGACACAATGTTGACAATTTATTTCGATGATTGTTTTTTCTGTTCAAATCGTCACCTCCGCACGCGATGATCTCGTTCTCTTTTCTTCCTTCATTAAATGCCCACGACTTCAAATCTCGTCACTACTTCGCTGCTTCCTTGTCCCTGTTTTTTCTGTCATCTTTCGCATGCCACGTGCGAGGGGAGGATTCATTTGACAAAATCTAATCAGTCTTACCGAAATTCAAGAGTTTATATTTTCACGCCTGGTTTATTAAGAATAATTTTTTCTTTTTTTTTTAAATTACGCCCGCCATCGTCTTCTCAGGCATAAAGCCTCTTGCAGTCCAATACAACACTGAAGTAGCTCCAGAAGGTGAGAGGGCACAAAAGTCATCACAGAAACGAATGTCAAGAAGAGAGAGGCAATCAAATAGATGCTCCCCAGTCATAGGCGAAGTGTTGCAGAGCACACAAAGAGTTGAATTGACCAGGTTAATTTTAAATAAATGGGCCTGCAAGATTGAGAATATGAAAAATTTATCTCGCTGATCCCCCACAGATTGGATTAAGAATGAAAATATTGCTACAGAGAGCTTAAAGCCTACCTAGCTTCAGATAGTTGACTACCAGATTGTCAGTGAAAAAAAAAAAAGCCGTCTGTGCACAATGTTGATCACATTTTCACCATCATAACCGATGGTCAAGAAATTGTCTATCCTTAGCTCACACGACCCCTTAGACCACAATGAGCTACTGCGGGAATGTTTTACTTTACCTTAAATATTACAGAAGCAGTTAAGAGGGACAAGGATCTGAGTATTGCTTACGTAAAACCATAAATTCCTTTTGTCAAAAATTTCTTATAAATTTCAAAAATAATTAGATTTGGGGCAAGAGGTTTGTAACAAAATAGTTCAAAGGTCTTAGATATTTACTCAAATTTTAAATTTTTCCTTTTTTAAAGTTCATCTAAGAAACATAAATCTAGTTCAGCCACAATCTAATTACCGGCTATTTTTTATATAAATATTTTTTGCAGTATTAATAGCAACATAATTTGCATCTAAAATTAAGGTTTCTAAATTTAAGGTTCTAAATTTAAGGTAAAACTAAGGTAAGGTTAATTAAGATTTCCCATCTACATTCTTTAAGCTAAGTGAAATCTTGTTGAATATTTGTTGACGTCAATTATTTGAAAAAAGAAAGAATATTAAAAAAAAAATTTTGTTATTTTTAAAAATTTATAATTATTAGACATTATTAAATTTTTCGATTTAAATTATACCATACTTATATTTATCCATATCAAATTAATAATTGAATAAATCACATTTACACTACAAGTATTAATGATATACATTTAAGCAAAAGAAGAAGAAGAAGAAAAAAAAAAAAAACAGTCACTCGGAGGATAAGACAGTCGTAATGTTTTTAAACATCATCCTTATTAAAAGCAAATAAAATCCCAGGCTAAAGCTAATTCTCTTCTCTCTTTTTTTCCCTTCCATCTTTTGTGTTACGGAAAGCGAAATAGCTGAGATACTCTCTCTATTTTTCTTTCTCTATTTTTTTTTATTATTCACTTTCGCTGCTCTGAATTAACTGGTATCCATCATTCCTATCTTAATCGATATTTAATCGAGCAGAACTGGCGATTTTATTAACGTAACAATTCTCTCTAATTTAGATAGATAAAAAGGCGGTAAAAAACGCTGTTTTTCGTGTCTCTTCCTCCCCCTTCTTCGATTTTTCTTTTTCTCCTTTTTTTTCCCCTCTCCTTTTTTTTTCCATCTCTCCTCGTATACACATATCCTTCTCCTCACCTACCCACCCTCCTTTTCTTTTTTTCAAGCGTCATTGAATCGGGGGAGGGGGGAAGAACTGAAGTGAAAAAGGAAGAAAAAATATATTAAATAAAAGGAATAAATGGAGATTAAAAAAATGAAAGAAAGGGGTGTAGTGTAAGGAGAAATATAGAATTGTAATTGAGTGAAGTCGGGGCTCCGTTTATTTAACACGAGATTTTTCGCTATTAACCTTTTAGCCACATTACCGACATTTTCGTGCTTCCAACATCGAACTTTTTTTTTCGTTTTCTTTTCGTTGAAGTAGAGGGATGAGGTGGGGAAGGGAGTTAAATTAAGAGAGGTGATAGGGCTGGTGTGGGTGTATGTAGTGTGATCGGAGAGAATTAAAATAACGATGTCACTTCTCCACCCCCTCTATCTTTTTCGTTTGGGAAGAAAAAACGAATGAAAAAGGGGGGGGATTCGGAAAAAGAAACATTTTCTCTTATATTCTAAATTGCTGAAAAAGGAATGATGAACTGAGGTTAGTCGCAAATTCCGATACGAAACGCATTTATAAATCGTTGAATGTGCTAATCGGTTATTAGCGTCTTAAGTTTTTTTAATTTTATTTATGTATTAATATATTTTTTATTGACTTCTTCCACTTTACTCCATTCCTTCTCCAAGCCCTTTTTTTTGTTGCATGATAAGATTACAATGTGACTGTTACATTTTATTCATGGTTGTAGTTTTTTCACTCTCTTTTAAAGATATTTTTGTGGAGTTAAAGCGTATATTAATTGCATCATGTATGTTGAAAGTTGATTGTGAAATTTGTGTTTTATAATTTTGAATATATTACCCGGTATTTCAATTGATACTTAAGGCAAGGTTCCCCAATCGAGCAAAAAAGGAACTTTAGTTTCTCCGTTTTGACCCACGGTAAATTATATGAACGCGATTTTCTCCTTATGAAATAATTAAATTATTTAATTTATTTTTTTTTATTTAATTTTATTCATTAAACCAAGTTCCGAAATTTTAAATATAAAGGTCTGAAATTTTCATTAAAAACTAAAAGTATGACTTTGTAAACTTCCTTAATCTTTAAATTTTGACAATTACGTTAAAACATTTCAGCGAGTGAAATGGAATTACATTTCAAAATTATAAATTAGTTTTTTGATTGAAATGAATATTGCGTTCATAAAATTATTTGTAGGTTAATATAGAGGCCTTAAAATAAAATTTCTTTTCTTCCTGAAAAGGTGATTTATTCCACAAAAGACAAAAACTTGGTTCGCTATTCTTGGTGTAAAAATATTTAATTGAACCCAAAATGAAAAAGTAACAAATATTTCTAAAATGCGATACATAAAATTTGTCAGACCTATTGATTTGGAGAATTTTTTATTCATGTACCCACTGAAAAATTATATATACNATTATATGATATGCAGTAGAATTAAAATTTCAAGTTTTTCCCTTAACCAAGCGGTTTAATGTATCAGGTCTTATTTCGTGTTTGTTACGCTTTCTCACAATAGTTTGTTATACTAATTTATTATTATTATTTTTTTTTTGAGTGTGTGTGTGTTTGTTTATTATCGTATACTGGTGTAAAACTCTCAACTATTTTATGTTGAGTTAAATGGTTTTATTTTGTCATTATTTCTTTAATTCATTTATGAAGAGCTCACTATATTTGGAAGAATTAATTACGACCGAGTATTTAATAAATTGCTTTATATAAGGCCTTCGAGTCATATAACATCACACACACTCGAAACCTGTTGAAGTTGAGATATTTTAGAATCTAATAAAGAATGTCAAAAGCAAAATTAACAACAATCAAGTTTATCTAATTATATGAAGACTTTTATAAGCCTCAATTACAGTCACGAATAATGCTAAACAAGAAGTGAAGATTCTCATCCTAAACTTTAATCGAATCCGAATTCTTCTCGAAAGATAAGAAAGAAAGAAAAAAAAATGGTGCGAGGGGTGGGAAGCGAGTGCCAATTCAGAGGGTCCCGAGCTTTCATTGTATTAACCATTAACTAAGATCGCGATTGAATAATGCAATTGCTTTTCATAGCACCCTAAGTCACCCGTGGCTGTTTGCTGTACTAACTAAAGCCCTGAAAAGGGAATTTTGTTCGATAATAATGCAAAGACAAAGAAAGGGGTTGACAGCGCTTCCGATGACTAGACCCTAGAAACCAATAATGTAAACAAGGCAATTAAAACTAACAGTGGTTCGTGGCTTGAAGGCAACTTTTCGAGAGTCGATCTTATGCGACCAGCTTCAAACTATTAATGACATTATCAACCCGTTGATAAAGTGCTGGAGAAGGATTTATTGTTGGTAAATTTTCCTACCATCTCTTTTCGATGACTAGTTGTGAACTCATCTGAGTGTGTAAAAGTCAAGATTTTCGAGAACTTTTCTTCTCATGTTAAGTAAATTCTTTTAATTCTTAGAGGGTTGTCTTCTGCTCCCTAACATTTATCGATGTCTGGCAAGAATTACGACTGCATATCTTAGGAATTTAGCCGTTTTTCAATCTTATGTCGATTTTGAAATCTTGTCTTATTTTTAGTTATTGGGCTATTCTTATTTTTCTTTATTCTAATCGTTGAAAGTTTGTGCAATATATAAATTTACATTTGCATGAGGAACATTTAAAAATATAACATACAAAATTTAAATACTTTACCAATGCTATGAATTTAAGCAAAAACTGCTACTGCAAGTCTTGTGATATTCAACGAAATAAGTTTGCCATGTTCGAAATGAAATCTTTTTATGAAGCAAAAAGTTTTATATTTTGGGCTTTAATTTTTTTATAGAATAAGATGAAGAAAACGATAGTCAATTTACTAATGATTTTATAATAATTGTGTATAGGTTACCTGTTAAAATTAAACAGATAAGGTAGTAATTGCATTAAGCTTTGCATCACACAATAAAATAAGAATAGTCGTTTTAAAACATTTGTAAATTTTCTAATTATTTCACAATATATATGCGCTAAAATTGCTTAATCTATACATGATAAAATATATAGATGATAAAAACAATGTGTAAAGGTGAGTTGCACAAACTTGCTTAATGAAATAAGGCGCGTGAAAACATCGTCCATTTGCAAATGATTTCAGAACAGTCGTGTGCAAACGTTGAAAATATATAATATTTTTAAGGTATGTCTTAAATTATGAGGATAAGAGTTGCTTGTAAGCTGTACGTTAAATGATTCGGTGATTAAATATTTAAATTCTGTTTGCATTCATCATCGATTAAATTAAAAAAATTTAATTCGAATCGTAAAATTATCGAAGCTACTTATTTTATAACAATAACTTAAAACTATAGTGTATTTTAAACTTTTATGAAATCTGTCGCTATAAATATCAAAAATCGAACACATTGCCTTTTTGACATATATGACGTTATATTTGATTGAATCTACATTCTTGTTTCAAGCGAAAAGACGTAAAAACATGAGAAATTCTTTTCACTTGAAATAGATGAAAATGATGCTATTTTCTTCGAAACTTCCACGAACGCATATTGCTTAATGCAATAATTTGGACTGACAGAGACAATTATTGTAAGAGGAAAATTACGAGTCTTGTAAGCAACATTAGAGAGGCCTAAAAAAAGGAATAAAATGGAATGGTTTTTCTTAAAATATTTCCTTAAACCGTTGGCGAGCAGCATGCATCTTGTTCTGATAATCATATAAATAATTCCATTTAAACATCATTTTCTATTTCTTTTCTGGGAAATATTAAATCATTCGTAGACTTCTTGTTTCTCACAAACAGTGAAAAAATAATTATGGAATTTCTTTTTTGTTTTTTTCCAAATGGAAAAGCACAGTTCTTCAATTTGAGAGTTTGAAATTAGAATATGCTTTCCAAATTTCTAATTTAAAATTAGAATATGCTTTCTAAATTTCTAATTTAATTTCCTTTAAATTATATGTTTTGTTTCATTTCTAAAAAGAAAAAATTCTGCTCTATAAAATATGACTTCTTATTGTGACTTGCTCTGAATTGCAACACTTTAAAAGTAATACCGTTTGGTTTTGAAAACACATTGAGAATTACAAAATTGTAGAGAACTTCGATGTGTTTTTATATATATATATATAGAGAGAGAGAGAGAGAGAGAGCAAGCTTCTATATATTTAGTGATACATTTAATCAGAAAATGATTAAGAAATGTGACAATGGNTAAATTAATTAAAAATTGAAACAAAATAATGAAAAGATGTAAATTTGAGTCCTAGTTAGTTTCCAAGACTGTGTTTAATTTTTTTTAAGTACTAATCACCGTATAGTATTAATTTCAGATTTTATTTAAAAAGTATACGTTAAAAGCATGCAAATAGAGATGTGCGAAAACTAATCAAAGCAGAAAACAATATTTTTATACATGCATTAGTACATTTACAGTATAGTAATTTTTATGGTTTGCGAAAAGCATTCCCATTCTTTCCATTATTGTTCTTACTAATACGAAATTCTTTTCCCATGTATTGCACATTATCCTATAGAGCGTAAAAGATTTATAAATGCCGATTAGTTAGTTTTTTATAGATTTATTTTTTCTCATTCATATGTCTCTTGTTTCACAACTTCAAATTTTTTTTTTCTCTTCTATTTGGAATATTTCTTTCTCTTATGAGGTAGGCAGATCCGGTCTGAAAGCAAAAAGAACATTTTATGATAAAAAATGTCCAACAGTTTTGAACTGGTTTCACATAAAGTGGCTCTATTTTTTATTTATTTTTTTTCCTATTGATTAACATAATGGGTAATCGTATACTCCAGGTAAGAGAAGAGAACCGATTACATTTTTAAATATATTTCTTTTTTCCTTCTTCATATATACTCGGCCATTGTATATGCTTTCTTTGCTTATGTATTTATATCTTCTCATTCCATTTCTTGTTTTGTCAGGAAAGACATGCGGTAATGACCAAACTCAAAGTTTATGCTATCATTTATTAAGAAGATTATGCTTCCGAGTTGTCATATTTCTCATGTTAGAGTTACCTGAAGATTGTAATTTATTTGGCACCTTTTACCCCATTCCTCGTTAGGAAGAATATGGCATTTTTTTAAAGTTATGTTTTAAAGGGTTTTAAGATGAGATACTCTTTTTGTAACTTACGATTGTAAAAAAAAGAAGAAAAAAAAATGTGTGCAAAAGTTTTTTATGGTACTTATGTGATTTCTTCAAAAGTTGCTTTATGGAAGACAAATTACAAAAAGCAAAGTTTTCATCGCGCTGTTAAGAAATTTTAGCTTTTATGTTAAATAGTTAAAAACTGAGGTGAGATAATCTGGGCATTAGTACCATATCATGTAACTTTCCTGTTTTGTTTGCTATTCTTATGAATTTTGTGTTATAACTAAATTTTATATAAGCTAGTTTTGCAATTGATCTTGTGTTCATATACGGCTGTGAGATCCCCATGTTTGAATGTTCTTTTGTGAATTTTGCTATTTAATTTTTTTTTCCGTTTTGGTTTTTGTAAAGGAACATATAAGTACTGTTGAGTAATTTAAATATAGATATTTCATTGCATTAGCAAGAATTGCTTATGCATTTAAAATTACACCAATAATAGCTAATATCTGTGCATCTAAGTGACTTAAACTTAGCTGAGAACACTATTCATGTAAATGAGTTGGATGATTTATTGTCGCCTTTAAAAATATGTTAATAGATTGCATGCTTATTTAAAAAATTGGCTCATGTTAGTTTGAAATTAAAAGATTGCATAGAGCTAAAAAAATTTTAAATGAGACATGGGATAATAAATAAATATGACTACAATACTAGATTGTGTGAACGTTAGCAGCAATGTTAAATTTGCGAAGATGGACTTAAATAAATTTGTCAAGTATTAAATAAACAAAGTAATCATAGTTTTAAGTGTCATAGATTTGTATAGTTTTAGTTAATCTAATAAGTAATTACATTTAAATTCCTTCAAGCTGACTCTGTTATTAGAATAAAAGTTAATTAGATTTATTTATTTATTTTTTAATTTCGTTAACGTGTCGACTGTAACTAATGAAGCTCACATCGATAAGCATAGTAAGCAAAGCAAAGAAAAAAATAAACGAACCTTCAGCTCTTAGTGTAAATAATTACATTATTTAATACGCAGCCTTCATTTTTGTATAATTAATTTCAATTGCATTGCAAATTTTTAAAAGCTTATGGTTTTATAGAAGATACTTATTTTTAAAATTTCTCACAAAGCTTTTAGCAAAACTATGAGAAAAATTGTTTTCAACAAAGCAAAATAAATAAATAAAACAATAATTCTGCCACTTTACATTAAATGTGCTGTAAATCAAGCGTGTAAATCAAATATAATTGTGTTAGGCACTAGTGTACTTGAAAAAAAAAATTATCTGAAATTTTCATAAAGAAGGTTTTGTTTTCTATTTTAAAGATTGTCTTGTTGTTCTTGTTCGATAACAAGTGTTAAATATTAAAATGAAGTTTCTAAAAAAAGCAAATTTGTTAATTATTTACTATTGATAATAATTTAAATACGTTCGAAATAATTCGGATACTAATTCGAATACTAAGTTAATAAATAATTCGAATTCTAAGATATAAGTTTATTTTTATATAGTTTAAAAATAAAAATTGCCATGTTTGTTTGAGTTATACGGTAATTTAATATACGCTAATTTTACTTTTGTTATTGAAATAAAGTTAACATTAAATTTATGCAAAGATTCATTACTTTTAGAGCATTCAGCTCTGTGTTATGTTAGAACTACCAGCTGAAAATTGTTTATGCTAATTGGATTGAAAAACCTTAACGCCCTCTTTGCAAAGGATGCATTTATTAATAGCGCTTAGAATTCTTCATCATTCCTATTAGCTTCTGTTTTAACCCCACCCCCTATGTTTTGAGTGTGTGCTTTTTCATATTTCTATTAAAATTCCCCTGAAATCCTTTGTAGTTAAAATGCTCTGCCGTTGTCGCCAAATTTTGTAATTAACGCTGTGTTCTTTTTAAACTTCTCAATTCCGTACAGTTTGTAAAAGTGCTTAGATTAATGAATTGTTGATCATGCAAATATTTCTGGATAGAAACTAATTAAAAATGTTCTTTTCCGTTTCTAAATACTTAATAATTCGCCAACCGTAGATCATGTGATTAAGAAAAAGAACTGTGCTTGGTTAAGGTGATGATATAGAAATTAGTTGTACAAAAATAATTAGTTGCTAAAGGCGATGAATGCCATATGAAAGCGATAATGAAAAGAGCTGGGGAAAAAAAATGGTGAAAAATTTTAAAACGCTACTCCAACAAGTCCCGTAGGCCGCTTTGTGAGGGAGGGGGGGTATCATACGAAAAGTTCTACGTCGTTTAATTTCATACTACTAATTTAAATACCTTAGGGTCGGTTATGGTTAGATCAATTATTCACATTCAAACAATATTCGAATGAACTACTACATCAAATAGCGTGAATTATAAATGCGAGAAAACTGTGCAGAAAAGAAAATGTTCGAATTAAAAATTCCCGCTCTCTGCAAAGAGAACTTAAAGGAAATAACAAGCAAGTTACCCTCGGAAATATCTCCAGTTACTTTTGCTCCTTTTCTGCTCGCTTTATTAATAGGTTATAGCTAATTAATTATTTATTAATACCCTGGGTGTTACTTGCGAATAATTGTAACTGCAAAACGCAATTTATTATTAATTTTAATTGTAAAAGCTCTTTTGTTATACTAAGAATCCGACGCGGGATTATTATGCTTTTCTCCGGTTTCTGTGAAAAAGACGAGAAAAGGAGTTATAGTATCTCGGGTTACAGGCATTTTCGATAAATAAATGACCACATTTTAACTTTTATCGCTCTTATTAAATATTTCTTAACCCCCTTGCGAAAAGTTCTTTCCCTATCTCTAGCGCTCCAAGAAAAGTAATTAGTACCTTAATGAACGTAGAATTAATTTTTCAGCCAAGCCTCTAGGTTTTCGACTTTTCTTCCCCCACCACTTTTCCATTTTCTTGTAAATGTGCGTCGCTCTTGAAATTTTTGAGTTTCACTTTTAATATGTCCTAAAGTTTGTCTCATTCACCGCGGAAAGAATGTTTCCATGGGGGTGGGGCATGGAATACCATGTTCTGTTACGGTAAGTTTTCAAATTGATTTCTGTCAAAGTTTGCACAAAGTGTCAGTTTTAAGTAAAAGGTGAGTTAGAGTTCTCGCCAAATTCGTTATTGCGTCGTGCTTCGATCCTATAGAAGTAACAAAAAAAAGTTAATTACAATGGTTCGAATTGTGACATTTCGGACTCTTTTCCTCATTTTCTGTTATGCAAAATATATTGAAAGGAATATATACGTTTGAATAATTGAAATATAGCTTAACTTTTGTGAAATATGCAATTTTAAAGTTATACTAATAACCATTCTTTTAGTTGGCATATTTAGAATGCAAATTTTGGCTAGAAATTTTTATGCTCGGATCAGTTGTCACTAATCAAATAACCGCTTGATGTTTAAGTATAAAGCCGAATAAGCGTTGTTTTGTGTAACTTTTAAAAATATATCAAATGTCATTTATTTCGAAATAATGTATATTGAGTCAATCAAATTAGGATTTGATATTTAAAAACCTTACAATGGTTTTAAATTGTTTCGAAAATTGAGCGACCTCAAAAGGATTTGACTTTATTTTCAGTTTTTGTAAAATGTTTGTTTTATTTATTTAAGAATGTGGCTTTTGTTTGAAAAGTCATTTTAAAGCATTCTTTCGAAACTGACGTTGAACAGCATCCTTCTTCATGTTCGGTGACCTTTATTTTACGGGCAATAGAAAAGTTGTACTTTTTCTAATATTTTGTAAATTAATATAGCGTGGTGTGAAATTTACAGAAAAATACTTAGACAACTTAAATCAGTTTGTAAAATTTAAAATCGCAATGCCAAATGACCAACTCTCTCATTTTAAGTTTATGAAACATTCCTGAAATAAAAAGTATTTTTCCAAGCGAATTGAATGCAAATTAATTAGTAAAAATAAAAATTAATATTTTACTTTCGAAGCACTACAAAAAAATTAATTTCTAGCTGGACTGTACTTTAAAATAAAAAAATGCTTAATTATATTAATTTCAAATAGCTTCAATAGTAATAGTAATTTCAATTAGCTGAGCTGGGTTTTAATATTAGAAAATAGTTTAAAAAAAGTGTTTTTTAGCTACTTTGTCGGAAAACTACTCATTGGAAAGTAGTTTTCTGGAAAACTCATTCCTTTAACAAACTTCTGAGCTTATAGTAATTTTTTGCTATCGTCTATAGAAAGGTGCATAGATTCTTATAGGTTAAACTGCACACAAAATTACTTCTATTTAGAAATAAAATCATAAAAATTACATTTATGTGCACGTAATTTTTGTGGATGAATACATTTTTATTACATTTGAATACATTTTTATTACTCTAACCATAAAATAAAAATCAACAATTTTTAGTTGAGTTAAAGGAAAATAACCAACCCGACCCTATTATTTTAAAAGACAAAATACAAGAGTAAAATTCTTAATATAATTTCTAAAATACCAATTGATGCATCAGTAAGAAACTGATTCATGTGCATGCTATGAAACAACCAAAAGTTTGTCATCTAAAACCGCCTTAGATTTCAATCTTATTAAAGTTAACAATTCATTTTTCATATTATTCTTTCATTGATTTTTAGGGGTTGAGATTTATCTGACGAAAGCAATATTTAATTTTAAATTTTTCTTAACTTATCTAATAAATTGAATCTCATTACATACTCTAGCTCTGGTTCATATTCTTTATAAAAAAAAATTTAAAAAAACAATGTCTCTTATCTGCAATTTTCATGACGGGTTCTTTCTTTTTTATTATGATAATACAAATGATTATGTAATCGGATTAAGCTCAGAGCTCATTGTCTTGTCCGCAAATTAGGTTGCTTTAGCCAAAGCTCCCACACACCGTTGAATTTGAAGAATAGTTTTAACGATTAATGGCTTCGTAAAGTTAAATAATGTGTAAGTGACATCTCGATGAAGCCCTTCAGGGTAACTTTGTATTCTATTTTTCAACGATCGCCTACTATTCACTACTTTCTATTAATCTTCTAAAAACTTTTTTTTTATTTAGTTAGTTACTTTCGTAGTATTTTTTTAATGTGATATAATATAGCTTAATTTTGAGTTTTTTAGTATTTTTTTAGAGGATTGCTGAATTTATTTGTTTCAAACTTTGTTTTATCAATGCCCTGGCTTATATACAACATTTTGTCATGACAGGAAAACTTAAAGTGGCAGGGCATTTGGTGCTTAACGTTGTTTTTTGAAGCTCTGTCGCCATGGAAAATAAAAAAGCCATAGTTTAAGTGGCTTACATTTGGAGCATTGCAATGATTTTAAACTCTATATTTTGCCGTGAAGAATTATCTGGGCTTTAGAACAACAAATAACTTAAATAATTTAAAAGTTATTCAACTTTTTAAAAATCGTCAATTAGTCGGCATTTTTCCACCTAGATAAAAATTATGAAAATCACTGCTTTATTCTCAGCTTTTGCGCATTTTTATGAGCTCGAGTAATGTAGCATTGGAGTAAGTTTTTAAATATTAAAAAATTAGACCACTAACGCTTTTCATTTTCACAAAACTGGGCTTTTCTTTCCATATTGAAAAAAAAAAAAAAGCATCATTACATATTACGACGGAGCATTCGGAAAACAGCTTTAAACATATTGGATATTTTAAATTATTAACTTACACCTGTAGTTTAAAAAAAAATCGCTACTGAATGTTTTTTGATCGATATGAAGGTTCTATACATAATGCTTTAAGGTATATATGAATCATTTAATTATGTCGGTACCTAATATTCCATTTTAAGTGATTATGAAAATACTGGTTTTATTTAAATAAGAACTGAAATAGAATGGTATATTTCGGCAAACAAAACTATTATAGACTATACCAGAGAAAGTGAACCTTTATTGATTGATGGGTCAGTTAATGCAACGGCTTATATTTTTTTTTTCTGTTTTCACTGAGCAACTTCAATTTAGGAGACAATTTTACATGAATTACATTATGAGGAAAGCAACAATACAACAATGACAAGTATGTAGATAAATAGTGCAATATATTGAAATGTAAGTTGTGTGAGTGATTTTGAATGACGTGTTCGATGCAATACCGCTTCATGTATATGAATGGCTAATTCAAAGCAAAAAATAATAATAATGATTGCGATATTCTAACGCTAGTGCCCTATTTGAAAATTAAAATAATAAGTGGAAATCAAACGATTATGTGGAGGGAAAAACGAGAATCATTGGATCCTCCTGCCAATAATGATCCAGTGGCGGGGGTGGTCGGGATGGAGAAAAGAGAGAGAGTTATGAACAAAAGCATCCAACTCGAAGTAAAGCGATGAAGGGAGGGAGACTATTTATTTTTCCATCTTTATATGAAAGCGATGATGCGAAAGCGGGCGCAGAACTCTGCGAAATAAACAAGAAAAGGGGCCACCCCGCATTATAATTATTAGATTTCGTCGGCGTCTAGAATACTGGCGGACGCACGCTTTTAAGGAAAATTAACGGTCCCTCGGTCTTTCGGTGCGAAATTATAATTCACTCGGAATATTTTAGCGAATTTATTATTTTCTTCACTCTTCGTTTGGGTGTAATTAAGGAATGGCCATAAATTAAAAGGTGATTACGAATATGCGGTTAGGCGGGGGCTTAATTTCGTCGGGGTCACACTAGCACTCCCACACCACCTCTTACTTCTTCCAGATGAAAATAATAATAAATTGAGGAGGGTTATATCCCCGGTAGTAGTAATGTTTTCTCTCACCAACTTTTGCGGGAGGATCTGGATTTCTCGAAATTAATCGGACATTTTTGGTCCTAGGTGGTGTTTTAAGGAAGGGCTTTAATTGTGCGAAGAATTCTCGGGAGTTTGGGAAGGAAAAATTTTTCCTCTCTCTCTCCCGAAGAAGATTGTCCGTTATGTGTGGGAAAATAATGAAATTGGAGGGTTGATGGAGCACTCCCCGCTTGATCTACGGTCGTCCGACGAACTTGTCACATTCAGAACAAGTTTCGGATCTCTTTCTGTCGTTCTGGAATGTTTTCCAAAACGCAGTTGGGGGTGCACGTGATCGGAACACACTTCGAAAACTTTCATTACACTTGAATGCAGAAAAAGTTTTCAACCACAGTTTTATTACTTTAAAATTCATTTCATCGTTAGCCATTGTGCAAACACTTAACCGATAAAATTGTTATGTTCTTTGCCTTCATTTATTTAATCTTTGTTACATTATGAATAACGCTAATAAAATACGAAGAAAAAAAAGTAAACAAAAAATTTTGGAAGTTGCATTTGCATTTAAAGTCTTTTATTACATAATTAAAACTGCAGTAATGTAATTTATTAACAAAAGTAATAATAATAAAATTTTAGGTCAAAAAAATAATAGTAGAAAAATGTAAATTCTTTTTTTATTAATACGTATATTTTACACGTATTATTTTGATAAAAAATTTTAAGTGTTTAATTAGTGGACATTCAAGTAGGATAAATAAACTCTAGATATAAAAAAAAATTATTGATAAGCTGTAATAATACATA
Source organism: Parasteatoda tepidariorum (assembly GCF_043381705.1). Classification (NCBI taxonomy): domain Eukaryota; kingdom Metazoa; phylum Arthropoda; class Arachnida; order Araneae; family Theridiidae; genus Parasteatoda; species Parasteatoda tepidariorum. The sequence goes on along the minus strand of NC_092210.1, from coordinate 56,937,355 downwards.
GAGTTTATTAATAACTCTAACATCAGATCTTTTTTTATCATTACGTATATTTTACACGCATTATTTTGATAAAAATTGTTAAGTGTTTAATTAGTGGTCATTCACGTAGGATAAATAAACTCTTGATATAAAGAAAAGTTATTGATAAGCTGTAATAATACAAAGAGTTTATTAACTCTAACATCAGTAGATCATATAGTGAAATGCTAAGCTAATATGGCTACTCGTGATTATGAATAGAATATGAGTAACCTATTTTAGTCCTCAGTCTATAACAAAATTTAAAATAATGAGTGAAAAAAAATAGACATTTTGTATTTATACATGTATATTTGTATTTATACATGTATAATATACATGTATTATTTTTATTGATATCTTTTTTAATATATTTAGTGTCAAAAATGGCAAATCTACTGTATTGTATTACATTATTGTGGCCAAATTTACAATTAAAAGTAATTTAAGTCTTTAATTTACATGATTTTTTGAATGTAACATTCTGTCATAATAATTCGAATTGTTTTCGTGTTGATTCTAACAATGACTTTTCAATCTATGACTTTTCAATAATTAAAATGATACTAATAGGAACTACGTTATTGTTTACAAATATTTGTAACAATGCTTCATTTAAATATATTAATAATCGTGCATATTCTTTCCTATTCAAATATTCAATTATAAAGATTTATTTTCATTTAATTTTCCTTGACTTTTCGTTGTCGTATTCTGTCATCAATACCATTTTTTTATTCATGTATGTTATTATTAACATTATTAAAATAATGACATATCATGGATTAGATTGTGGAATTTTTAACAATTTTTCAGAAATCCATGTAGTTAATATTTACTGGAATTTAAGTGGGGGTAGGAGATCTGGCTTAACTGAATAGGGATTCTTGAAAATTGATTCTTTTTAATTAAAAAAAAATAATAATATATGAATGTTCTTTAACAAAATTTCAACTTTCGCAACTCTTTCAAAAAATAATTAAAATAATATTGTCCTCACAACTCTTTTTATTTTCCTTTTTTTATCTTCCATTCCGTTTTTTGGTTGAAGTATTGGTTGAATATTTCGTATATTAAACAGCATTTTATTTAAAAATATTTAGTTAATTTTTATGATTTTATTATTTTCTCAAAAAACAGATGGTTAAGGAATTTTCATTTTTATGATATTGTTTCNTATATATAAAAAAAATTGACAAGCTGTAATAATTTATTAATAACTCTAACATCAGTAGATCATATAGTGAAATGCTAAACCAATATGGCTACTCGTGATTATAAATAGAATATGAGTAACCCATTTTAGTGCTCAGTCTATAACCAAATTTAAAGTAATGACTAAAAAAATAGACATTTTGTATTTATACATGTATTATTTTTATTGATATCTTTTTTCATATATTTAGTGTCCAAAATGTCAAATTTACTATATTGTATTACATTATTGTTGCCAAATTTACAAGTCTTTAATTTACACGATTTTTTTTAATGTAACATTCTGTCATAATAATTCGAATTGTTTTTGTGCTGATTCTGAATCTGACTTTTCAATAATTAAAATTATACTAATGGGAACTACGTCATTGTTTACAAATATTTGTAACAATGCTTCATTTAAACATATTAATAATCGTGCATATTCTTTCCTATACAAATATTCAATTATAAAGGTTTATTTTTATTTAATTTTCCTTGACTATTCGTTGTCGTATTCTGACATCAATACAATTTTTGTCTTCATGTATGTATTATTAACATTATTGAAATAACGACGTATCATGGATTAGATTGTGGAATTTTTAACCATTTTTCAAAAGTCCAAATAGTTAATATTTACTAGAATTCAAGAGGGGGGTGGAGATCTGGCTTTACTGAATAGGGATTCTTGAAAATTGATTCTTCTTAATTAAAAGAAAAATAATATATGCATGTTCTTTAACAAAATTTCAACTTTCACAACTCTTTTAAAAAATAATTGAGATAATATTATCCTCACAACTCTTTTTATTTTCCTTTTTTTAATTTTCCATTCCGATTAAATTTATTATCCCTGATAACTTAAAGCATTTGTTTTTTGGTTGAAGTATTGGTTGAATATTTCGTATGTTAAACAGCATTTTATTTAAAAATATCTAATTTAGTTGATTTTTATGATTTCATTATTTTCTCGAAAAACAGATGGTTAAGGAATTTTCATTTTTATGATATTGTTTCCTCAAATTCTTCTTACCTACATTTAAAATTAGTGATTATATTTCGAAAACTGCATTTAATATTTTTTCTTGAGTTATTATAATCGCCAGCGTATTAAATTAAGATAAATTTTCCTAACGTGTTTAGGAAAATATGCTTACGAGTTTGTAGCTTCGAGAATCATTTGCATTACATTTTAATTACAAAAGTAATATTCGTGACTAATGATCGCATAAGACACTATTAATTTTAATTTCAGAAATATAAATTAAATTTCAAGTTTAATTTTTGAATACCAAACGAGTGCATCTGAAATTTTTAACTTTTTGTTTGTTTCTTTTAGCTATTGCACAATTTTCTGATTATAAATATCAAAAAGAGAATTTTTAATTAACAGATGAGTAACAGCACTCCGGTAGAAAATTTCTAAGAGAATAAAAAAAGAATATCTCGCTTTTATTAGATTTGAAAAGTCATAAGTCTTTCTGCACGCTCTGTGGAACTTGGTATTAAGCAAAATTAATGATTTTGTTGCAGACGCAAATTAAGTTTTACCGAATATTTAGCGGAATTAATTTTACCTCCGCTAAATTCTACTTAGCATAAATTATAAATCAAACCCTTTCTCTCGCCCTCTTCCCGCCTTTGGCGGCGCCAATGTTTCGGGTCATAAGACACTTTTAGACTTTGAATTTACTCATTTCCTAAATATATAAAAAGGATGAGTACTTCATGGAGGATGTTTGTCAACCTTTTAGTGTATTATGCTGTTTGAAGGGGTAAATTGTTCTCGAATGCAAGTTAAAGTAATCGCATTTTCATTGAGGAAAAGGCATGGTAAATCTTTCATCATAATAGGTGCTAATTTTTAATTGTAAAGCTCTGATGGTAGTTTTTAATTATTAATTTCAACAACAAGTTTTTCAATGTGAACATAAGTGATTAATATCTTCATCAATAGGTGTTATTATTCGATTGAGATTTGATGATAGGATAGGTATATATATAAATACATAAAATCGTGTGACTAATAATAAAAATATTGAAATTTCTATATATCTTTTCCGCGTTTCTTCTTTCTTATCTCTTTCTTTTTGGTGCTCCTCACACTGTTGTATTGATATAACTTTATATATTATTACAATATTAGAAAGCATTATTTTTTCGATTATAATCGAATGAACTGAGGACGAGATTATATCTTTTCGTTGTTATTCTTTCAATTTTTAATTAAAAAAAATAATTTATTATTTTTTAAATTTTTTTAAAATTAAAAAAAAATGTTTATATTTTTCTTCTTTTCTCTCAGTTCTTTTTACTCTTTTTTTTTATTTCTTTTATAACTTCATGTTGCAGCAATAATTGCAACTTGCATCATAACATAATTTAGGCTTTTCTAAAGACTAAATTTATAGCTGTCGTTATTTTAATATTTTATTCTTCGTTAGTTAGTTTCTAGTATCCGTGTTCATTCACATTTATGTAAAACGAATTTTTCCTTCGCATATTTTTCCTTATAACAACAGGATAAGTTATTTTCAATTATGCAAATTTTAGAAATAATATCTACCCTTAACGCTCATTGGGCTCTTGTTAGGGTATTTTTTAATAATGAAATAGTCATCTCTTCACTTCCTATATTTTAACAGCCATTAATTAAAGGCTTACGCTCAACCTTTATTCAATTTTTAAACTTCTGAAAAAAAAAATTAATTCATATGTCTTTTACAACTCTTGAAAGATTATGCATATAAGTTATGTTGATGAAATTGGGTAAATTTTTTGCAAAGAGTAATGGATTTTTTTTTATAAATAAATGTAAACATTTTGAACGCACACCATTGTAAAAAAAAAAATTATGTGCACATCAGATGCTATGTCGTCGTTCATCAGGAAGAAAGTGATAAATGAAATGAAAAACATTGTAAAAAAGTAGTGCATGAAGAACATTGTAAATCATCTTAAAAAAAGTTAAACAGTTTACTTTTTACAAAGTTGCATTTAAAAAGTCGAGTTGAGTATCCTACAGCAGATTCTTTCTTTATGAATACAAAGCAAGTTTAAAAAAACAACTAAAAAATATCAGACATACATAATTCCTACCAACTCCAATTACAGAATGTCAATTACATCATCCCCATTTGTCTCTTCCCCACAATAATCCCTTTGGTTGTGTTTATACTGAACCGCGTTTTCTTATTGCGTCACCTCCTCGATCTACCATTGGTCGATGGATCCTCGGCATCCTGGTTGCTATAGTTACACGGCACCCTTCCCTGTTTCTCACCCCTTTTCAACCTGAGCCAGCTCGGGGTAAAAGTTCCTTCTCTTATGTAACATTTTTTTCTTTTTTCTTTTACAGTCTCATCCAGAAGAGGAAGAGAATAGGTTGGTCCAGCAGGAAGAGTCCGAGTTTGATTCGGAAGAGGAAGACGAAGAGGAGGACTTAGAGGATCCCTCTGGTCTGACCGCCATGAGCCAGCTTCACGTATCCGCTCCGGATCACCAAAATACGCAAGAGGCACTCATAGAACGGATTCAAAGGCGGCAAGAGGAAGAGCGAAAATATATGGAAATGACACAAAAAGAGGCACTTCTGCGGGATGATCCCGGGTACATGTCATCTCCTCCTGGTGGCAATCATCATCCTCGCAACGGTAGTAAGTCTACGACGCCGTCTCCATCGAGTCCGCCGCCGCAGCAATACCTGTATGCCGCACACCCTTTCGCCTCTATGTTCAATCCTACGCTCAATCCTCAGATGGCCGCCGCGGCACAGGCTGTGGCAGCGGCCGCCATGGCCTCTGCTGCCCACCACATGCCTCAACAGTCCTCCCATCACTTGAGCGGTGGCTCTTCAACGGGATCAGCAACGCCCCCAAATAATGGAATCAGTCTATCCTCTCCCCGAGGGGGAAGTGACCAGGACCAGTCCAAATATACTTTTGAAGAACAGTTCAAACAAGTGAGTGAATTTAAAAAAAATTTTTATTTTAACTCGAATTCTGAATATGTACTTCATTCTATCTTTTGAAGCGCGTTTTATGCAGTTGATTTTTTTTTTAATTAAGCATTTTCTTTCTTTAATTGTTCCTAAGCAGTGATGCTAATTTTACTAATAACCTTTAGTACTATTAAATAACATTCCTAACCTTATATTGAAAAAGAAGAAGAAAAAAAGAGATTTTTGAGCAATAAGTCTTTCAATTCTTNGAGCGAAAATATATGGAAATGACACAAAAAGAGGCACTTCTGCGGGATGATCCCGGGTACATGTCATCTCCTCCTGGTGGCAATCATCATCCTCGCAACGGTAGTAAGTCTACGACGCCGTCTCCATCGAGTCCGCCGCCGCAGCAATACCTGTATGCCGCACACCCTTTCGCCTCTATGTTCAATCCTACGCTCAATCCTCAGATGGCCGCCGCGGCACAGGCTGTGGCAGCGGCGGCCATGGCCTCTGCTGCCCACCACATGCCTCAACAGTCCTCCCATCACTTGAGCGGTGGCTCTTCAACGGGATCAGCAACGCCCCCAAATAATGGAATCAGTCTATCCTCTCCCCGAGGGGGAAGTGACCAGGACCAGTCCAAATATACTTTTGAAGAACAGTTCAAACAAGTGAGTGAATTTAAATTTTTTTTTTTATTTTACTCGAATTCTGGATATGTACTTCATTCTATCTTTCGAAGCGTGTTTTATGCAGTTGATTTTTTTTTTTAATTAAGCATTTTCTTTCTTTAATTGTTCCTAAGCAGTGATGCTAATTTTACTAATAACCTTTATTACTATTAAATAACATTCCTAACCTTATATAAAAAGAGAAGAAAAAAAAAGCGATTTTTGAGCAATAAGTCATTCTATTCTTTAATTAAAACTGACCAAATTACTAACAAAATAGTGCAAAATTAAAATTTGGAAAATTAAGCTTTTAATCTAAAAAGTGGCCTTTCTATATCAATAAAAAAAATAATCTATAGTTTATAACTATTTGAGAAGTTTTTTTTAAACAGTAAAAATTTTAATTTTTTTCTTTTATTTAAGAAGTGAACTAGAATATAAATATTACTGCATATTTCATATTCTTCATAAAACAAACTTTTAAAATAGAAAATAGATTTATCCCTGCCACTGTAAAAGAAATAAATTAATAAAAACCGAATACTAATTTTAAGAGAAAAGGAAGTTGCATATTTTAAATAAATGATTATAAAAATCAGATTAATTTGACATGTTTATTAAAGTTTAAAAAATATACACACATTAAGTATTGGTGTTAATGATACTATGTCACTAATTGTACATTATTAAAAAATAATTATTTAATTAAAATCAAGTATTTTATTAACTATATTTTTTTGTTTAAGAGGAAAACAAACTAACATGCGAAGAGGACTTAATAAAAATATTTGCTTCATTTCATTAAAGCTTCTCAAGTAATGAAATAAAAAGTAGAAAACAAATAGGAGAATAATATAACATGAATTTTTTATTTAATTTATTAACTTATAATATTTCACCCCTAAGTAGTAGACTAAAAAAAAAATTCTCTGGGGAACTTAGCTATTATCCTTTAAAAATTTAAACTTTATTAACAGCTTATGAAACGACAATTTTTTTCAAAAATTAAATTAAATATCTTTTACAATCTTTTTAAACATGGTTTTTAAACAACAATAATAGCTAATGTTTTAATTTCGCAATAAGCTATTTTAATTACTTATTAATTTGATATATTTTTATACAACTGCAGCTTTTATAAACAATCGATAATTGGATAAGTTTTTAGTGCAAAAAATAATTTTTTATTCTATTCGGAACAATGTCTTGGAAAGATATTCTTTTTTGGTGTTAATTAAAGAGGAAAGTAAGAAATAACTTAAGAAATAAGAATGATATATGAAAGATTAAAATTACGTAACAATTTTATTTACTTGAAAAATCATGAAAAAAATGTTTAATTTTTATAAACGCATTAAAAATATTTTCTTGCTTTGTTTTTAAGATGACAGGTTCTCTATTTATTTTTTTGTTTGATTTGTGTAAATTTTAATTAATGCTGACATAGATTTCTCAGGAATCTTTTGTCGACGCCAATGTTTTATTTTAACATTTTTCTAATTTATTTTTGTACATTATTTCCTTGTCTTGTCTATTTTCTTCTTGCTTTTGTTACAGTTTATATGTACATATCTAGGGGATGGGATATTATACTTATAGAATTTTAATAGAACTAATCAAGTAACTGCGAAGAAAAAAAGAACCAAAAAAAAAAGAAAATGTTTGAAAATCTTGAAGTTTGAATTTAGGGTGGTAATTAAACAGAGATATAGGGGAGAACTGGGGGGAAAAAATGAAAAATTTAACACGTTGAAAAATCTCGAAATAGCCAAACAATTTTATTCAAATTAGCTAAAACTTAGTTAAAAGTGCTTAGTTTACTTTGACACCTTTAAAAGCCCCTATCATTTTTTGTTTCAATTTATCTCATTAAATATCTATCTATTGAAAACGTTTTCATACCTCATTTTTGTTTATTATTATACTGAAGTAAATCATATTAAATATCAAACATATTTCTAAGCAAAAGAAGGTGAGTTAAATTAATCATGTCTCTTACTTACCTATTGATGCCTTGGAAGATTTCCTGCAGTGCCTACAACATGCTGAACAGTTATCCCTGCAATTGATTTAAATATGTCATAAACGATATTAAGTCTGGTAATTCCTCATATTGCTTTCCTTATATATTTTCCCCAATATGTTGTTTGGTTTATTATTGCAAAAATTAGAAATAAAGTTACAACTTTTTATAACAAATTAATATTAAAATTTATGTCATCAGTCACTAAAATAAGAAAAATATATAAAATCGGTCAAAAAAAATAGTAAGGATGCATTTATTTATGTTCAGAATGCTTGTGACTACCCTGAAATTGCTTAATTCAAACAATTTCCCCAATCAGTCAAATTTTCTAAAAAATTTTAATGCACTAAAAAGTTGTTTTCGCCGTTTTAGGATGCTCAACAAAAGATCTAACATAAAAGCTAAACGTAAGAAACAAAATTCCATGAAAATAAGAAAACACAGTTTTTCAGCAGATTATTTTAAATTATAGCCTTTTGGGTCGAAACCGTGAAAACATCTTAAACGCAAGTTGTAAGACCAGTTTATTGTAAAAGCTACTGTCTTTCTGAATAAAGCCCCCTTCCCCTGACAACCCCCTAGTTTCAGCAATGAATAAAAGTTCAAAGAGAGGGGGTGGGATGCGAATCTTCTTAAACTCACGTAACTGGGATTTGATTGTCATCCGCCGGCAAATTACTTAAGATTAGCCCATGAAATTGAATGTAATGAAGCAATGAAAATCGTTTTGTGTCCCTTTTTGTATCCAAAATATTTCTTTGTGTAAGTTTTATTCATTTTTTTTTCTTTTAATGAAAAAAAAAAGGAAATTATTTTGTCAAACTTTTACGGAATTTTCTGTTGCAGCATCCTTTTTTTCGTCTTCATCCATTGTAAACAGCATTATCCAGCATCGCTTCTTAAGGTCCCCCCCCCCTTCTTCCTAATTAGAGTAATTCGGTTTATTAGGATTGCTAGTTGAATTTGCAGACATTTCGAATAATACTGCCTCCGTGGTGAGAAAAAAAGAAAAGAAAAAGTACTTCTTGAAATGGAAGTAGTAGCAGCGGCTGATTAGTGTTATTTTTAGTTATTTATTTATTTCATTTTTTTGCTCTTTTAAAGTAACACATTTTTCATATTTTATTAATAACTGCTTGGTAAAATTTTTACTTCATAAATGTAAACCATTTTATAACCCATTTTTATTTTCCGGAATTAAGTATTTTCAAATAAATATTTCAATGCAGGATGTTTCTTGAATGAAACTTTTACATTTCCTTTTGAAGTACTTTTATATTCCAGATCATTTTTTAAAAAAAAATTAAAAGAATTTTTCTAAAATTCTGTAAAACTTAACTAATATATTTCTCAACAATATTCTTTCTTATTTCTAAAATAAACATTGTGTAACTAATAGTTTAAAAATATTTGTAAGAAATAACGTATAAGACACGATGATGTTTTTTTTTTCCCGACAAGAATAAATGATGATGTTTGAAAAAACTTTTAAAAAAAAACAATTTTTCTATGGTTTTGCTCGATTTTTTTTTCCTCCTATAACCATGTTTTGGACCACTCTGACAAATAACGAACTGGATATTTTCCATATATTTCGTATGTTATAAGACGATTTAATGATATAAATCACAGACATAAACATGTTCTTTTTTTCTTAATGTCCGTTAGCCCTATTGCGTTAACATTATATTATAGTATGAGAAAGGTATTTTTTTAATAACATTTAGTTTGAAAAATATCTTCTGTAAAAAAGTAATTAAAATGAAAGCGGCTAAATGAATACAAAATGATTCGAACGAAAATTAAAAACTGGCACTTAACTTGATGCATTGCATCTGCAAAAGCATCATTCGTGACTTTGGTTGTTTTGCTTTTCTACAACATTGCCCATGAAAAACAAAAACAAATAAATAAATCGGAGCAAGCGTTGGAAATCGAAAGATATTATTTTGATTACTTTCGTACAATCAGCCATAAAATGTTGCCACCATTGTAAGAAAAGAATTGAGAAAAAAAATAATTTCAATTGGAAATATAGTAATGGCGTGCAAGGCTTGTAATTGTCTTCTAGAACAAAACAATGTATGGTCATAATGTAAGTCGCCATAAACAATATTTTCAGTATGTTTGTGTGGAGAAATTTGTGTCGTGCACAATTTAATAGTTCCCTTTGTTTCATCACGGTTTTTATTCCATTACGAGCTTAATGACTTTGAAAAAAGTTTACACTAGCGAAACTGGAGCACGCAAATATAACAACAGCCGCATTTCGGTTCATTTTCGATGTTAATACATTAAAAGAAAATAATTTTTAATCATACTTCGCTTTACTTCCATGGTACTTCAAAGTGTAATAGCTGTCCGTAAAAACTACTCTTTCATTGCGCTGTTCTTTGGTTTTTACTTTAATATAAGTTTTACTGATGGCGGTTAGGAATTTTGCTGCTTTATCAACTACATGAGAAAGGGTCAGCTGTATAGTAACCTTATCAGTAATCCAGTCTTTTTATTTCAACATTTAAAACTGAAATATAATAAAAAGAATAAAAACGTTTATAGAGCGAAATGGAGTTGAAATTACAACGCCATGCCAGTATATGCAAAACAAATATTGCAATTCAAAAGGGCACAGATCTTTTTATAGGGATTCTGATTGAAATATGCCTTTTTTCTGAAGGGTATAGTACCCTGCCAAAAACATTCATGATTTTTACTTCATTTTTTCATAAAAATATGAACATAAAATAAATAGTTAACCGCGCTTAATAGTTTTTTTAAACCATAAAATAAGATAAAATACAGAGAAAACAAGGAAACAATATTTTAAAAGAAAAAAAAATAACAAATTGAATTTTTTTAAAACGAAAATTAAATTTAAGAAGTTAGAAAACAAAAGAAAATTTTATTTGTAATTTTTTGAATATTATTTTTAAAAAAAATAATTTTTAATATTTTTTTATTTTTTTTTTTAATTATTTTTCTTTTTATCTTTTATATTCATAATTAAAATTAAATTTTATTTATAAAATGTTTACAAGATAAAATTTTTAAAAATATATTTTGGTTTTATTGGTGTTTAGTTGAGAAAGGGTGTGGAAATATTCATATCGTACTTATATATTCTTAGTCGATATTTTGTTAGAAGCGATTTTGGGAATTTAATTTTTAATATGTATCTTTAATTGTAATGTTAAAAGTACTGATAAATAAATCATCTGTAGTATAAAACCGTATATCATCAACAAAAAAATAACAGAAGGGGGTTTTGTTTAAGGACAGAGCTTAAATAAATGTTTAGAGAAGCCTTAAAATACGTTATTTATTGTAAAATTATTCTATTTTATTATTTTAGTAGTTACGTTTACCAAGTATTCCACTTCTTAGCGAAATAATTTTCTTTCATCTTCTCTACCTCCTTTTCTTTTCTTTTTTTCTTTCCCCTGAAAAAAAAAAATCACACTGAGATTCATTTATCGAAATCACTCACACTGAGAATCATTTATCGAAACATTCCGACGAACTCCGGAGTGGCGTTTGCGTGCCACTTTTAATAATGCGGAATCGAACCGAGAGCCTCACGCAACTACTTGTGGTACAATTCCGCCTCCGACATTGTTCGCCAAGTCGTCATATCTTACCGTGTTTAGTTATATGACGACACGAAGAAGCTGGAATCTGTCAACTATCGTACATAAATGACAGATACACTTGTTTGGCGAAGGTTTTTCGCTTCATTCCTATTTCAGTTACACACTGCTACCGATGCATAGATACTTTGTCGTAGAATGGCGAGGAAAGTTAGAAATAGAAAATAAAAATTAGTTGAAATTAAAATTCCGAACTTTTTTTTTTCTTTTTCTGCGTTCTAAGTGAACGAATCACTGAATTTTTGATGCATATTGTCTATATTTTTCTTTATTTAATTGTTTTATATTTATTTATTTTTGAAATTTTTCTACACGGTTCAAAAAGTTACCTTTGAGTTATATTTATTCTGCCAATTAGTTACTGACATCTATTTTAGCATTGTGATAAATAAGTAGCAGATAAGTTTTAGTTGATTAGAGAACCTTCATCTGGAACAGTGGAAGGTTTTGACTCTGTCAGAGACAGAAAGGCTACCAAAATGTTTATTTATTTGAGAATTTCTTTTATGTTACTAAATGCTAATTCTAACAACGTTTTTTACCAAAAATTTTTTGAAATATTAAAATGTAACATATTGATATCACCATAAATTAAATACTTTCAACATATTTATTTATTTTTTTAAACTTTTATGTTTTGTTTTTTTTAATATTACCAAAGGAATTTTTCAAGTGTTTTTTTCTATCCCCCGTAAGTAAAAAAGGCAATATGCAATTCGTATTATGTTAACAACATTTGAAATCACATGACGTGGCGTCTTTTTATAATCGCCAAATGACTGTAATTTTAAATTAGGCACCTACTTTATTTATTAAAAAATAATTCTTTGATTTTTTTTATTTGATTTTGTATACATGTTTAAAGTTTGATAAAATACAAATTTGTGTTCAATATTCATCATAAAGATGATTTCTAAAAGATCTTTCATCAGAAGAAAAACATAGCTTAAATGCCTTGAACTCAAAGTAAATTCTACACATTTTTCACTCATACTCTAATTTAATACACATACTATCATGCTAAAGTGATTTATTGGAATTAAAATCGGATAAATATTTAACTATTAAAAATTTATAAGCTTTTCTCCTCTCCCCCCCCCAAAAAAAAACCCCCCAAATATAACGAAATTTTTTTTTCATCACATAAAAGTCTTTATGGTCTATAAATTATTGTTAATTTTTGCTTCTTTCATATCCTTAAAAAAATGCAGTGAAGAAATAACTATACAAGATTAAAAACTGAAATCACAAACGCTTACTTTTCCTTCCTTCTTTTTTTTCTTTCTTTTCTTTCAAAAATTAAAATTTAATAAAAACTTACTATGATTTTTTTTTAGATTTTACTAACTTTATTTAAGTCTATTATAGTATCCCCTTGCCGTCAGGCTAACCGTGGGAGGTTTTCGTGATTATCCTCTCCATGGAACGCAAATGCGGTTTAGTTCCATCAAAAAGTTCTCCATGACGGCAAATTTCTCCCAATTTTTGATTCAGGAGTTCCCTTGTCTTTTGGATTGGGTTTAAAATTACAATGCTACGGAGTTGAACATTGGTAGTCGTAAACCCAAAATAGGGTCGGCTGTTCAACGACGGTTATAAAATAAAAGAACTTTACTTAAACAATATATTAATAATGTTATTTTATTTTAATAACTTCATTACAGTTACAATGTAAAAAAATTATAAATTTTTCTTTACGCTGCATGTTTTGTAATTAAAAAACGTATTTCTTTTTTTTTTTCCCTTAAAATTCGATGAAAATTTTCTTACTTGATCGGAAGTTAGATTAAATTTATTGCGGGCATACAAATTAACGGGTGTGCCACATTGGCGGTGTCTTTTTTTCCTCCCCTCTAGATAACAAGAAGGTCGCAATTATTATTAAGATAACCGCTTAAACTGAGAACGGTTTGTCTTTTAACTCTTAATTAGGAAAAGAATCTTTTATACAATTCTGAATTAACAGAAGGCAAATTCAACGAATTAGCGGAATATTCTCGGAAAACAGGATGTCATGTGACTGTCTCCCTTGAAATGCGTGTCAGTAGAAATTTTGCCAATGGGGCGTACTAAAATTTATGTTCTAATTATAAAGATTAATGATTAAATGAGGAATAAAATAACTTAAAACAAAAATTAAATGTTCGTTAATTTTTATTATTTTTCTAATGCCGTTTGAACGTTTGAGATTCATATGAATTGCCCGACATGAAGCTGTTCGAACTTTTTAAACAGTCATGGAGATGTTAGTGGAAAAAGTTTCTGGGAGTGACTATTTTAAAAAATTGAGATTTCTTGTATTAATAATATTTAACCTACAACAGTGATGATATTTTTTGCTAAGTCATTTGATATTGGATATCTTTTGGGTGAAGGTATAGCGTGTCAATTTTCAAGGTAATGCGTGTAATATTTTCAAATTAGAAAAAGATAAGTGTGTTTGGCAANAAAAAAAAAAAAAAAAAAAAAAAAAAAAAAAAAAAAAAAAAATAGCCAATGCTTAATTTTAGAAAATTTCTCTTGACAGCACATTAAAACGTCAAAAATGTAAATGCTAAGATTGAAACAGTTCAAATTAGTGATTTTCGTCATTTTGAGGCTTGCAGATAAAAAAAGTCAGGCAAATCCATTTTTTTTTACTTCCTCACCTGTAAAAAGAAAGGAAAAAATTTTAAAAAAAGGCACTGTATCAGCTTTGAAGCTTGTTTACTGAAATTCCCTAAAATGTCAAAACCTTTATTCCCTCAACTGCTCAAATAAATTTGTACTTTGTTATTTTTTTAACTAGATCAGATTGAATGATAAAATAGATAAAAAATAAATAAATTGCATAAGTCGTTTTATTCAACTTAAATATATTTTGCTCAGATTTCATACATGAAAACAATTTATGAAAATCTGGCTATTTTGCAGACTAAAAATAGATACTTAATTTTATAATAACAATTAATTGTGAAGTAAAAATAAGTGTAAAAATAATAGCTACTTAATTAATTGTATAATAAAAATAAATTGCAATAAATCGTTTTATTCAACTTAAATATATTTTGCGCAGATTTCATATATGAAAACAATTTATGAAAATCTGGCTGAATTTTGCGGACTAAAAATAGCTACTGAATTATTGTATAATATAATATTTCATAATTTAGTTTTGATAAATTATCAAAAGGTAGAAAATAGTGTGCATGTAAATGAAACAAAAATTAAGATTTTAATAGCTTTATTTTAAGAAAATTTATGTTTCAATTAACTTTTAATGAAACCTGGTATTTTCATACAATAAAGCTGTTAAAAATCAATTTTTTTAATATCATATCCTCTAATGAATATAAATTAAAGCTTATGTGCCTGAAGTATTTTTTGTCATACTTTTAAACCTTATTAAACTACATTACTAATGATTTATATTAAGAAATACTAGTAGTAGTTTGCAATGTAAATAAACAAATATTAATTTATAAAGAAGCAATATATTTGTTGAGAACAGATAAACTCTATCACTTCTTACGTAAAAGTGACCCAGAATAGACTATCCTGTTTTTTAAAAAGGACAATTTGTTGATGAAGTACGTTTTAATTTTAAATAAGTTGGAATTAAATCATAATTTCATTTTATTATGAAGAGAGGAGGACAAAGAAATAATTATCGAAAATTTAAAAGAGAATAGAGATAAAAATTAATTTCAAGGGAAAAAATTCTTTTAAATGTATTATTAATCTAATTTTATTATATTCTATTCTGAAATGTATCTTTTTTATTTGCAAATATTTGAAAAATTTTATTAAATTGGTTACCAGCGTTGTTAAAAAAAAAGTGGTGCATTAAATGTTTTAAATAGTTAGAAATAGTAACGTACAATTTGCTTATAATTCTTTGAAAACTTTCTCCGTCGACTAGTATTTGTTCATGAAAATTGACTTAACGTGTTTGATTTGGTGATTTCATCATGATGAAATTCGATCTAAATATCATGTGATATCGTAATCTTTCTTATAGTCCGGTAAAATGCAGTTGATTTATTCCTATTTTCTCACGTTGATACGAATATCTTTGGTCAAATAATCTGATAAATAAAATGTATCAATTATTTAATGTCTTGCAAATTGCTTAGTTGCTGCTAATTTTTGTGTAAAAGTGAAATATGGTCACAGTTTCAGAATAGCTAAAACTTTTAAATATTAATCATAACTCCATGGATGACAATATTAGTTAAATTGCTTTTTTTGTAACTGCAATCAGCTTTTATTTTTAAATACAATTCATTATCAGTAGATATTTTGACAACTTTTCGACTAGCTAGAGCATTCAAATCTCAACTGGAAATCTGTTCATAATGACAATACAAACTACAAATGTTTTCTAAATATTTCAAGCAACCTTAAGCTCCATTTTTATCACCATTCAACATTTGACCAAGTTTTGAAATCGTTTTGCAAGAGGACAGAAGAGGTTTTTATAAGAGGTTTAAGTAAAAAAACATTTAAATGATTAAAACAAAAACAAAAAATATTAAAATTAAAATGATTAAAATAAAAACAAAATATGATTAAATAAAAAACTACGTTTTTTATTTATAACATAGTTTGATTAAAATAGTTATAATAATTGATCGTTTAATTTGATTCTGTAACAAGTAACAGATAATTTAATAATTGCCAATTTGCCTTTGCCAATTTTTTAATTTTGAAACACCATTTAATTATATAATAATTACTAGCTGAATATCTGTTCCTCCTGCACTGTAAAATATAGAATGTAAATATTGGCATCGGACTGATCACGGGAGGATTTCGTGGTTCTTACCTCCATTTTGCGCAAATTCTGATTAGTTTCACTTAAAGGAACTCTTGAAGGTGAATGTGACTTTTTTTTAAACGGGTTTTCTCTTGTCTTCTAGATTCAAGGTTAAGAAATTGAAAAATGAAGTTGCAAATTCACTAAGTAGAATAATGTTCAATCGCTGAAATTCGTGAAGTAATAAAACTAACAAAAATAATTTTATTTAATTTTAGAAATACCTTTAGCTGTAGCAATGAAATAACATTTTGACAACAATCAGCACTATTTTAAAGAACACTTTTTGTTAAAACAAAAAATTACCGAATTCTCGGCAATTAAACCGATACTCCGATGAAACATTTACTTCGCGGAAGTAGAGCTCATGCTGCCTCTGAATCGTTTTTATTTGGTTTTCGGATTAACAAGGGTAGATTAAAGTTGATGCCAGTTTGTTCCAAGTTTAAGTTGCTAAAATTTTATTCTATGAATATAAGCCCAGATATAGGCATGTTTAATTAATCTTTTCGAACAAAGTTATATTCGCTGAAAAGCATTAAAAATTGTTCGTGAAAGCAAGCAAATGTTACGCAAAAAAATCGTTAAAATCTTCCTTAATAAAAGAGTTAGAATCAAATAAATAGACCCCCAAAAATTATGTGAGTTTATGCCTTCACAAACTTACAGAAAAACAAAGATAGAAGGAAAAAACGTATTAACTTTGGCCTGTCACTCAGCCTGTTCTTCCACTAAGCTCTTCAGTTATAAGCTAGCAAGCATCAATGATGTTATCTTTAAAATATTTGAAAAAATAGAACTGTTTATATTTAAATTTAAAACAATGGCTAATGCTAAACATATTTGAAAATTTCCATTTTTAACTGTCACTGCCGAACGATCTAATTGAAATTTTTAAACGAGTCATGGAATTGAGGGTTAAAATTACTCCTTTTACGCACTGTCCAAATTTCAGGACGCTTGCACTAACGGCACTGAAGTTATAAAAGAGACAAACAAACTCTTCGTTTTACTATTATAGATAACTTAAAATAATTTCTGATGTTTTTTTGCATAAGCACTTAACTGTCGTAAAATCAACAGAAGAAAAAAGAAAACTTCCTTTGGAAAAAAAGTCGAAAAAATAAGTTATTACAGCTGTATTTACAAAATACAAAATATTCTACTTAATTAAACAGATAAGTGATCACATTTCACTCTTTAATTCTTGACATTGTAAAAGGAAATTCTTTTAAAATGGACTATTATTGTTTTAGCATTATGTTAAAAATAGATTTAAATTTTGTGCGAGTTACAAAGTATTGCTGCACAAACTTTAATAATCACCCCCCCCCCCGAAAAAAAAAGCGTCTTGAAAGATCGCATTAGTTCAAAAACAAGATTTGGAAATTAGAATCTTTTCTAAGAATGTTTCAAGTCCTCATTTCCGAGAAATATGCTGTACAATTTTATTTTTAGAATAATTCTTCGGTTGTCTTTGTTTTTATACTTTTGATAGTGAGACAGCTTGTAACTTGATAAGAATTTAATATCTAACATTGAATTCTAAAAGTAGAGCTTTTTTCAATGTACATTAAAAGTTGAGAAAATCGAGGCTTAAACTTCATTTATGACTTTATCTTCTCTTTTTTTCCAAAAGGTTTCATCATATGTTATTAAACATAGAAAGATGAGCAATTCCCATGGTTAAATGTAAAGATTGGTAAAATTTTTGCATTAGGATACTGCGTTTAAAAATTATCGCAATTGATTATTCCAGGCAAGCGAAGTATTAAATACTTCTTGAAAGGTACTGCTTGACTTTACGCTTGCTCGGATGCATATTTATCGGTTCCAAGGTTGATTTATAAAGGTCATTGATCTACCGATAAATACGACAAAATACAAGCTGGATGTGGTTTCAAATTATATCTTTTTAATCGTTATTGTAATCGTAATCGTGACCTCATTCTCCCTAATCTGTGGAATTTTAGATATGGCTACAATTTCATTGCCATGATCAAAGACGAAGCGAAGATGCCTTAACACTAATTGAATAACAGATAGTCGCCGTTTTATCATTGCTATGTTATTAATTTGTATTTTTAAATTAAATTTAATTTCATATTTTTACTCAGTTATAGTAATGCAGACAATTACTGGATTGTGAAAAAAATTTCAAACGAATTTAATGTGTTGTGGAAATATCTCTTATTTCTTTTAATTCAATTTAGTACTCCTCTTAATATAACGTTGAGTTAAATCCATTTTAGTTTTTCATCTAGTACTTATAATTGCAAATATTTTGGGTCCATGCAAACGTACGTACTCTCTGTTTTTTACTTTTATGTTTTATTTTCAAATTTACTTTTTTCCTGATAAGTTTATTTTATGCAAAAAAGATTTTCATCTGGGCTATCGTTTTGTAAATGGCTTTTTTCCTGCAATGCGGACCTTAATTTCTCAAATTCATGATAAAGATTCTCCTATGTTCTTCAATAAATATATTTAAAAAAATGCGGAAATCGTCTTTTTTGAATGTTACTAAATCTAAATATAATAAATAAGCTCCATAAACTGGAAAAATTACTATCCAATGAGATATTTTCCTCTTCGCTGGCTTTTTACATGGCCGACAAACACGACGAACAAGAACAAGTTTTTGAAGTTTTTCGTATCTTTCTAAACTTGCTCCCGGTTTCTTGCCTTTTACATTTTATTTTATACAAAAAGATTTTCATCAGGAAAATATATTTTTGTAATCCAGACCTTATTTTCGCAAATTCATTATGAAGGTTCTTCCACTATGCTCTTCAAGACACAGAAGAAAAAAAATGCGGAAATTGTCTTTTCTGGATGTTACTAAATCTAAGTATAATAAATAAGCTCAATAAACTAGAGAAATCTTTACCTAATGAGGTATTTTCCACTTAACTGATTTTTGTACATGGCCGACAAAGTCTTTCAAAGTCACTAGTAATTATTCATCAACAGAGTGCGAACAACTGGGGAATAAATATAAGTTGGATTGGAAAAATCGACGTAGCCAGAAAAAATATAACGCCGATTATCGGCATCGGTAAATTTCATTAATGACCCGTAACAAGGCATTTTCTCCATCCACCCCTGCTTTATAAGTTTTCTATCACACTAGCTATTGTTTTAAAAACTTTAAGCGACAACATAGAGAAGGTAGAACTTTTATTTTTGGCTATCCATCAAATATTTGAGTGTGCATCAACCCTATGGGGTGACGATGAGTGAAAGATTTTTTTATTTTTTATTTTTTTTTCGTTTTAAAAATCACAATGTAAAAATAGAAAGTAACCATGACCGTGGAAGATGAATGCCTTCCTGTGACGTCACACTCATACTCTCAATTATAAGCCTTTCTGCATCTTAAGGAAAGATGGGATGTAGATCCCAAAACGTATTATCGCTTCGAACGTTGCATTAAGTTTGAATTTATGGGGAATTAAATAAGCAAAGCGAAACATTCCGCATTCGCCTAGTTTACAGTCCGTTTTATGACGCTAACTGGATTGGAATTTCAATGACTTCTCATTGTTTATGTCTTTTATCTAAGGGCATTGAGACTAATTGGTTTAGGAAAATATCTTTTTTTTTTTCAATATATTATCAATGAAACAAATTGTACGAAATAAGTTTTAATTTTGTCAAATAATGTATTTGATTTCGAAATTTAATAACAGTTTACATGGAATTTACAAAAGGCAAAAGTAAATAAAAAGTCCAATTTTTTTTTCTAGGGCCGAAGCCACCTTTTATGTATTTAAAGTACGATGAAGAGTAGTACAATAAAGTACTCTAAAAATGTAGGGTTAATTACAATCTTTTGCATTAAGGTTTTGCCAATTTTGTTTAAATTAAGTTCAATTTCTGATTTATTTCTGTTTATCTTGAGATGCAAAGTCTTAAAGTCTTAATAGCGTTCAAAATTCTATGTACTCTCTTGTGCTTTTTATTGAGAGCAGAAATAAACTGTAGATAGACAGTGCACAAAATAAAAAATAGACCACCCTGGATAACTTTTGATCTGTTTATGGTATTTTCACATTCTACAACTCTATCTTAATGATTCGGGAGGGTGATCTCCAATATGCAAATTAATTAATTCAGTCGATATTTTAAGTTACAAAATCAGACACAAAAACCTACTTCTCTGCATAAACATTTCTCTTTTTCGACAGATTCGGACTTCAGACTCCCAAAATATAGGGGGTAGCCGGGTAGGTCGGGCTACATATCTTCTTCGAATGTACTGTTTTAATTAATAATTTCGCTTTATTGCTTACTTCCTATTATTCATGTTACTATGCATCGTCATATAACCACACCGGTTTTAAGTAAATAAGGAGAGNTTGAGATGCAAAGTCTTAAAGTCTTAATAGCGTTCAAAATTCTATGTACTCTCTTGTGCTTTTTATTGAGAGCAGAAATAAACTGTAGATAGACAGTGCACAAAATAAAAAATAGACCACCCTGGATAACTTTTGATCTGTTTATGGTATTTTCACATTCTACAACTCTATCTTAATGATTCGGGAGGGTGATCTCCAATATGCAAATTAATTAATTCAGTCGATATTTTAAGTTACAAAATCAGACACAAAAACCTACTTCTCTACATAAACATTTCTCTTTTTCGACAGATTCGGATTTCAGACTCCAAAAATTTAGGGGGTAGCCGCAATCTGGGAAATATGGATTGGAAATAAGGGTATTATGGGTAGTGAAATTCTTTTTCCGGGCCTGGGTCATAAACGGGAAATAAAAATCTGGCCGGGTAGGTCGGGCTACATCTCTACTTCGAATGTACTGTTCTAATTAATAATTTCGCTTTATTGTTTACTTCCTACTATTCATGTTACTATGCATCGTCATATAGCCACACCGGTTTTAAATAAATAAGGAGAGTTACTGATGTGATATTTTTTTATTATATTACACCAGGGAAAAAAATATTCCTTCTCAAACTTTTTGTGCCAAAATGATCATTTTTATGTTTTGATTATTGAAATAATTATTGCAAGCAATAGGAGGGGTGTGGGGATATTCCTCGCGCAAATGCGCGCTGGCATAAAGAACTCCCTGTTGTCACCGCGACGCAGATACGTACATCCTGCGTAATCTCTTCTGATATCTTTCCAAAAAACAAAAATAAAAAAGATAATAAAATTAATGCTTCTCTCTTCATACGTAGAGTGAAAATAAAATAAAAACTTCTATTAAAAACTTTCACTATTTCAATTTCCTCTTTGGAGTTGTTTTAATGTAGCCAGAGAGTAGTTATCCTTGACTGTAACAATGGCGACGATTCTAAACGCTTGAATGCCATTTGGCCTCATCAAGCTTTTATTAAAGTGGGGGGTGCCAAGTGGTGAGGTTGGGACATTTTTAATGATAGATATCTCACAGTGGGTCCTACAATATCTAGCATAAATCGGCATTGGTGTTCAAACAATCCTGTATGCGCACCTGGACAAGCACCATGGTTTAATCTGTCGTTTGGCTACCATGACCATTCATACATACAATGAGTCGCTTGATGCAGACCATTAATCTAGTTGAGATGTTCTCTCTTTTTTTTAATTCTTATTGAGAATGTCATAAATAGACATTTTTATGATCTTGCTGAATTGTTACGGCATATTGCAATCATAACAATAAGTGAAGTGCATGCTATGCCAGATACAGGGCTGATAAATCTAGTGGCAGTGACTTTTAAAAAATTGAGGTTACTCTTACAGATCAGTTGAAGGTTGAAAAAATGCTTGATTTACTGGTACATGTTTTTAGTTAATTTTTATAGTTTATTATTATAATTAATAGCAATATTCTATGGATTTTATAATTTTTTAAAAAATAAAGTATGGTTATAATTTTTTAAAATATAGTTCTTATTCTGCTCATTGCACTTTTCGCAGCTATAAAACAATGTTCGAAGCAATATTTTTCGTTTTTGGAGGAACTTGCAACAAGAACTGATTTATATTGTTTTCTTTAATTTTTTTAATGAAAATAAAAATGATAGTTATCTTCCAATCATAATAATTATTACATTATTGTGGCAATAAAAAGTGAGGTTATACGTTCTGAAACATCAAATCTCTATACATGTTTCGAATACATTCTAAAAGAGATATATGCTGGCCGAATTTTGTTTCGATTTATAAAACTGAATATGTAAGTTATGTAATGAACAATGGTGCATCTTGATTTATTTTACTGCATTTAAAGTATTTTTTTACATTGCTTTTGAAGAGACGACTATGTATATCTTAATTTGTTAATAAAAAATTAATTGACTTACATTTTGTGCATCTTGATCCGAATTAAATGAAGAAAATTTTACAGTACGATCATTATTAAACAAAGGTGGTTTTGATACTATTGGCATATCTGAAAATGTTTATGTAAGTTATAAAAGCAGTTGCCTATAAATTATTTATCATTTTTTCATAATATTCCATATATGTATTAATTGCGTGTTACTCAAATGTTAAATGTTTAAGTAATGGTATGCCTTTAAATTATTATTGCATTTATTTATAACAAATGTTAAATTGGTGAATAAGTTACTTTTACATTATTATGAGATATATTTACTTTAATAATAAATTTTATGTGAAACTGTATTCAGATAACACTTGCATTTTAACAATACAAAATAACTATTTAAAATTCTAAAACTAAACAAAATATTAATTTTCTTTTCTCATTATTAGTAAATGATCTCTTTGACTTAAAATATTAAACAAATTTTTTATTCATTTTCGGGTAATTTCATTCAACTTTATAGCTAGACTAGACTAAATATTTAAGAACAAGGACTAAAAATTTAACTGTCGAACATAAAACCTAATTTCAGTTTATTAATATTGATAGAACGATAAAAAAATCTTCCTTTCTTTAAAAAAATATTTTAAAAATAAAGTTGTCTTTTATTGGTCAATGCATTTGGATTTACCTGAATAAACTTTAAAGTTTGGGTTCCGCTGAAAGAAGTTGGATTATTTAGGGTTTCGTAGCCGGAAAAAAATGGGAACCGCTGCTCTGTCACACATGATAGTCTGCAAGATAAGCAATTTTTTGAAAGGAAAATAATGACCGCTTTCTTTATTCTCAACAAAATGCTTTTCAAATATATTAGCTAATATTATTTGATATGGAGGAATCATTAATATTCAGCTTCTGAAGAAGTTATTCTATATGAGAAAGGTAAAAATATTTTATTACCTAACATCAATATTGTTCCACCTTTTGTCAAACATTCCTAGTTCCTAAAACCACCTTTGCAATTAGTTTTAACTCGCTGGAAATTTTCGCAACTTGAAACACACACAAATAGTGACATATCCTACTTTTAGCCACCCCTCTCAACCCCGCTGTCCATGAAGAGTTCGCCACATGCCTTTTCGAACATAATCAAAACATTCGATTCCGTAACTCCCCTTCCCCCTCTTCTCAAGAGGTGAAAATTCCTGGATTTTTATAAAAGTATATTTTGCTGACGAAATACTGATAATAACTCCTTTCGCGGGACGAAATTCCTGCAAGGGGTTGATTGATAACGATTCCTCCGGCCGCGGAAGAAAAGAGTTCTCATCTTAATTTTCGTTTACACTCTTAAAGCAAAGCATTCGCAAAATCTAACTGAACTGCAATTATTTCCGCTTGGCGCCCCTTTTGCTTTAAAAGATTCTTGCATCCCCCCCCCTTTTCACTTCTTTTCTGCAGATCACCCCCTATACTTCTTTCATTCTCGGTTTATACTCGATGGTTTCCTATGATAAATGATGTCATTTGCGTCTTATCCGAAGGATCTGATTTGGTTTATCTATTCGATCCCCCACCCTGCCCCGAAGATGGGCCAAGAAAAGGTTGTGGGGGCGGAAATTAGCGGAAAAGGGAGGTGCGGCGTAAAAGTAATGTTTGGATATATATATGCTCAGAGGAATATGCATATTAAGAAGAGAAAATGTATGGGGGGCTGCTGGGGGTAGTCGAGACAAAAATGGAATAAGCGGACAAGTACAACCGAAGGAATGAGTGGAGAAGGGAAAAAAAATCGAACGATTTGTCGCGCTATTCATCTTTAGTTGCATTTCGTGATCAATACGCACTCGCATTGCCAGATTCTCAAAGTAGATAATGAGTAGCGACATAATTGCGTTAGTCGCTCTGAAATGTGCAATTAATTACCGCTCCTGTCGGGCACATTGTTAGATTTCTTCCCCTAAAATGCACGAAAAGGAAAAGTTCATTATTCAGGCAAACCCCACAATCAAGTAATCAACCATCAATTGCAGAACTTGGATGGGCAATGAGTCTGAGAGACCAGGTTTTCGGGGGTAAAAACCGCTTTTTATAATAGTTTTAGGTCGTTAATGCCCGGGCGAGGCGTCGTTAATTTTCCCCGAAACTATGCGGCTCTAAAATATATTTTCCCAAAAATATCGTCAGTCATCGAGGCTGACGTTTGCTGTGCATGAAAATTTTCCGATTTCGGAATGAAATTTTTCCAGTTTTGAAAAGTGAAGGGGGGGATAGAGAACAAACTTGTTTTGACACCCAAAATATGCGATGGGGGGTGATGAGGCAAAGAACGTCGTTTTCTTAACTGCAGATTTCGCTGTCACCGAACGGACGAAATATAGCCTTTAATAGTCACTCAAAGTGCAGATAAAGAATGGATTCCGTTAATTACGCCAATCCCCTTTCTCTACCCCTCGGAAAAGCAATTGTCGGAGGGAAAAATACAAAACCCGAAATTGCGTGTCAAACTTTTCGACCCGTTGACAGCCAAATTAAACATACACATATACGTACTCAACCCTATTTTGTTCTCTTTGGGCTTTGCACCAAAATTCAATCATGAGATTTCGGATATTTGTACTTGTCGGAACGAGAGGAAAATATCCGCCCATAAAAATAGTGTATAAAAAAAAAACAATAGAGCCAGTAGCCTTGTGTATAGATCGGACTTAATTCATTTGTCTAAAGTTGATAAATGATTCTAAAAGTCACATTTATCGAGATTCGCTTATTTTTTTTTTTTTTAAATCTTGATATTTTGTGGTTGTAAATTGTGGCCAAGAATTCGCTAAATAAAAAGCTTGATGACATGGGAGAAATGCGGTTCATGAGCTTGATACAATGGAGAGCATGATAACTTACTAATGTATAAACTCTGCATTAATTATTTAAAATAAATTAGGTTTTGACTAATAATTAGACAAAAATTATTGAATATCGGCATATAATTTCAGCGAATTTGATTTTTTATGTATTACTTAATTTTCCATTGTTTCTATAAAATGCATTAATGAAAACTAATACTTTTTCTATTCAAGATGAAAACTAATTAACATAATATCCTTTAATTTAATTTCAATAAATTTTTCTTTACAGAAAATCTTTAAAAATGTGTCTTCTAAGCCCAAAAATGTAAACCACCTTTATTTTTATCTTAGCACTATCTTTATTTAATTAGCAGTTTAAAAAAATGTAAATGATACAAATCACGAACTTGATTACATACATCGAAAGACAATATTTGGAAAGAAGAGAATTCATCCAAGAAAATTTAAATCAGTGCTTCTGCAATTTATCTCATATTTAAGTATTCAGTAGAGCCGTTTTGGTACAGGGGTTAAGGCAGAGTTGTATCGGGATGGAAAAATGGAGTTCAATCCCCGGTAGCGCCTGGTACATCAATGTAGATAGACTCATGAAGACATGATTTTCATTAAAATGCTCAATGTCCTCTTTCAAAATTTTGATCTTTCAGACTCCATCAATTTGTAATGAAGAGATTCGTATAGAATAACAGTTCTTTAGGAATTTTCATACTTCAAAGTTGCATGTTTAACTAAATTTTACCACATATTTATATTGTTTTATTGTTTAATTAACTTTTTACAGACATGGATTATTTCTAATATGGGTTTTTTCAATAAATAATTATCATGGATAAATGATCGATATCGGTCACCGACTCATTCGGTTTTAGGAAAAAGTAGCTACTTATTCACTTGAGTCTACCGACCACTGGCTAGCTACTAACGGAAAATTTAAATTTACTGGTTTGTTGAAAACTTCTAGAGGGATGTTAGGATTGTTTAAAGAATTTGCACAACTTGAAGAAAAAGAGCAGGGCGCTCCTCTTCCAATGAGGTGACTCCGGTTCGATCCAAGTCATAGCTGATCAATAAGAATTCCGCTCTGGTTCGCACCGATCACAGTTCTGATATAAAATATCCTCAGTTGTAAGCAGATCATGGGTTAGAGTCCCCTTGCCATTAGGCTAACTATGGGGGGGGTTTTGTGGTTTTCCTCTCCGTGTAGTTCCATTAAAAAGTCCTTAATGAAGGCAAATTTACCCCAATATTTGATCCAAAAGTTTCCTCGTCTTCTGGACTAGGTCCAAAATTACAAAGCTACAGAATTGAACATTGGTAGTCGCAAACTCAGAATTAAGTCGGCTGCTCAACGCTGGCCATAAAACAATGATAATAATTAAAAAGAAGGACAAAACTTGGCGATGGAAATTATTTGTAGTACTTTAAACTCTAGTTTAAACAAATTGTAAATTTAGTCTTTGATTCAAGCTTTCGTACAAATATCAACATTATAGTGCTTTAGAAAGGATCGGAATTTTATAGAGAGATCTCTATAAAACTGATACAACTATCATTGGATATCGTGCGTCACAAATATAACTATCATGGTTCATATGGTTCTCTAACGACTGAAAAATTGTAATAAAGAAGTTTTTCATTTACTTTCACTATAAAATTAGAAAAAAAAATTGGAACGCGATACTTTGTAACTATTATTAGACATATTTATTGAAAAAAAACTTTAGGTATATTTATTTACATAGAAATATTAAATGGTGTTG
Source organism: Parasteatoda tepidariorum (assembly GCF_043381705.1). Taxonomy (NCBI): domain Eukaryota; kingdom Metazoa; phylum Arthropoda; class Arachnida; order Araneae; family Theridiidae; genus Parasteatoda; species Parasteatoda tepidariorum. Next base: position 56,910,146 of record NC_092210.1, on the reverse strand, counting down.
TAAATATGAATTAATCAACATACATTTTGGCTTCCTAATGTTGAGTTTTTTTAGGACTATATTTGCCATGACTATACATTAAATGTTATTTTTATTAGTAAATGTAAGAGTAAATTCATACGAGTACAATCTGTTGTGCAAAAGTAATTGGCAGCCTTTTTTTATTTTGTTATACGTAGACTTAATTAAATTATTCATTAAGCATTTTTGTTGTTTAAAAAGTCAGATTGGTATTTTAATTTCACTGCCGCATATCCAAAATAAGTGCTAAAATTCGTTGTCTTTCCTTTCACAACAAGGAGTTTTTGAAAACCTTACTATCGCCATTAAAGCACAAGGAACTTACTTTCATTAAAAATTCTGTCCGCCATTTTAATGCAGGCTCTAATTCAAGCAGACCACGCATTCAATTTTTTTTAATGGATGAATCACGCACTTATTAAGCGATCGATAAGGATAACCCTTTACTTCCCTGATCTACCCTTCCTCTCCGTAATATTCCCCCCAACAGCCTCTTCCCCTCTTTTATATCATCCAATTCTTCCAACTTCAAACCCCCCTCTTTTCCCTACGACGAAATATAATAATAAACGGCGACAATCAAATTGCCTTTGCACCTTACATTAATGACGTCACCCATGTAGGTGTAGTTGGATTTAAATGGTGGGGTGGTTTGGATCTTTATAGAAAAATGTAAAACAACCTCTTGTTGGTGATGAAAAATTTTATTCTTAAAATCAAAAAATATTTTTTTATTTATTTTTATTTAGGATATTCATTCATACATACTTTTTGAGATTTTGTATAAAAGTCATTCCTAGTTTCCTTAGAAGCTTGTATGCACTAAATATTGATTCACTTATTTATTTATTTTATTTCATTTTTTATAGTAAAATTTAATTTAAAATCAATAAAAAAGTTTCAAATACAAACGGCCGTTTCATGCTAAGCATCAATAGCGTCATTCACTCCGTGATCATTTATACAAGTTTTATCTGTGATATTGTATTTCATAATGTATGTAAGAGCAAATTTCAGTTAAAGAAAGAATTACTAGTTCATTTTGCAAGAAAAAAAAATTTATTTTTTTAAATCAACGTTTTGAGATATAATTATTTAGAAATCAAAATTTTGTACACTGTGATTGAAAGTACTGAAATATCTAATTACTTTTACTAATACTTTTATGTATATACTTTTGAAAAATTTCAGGAAATATACTTTTGAAAAATTTCTTTTTCAAAACAAACAATTACTGTGCTTTCAAATAAAAAAGTTAAAATATATTTTATTCATTTAAAATTTAAGTTACTTTGTTACAATTGTTTTGGAAATTTTATGTTTGGACAAATGGTATGTTATATTCTACTTAAGAGTTCATACAAATATCTTTCAATATATCGGTTGAATCATAGTGTACTTCGAATGTAGACATGCAAATCAAATTTCTATCTAAAGCTATTGATAAGCGTGAACATTGCATTAATAACTATCAACCTTTTAATTATGTATAAGGTGTGGATGTTAAATTTCTATCTAAGCCTATTGATAAACGTGAACTTAACTTCAATAACTATCAATTCTTAGCAATCCAAAAGCTTCCCAAAATTGATTGAATTGAAATGAAAGTTATTGTAATGAGAGTTCCAAAAAAATTATTGCTTTTTTTAAATCCTTATCAGACTTTATTTTTCAATACGAAATGGGAAAAATGTCTATACATATTTCGTATTTTTTCCATCAGCATTATTTATAAATCTTGATTTGCACTTGTTCATTCAGCATGAGTTTGACAATTCTTTTTATATTGTATTTACTAATAAATTTTTCTGTATCGTCCTAGAAAATTTTAACTCATAACCTTTATGAAATTTTTAAGGGACAGTTCAATTTAATTTAACGGTGTTATGCTCTCTTTCTGCGAAATTTTGAAAAACTTGCTATATGAAGCATCATTGATAAGCATTACACGCGAAAGTTAGAATGACTATTAAAATTTTTGAACTTTAGGCTTACTACGACTGCTATTATCCTTCCACTGTACTATAATTGAATACTTAAAGTATTTGTGCCTAAATTAGATATTTTTTAAAGTGTTTATTTTATGAATATAGACTAAAATTGGAACTTGATCCTGAAAAACTGGATCAAACTTACAACAGTTATAAAAATAGATATTATGCAGAGAATAAAAAAAGAAAGAAAGAAAGCGTTGTCAGTGACGACAGAGCTTTAGCAAAATAGTCTTTTAACCAGACAAAATGTAACTCTGCTTCATATGGTCCTAAAAATTTGAATGCGAAGAAACTTTTTTTTTTCTAATGACCACCTGGCTAATGACCTTTCGTCATACAGGCCTCTAAAAGGCAGATTTGTGGATCTCTCTTTCAAGGGCACCATATTAGGTGAGCCAACGTTGCTCCCACATTAAGGACAGATAGCACAGATAATGAAAGAACATGTAATTTCCTGGATTCGAACCCAGAACCTTTCTTATGCAAAGTCACTTCCATGACCCCTACACAGGCCAATCGACATGCGATGAAATTGAAGAATATAAATTTACCTTTAAAATTTCTCTGATAAAATGCTTGCGTTACAAAAAAAAAAAATTTACAAAAATTTTATATGATTTGTCATTTGAAAAACGACTAAAGACAATGATTTTATTATTTGACAAAATGAAAATTGTAATTAACCTTTTTATTTATTCTATAACAAAAAAAAATTACAATTAAAAAAAACGCTGTTTTGTGGAAAAGTTAGGTATGTCCTTAATGACAAATACATTGCGCAAAGAAAGCCTCTTTAATGCGATCGGTAAAGATACTACAACACAAATACCAAAGTTATTTCTTCTTTTTAAAGGTAAAAACAACTGCAATTTAATTAGCGTTTCTGTTCAGTTGGCAGGCATAGTGGTGCTTTTATGCAGAGAAGAAGGCATCTCAATTACGAAGACAGTTTTTTTTTTTTCAAAAACGACGTTTTCTACTCGTCTCTCGGGAACTTGTCTAGGAGTGGAAATTTTGCATTTCTTCCTATCCAGGACAATGCTAATTAATTTATTGGGTAAGCGAACAGCTGAGCAATTAGTATTAATTCTGTTGTAATGAAGAATCTTGGGCGGAATTTTTTTTTTAATCTTAAAGGTCCCAATAAAGATTTCTTCAAATTCGATGAGCGAGTAATGCTATTTTAGGAAGTAGTGGAGATCTATCTTAATAGCTTATGAATGGAATTAATGGCAATACGCAACAATATTTTTAACTTTATAAACATTTTGTTTTCAAGTTAAGATAAACTTGAGGTTATTGAAACTTTTCTTAAGTCGTTTGGATCAAAACAAAACCAACTTTTTGATTTTATTTACTTTTTTTAATCTCTCCCTACAAAGAGAAAAAAAAATATTTTATTTTTATCTTACCTGAGTGATTTTGATCAAACAACTCTTTTTCTTGAAACAGACTTCAAAAAATCCTAGTTAAAACGAACCCGGATACTTAATTGTTATTTATATATAAAAAAAAAATTTAAAAAAATTAAATAAAATTATTGAGTTAATTTTTTTAGTTTAAAAGAAACTGCTTTAGTTTTTAAAAAAAATTAGTTTAAAAGAAAGTCTTTTGAATTATTTAGTTATATTATTTGATTTTTTTAAATTTTAATATTTAATTATTTATTAAGATAGATAGAAACAGTCTAATGTTATTTTCTTTTCCAAAATAAAGTGTTTCAGAAAGTTTCATGAATAATTATTAATTTATGGCTTAATTAAAGTTTATTTTACTTTCTGTTTCCAAAATGAGCACCAACTTTATCCACAAATCTTTTGCAATAATTTTCAGCGTTTCCAAAGTGTTCGATTTGAATCTTTATGGTTGCAATTCGGAAGGGATAGTTGGACGATATCAAATATTTAAGCCATCCAAATTTCTTAATAATACTAACAAATTAATCAGTAACAGCCAGTAATTGAACTATAATTTGATATGTGATGCTAGTTTTCTTTGCTTTTAATTACAACAAGACCTATTGCTGCAGGTTCTCGCTGGTGTATCGCGACAGTCGCAGCAAAACAGTGATGACAGATTATTCAGTCCGGATGACGCTTCACACAAGAAGGTGAGGACCTTTTTTTTTAGCATCAAAAATCAATGACCCATGCTTCAACAAATTTTTTACAATTATGAATACAATAAGATACTTGTAGGTATCTTATGTGTGGGTATCTCAATCCTGATTGGTTGTTGAAACGTGGTTGGTTGGTTTTAATACCACTTGCCACACGGGCAAGCCTGCTTGTTGAAACCGAGCAAATTTAAGGCAGAGTATGTGTTTCTTGTTTTTCTGTGGCGCCATCTATGGCCAAGAATACGACTTATGCCACACCAAACGTCACAGACGTTTTATAGGGTGGACCCATTCATACATCCACAGATCGTAATTTTGACCTGAATCAAAGAACGATCGATCTCCAATCCAGTACCCCCAGAGGTATTAAACAGAGGCATTTGTTAACGTTAGCAACTATTCATTTCATTCCATTTCCAGTAAGCCAAGCCCGTATAGTATCAACTCTTAATTGACACATTTCATATTCTTTCACAAAGATTCTTTTGCAGAGATTTCAATTATTTCACTACATATTTCTTAACACTAAAGCGTGAAACCATGTAGAACAAAAACAAACGAATTATGCATCGAAGTTGCCAGGTACACAAAACAAAACGGCTGAAATAAAATACTTTAAAAAAAGTAATAAATCTTAGTTAAGTAAAAGAAGCAGACGAGAAAGAATTATATTACATCTAATTTGATGGTTGATACTGCGCTGTATTTAATTAATTTCACGTTAATTAACATTCTAACTTATGAGGAGAAATTTATCCATTTTGCTAATAAACGATCAGCTGGTGCTGTCGTCATAGGTGATATTTGTGGGTATCTGGGATCTTCTTCGTAAAATGCAAGTACCCAATTTAATAGTTTTCTAATTTAAAAATAAGACAAATAATTTTAATTAGAAAAAGTTAACTAATCTGATGAAAAATGTGTGATTTATGTTTTAGAATTTATGCAAATTTTCGATAAGTATATAAGGAGCATTGATTTAAATTCTTGAAGTCTTCAAATTCGACAAAATGAGACCAAAATTGTCTGCAGTGTCAGTTTCTAAACTAGCTACCTTAGTTAATTTTTAAAAAATATATTGTTTATTTTTCCACTTAACTTATTTTGCGATGTCTTCTTGTTCTCACATATTGAAATATAAAATTGTTTGATGTTTAAAAAATGTTTTTTGTTTATTTATTTAGTACTCTTATTATTTTTCCTTATTTGAATATTGATTTAAAATTAAAAATTATGTAACTTTTCATGAATAGTATTTTCTGGAGAATAAAATGTTTTGTTTACTTTTATTTTTTTAATAGGAAACTGATTTGATTTTATTGTTTATAATACTTATTTTGATCGAAATAAATTGATAAGAATAATAAAGGTAAAGATCATATAAATTTGAAGTACAAAATAATTATACGACACATATTAATATTTTATTAAAAAAAAAAACCTTGAAAATTTCACACACTGAATTATTTTGTTGTAAAAAAAATCTGAAATGATAGAATACTTTAAAAAAAGTTAATCAGATAATATTTTACTTTAATTCGAGAGATTTAGTTTTTAGAATACGATCTTAAATGCTAAAATCTACTTTATCTCTTTCCGAAGCGAGGATAGGTTAGAGGCGTTGGTGGTGTTCTCATTTTTTAAAATAAAAAAAAATACATAGCCATAACATCTTTGGGTGGTTATTAATCTATCTCTGCTAACATGTCAGAAAAGTTTTGCAAAGCTTTCCCCGTCGTTATGCAATCCATAACATCGTACAAATCCTCCTTGAAAAATACTCTAGGAAAGGGGATATCACTTAATTGCCGATATTCTACCCTGTTTTTCCTATCTCGAAAAATGAATTTAGTTCGTCTTGTCGAAAGTTGGACTAAGGAGGCTTTTTATCTTTAAATAGCTGTTAGGATTAGGTAGCTCTCGGCATCTCAGCTATGGCTTTCTTTCTTTTTTTATTTATTTATCCTTCTCGACTTCTTTAATGCTAGCTCTAATATTTTTTCACCCTTTTTTTATGTAAAGGTCTTTAATTTTCTACTCCCCCTCAAGAGTTTATTATTACTTTTTTTTTCTTCTTCTTTCAACTTTAGTCTCGCGTTTAAATTGACGACAACTTCAATCCGAGTCCTGACTTAAAGCTTAAGTACTTTTTGGTTTGTTGTGTGTGTTATTATCATTTCTTTTTCTTTCTTTTTTTCTTTTCTTCCCCATAGTGTATGCTCATTTTTGTTCCTTGAATATATTTCAATTTAGATTTAAGTGACTATTTATATAGATTTTTTTTTTTTATCTCATGCCTTGGTGTTTTTGCTTTTTCCTTTAGCCTGAAAGAGACATTATCATATTTGCTTTGTTTGCTCAAAAACCACCCATTCATATTCCTTGCATCGGGGGTTAGTTTTACTCCTATTTTTCATAATTCTTGTTCTCTTTTTGTGAGAGCTGAAATTTTTTTGTTCTTATTCAAGGCTTAAGTTAATGTTCCATTTTCGTGACGATTGTAAACATTTTGCCATTTGGGACAAGTGATAAATAAACGTGGGGTGTAAGTTTTTCTTATTTTTTTTTTCGGCTTAGTTCTTAGTTTCGGCTTTAGTGTTCTTTATTCAAAGTGCTCTCTCTAGGAAATTAATAATCTTTTTACGTTAAATGATTTGGCTTTGAAAAATCACAGGTCAACTAATTTCTAACTGATTGCTTAAAAATTAGTTACTGACACATAATGAGTGTTCAAAATATATACTAATATTGTTTCTGTATCTTTAAATGTGTATTTATGAACTTCTGATCCAAATTTTTAGCCGTCAGTGCACAAATATTATGGTTTCTCGGATTTTCTTAAAATTTTTGTTACTGGTATTTGATTTTAAATTTTTATTAGCAATTTTGAAATATTCGGAATCAATCATAAGCTCGGTGACAAAATGACGATTTCTTAATATTTTTTCGAAAGTTAAAAATAGTGGTTTACTTCTCTACTATTCTTTACATTAAGATTTCCAGCATAAGGTACAAAAGCTTTGTTTTATTTTATTATTTTTTCGACTAAGGAAGTTCGAAGTAAGCACGTATCCCACATGAAGTCTTAGCGCCTTCGTTGGCAAGTTAATTTTCCTGTAAAACTTTTCTTCCTTGTAGGTACCAAGTTCTGTCGAAAAGAAACTTGTAGGGGTAATTACAGCAGCTATAGTTGCTTTTTATCGTTAATGTTTTGGAAGTTAATCATCATTTATTACAATTTGTCAAAGCAGTTTTTAATAAATTAAGAGTTACTGTTAAACGAAAATTAATAATTTTTTTTTATTATTGTAAAGTATTTTACTTTTATATTCGGATTTTATTTTTATAACTATATTATTATTGGATATATATAATCGGATATTAATTTACTTGGTATAATACAGTTATCTTTCATCATTAAAACCGATTAAATTTTCGTAGTTACCAACTAATGTATCGCCTCAAATTTTCATTTTCGGCTGCCTCCAAATAGTATGCAGGCACATAACGGGGAGGATAGAGATGGAAATTGATTATTTTGGATTTTTATTATTATTATTATACTGATTATTTGGATGATTATTTCTATAAGTGTTGAGGGGGTCCAAAATAATAAATAGAATTAACTTCTCTACAGGATTTAATAACGTGAAAAACTTCTTGAAAGCAAAATCTTTCTTTGAACTAGAAATAATGAAATTCCATGTCAGTTGCTTTATTTAGCCAACCTCGAACCAGTTCGACCAATTATTTTTTTAAATTTCTAAATTATTATTATTATTATTTTGGAAGTCTTGAGTCTATATTTATGTTAAATCTTGAGTTAATAGTCATTAGTGATTTCGATGATAAAAAGTAAAAACTTTTTATTTGTTTTTAAGCTATAAAATTAATTTCGAAACTAGATTTTTGTTTAATTAAATATTATGCTAATAATTTGGAAACAAAAGACAATCATATAAATACTAAAAATATTAGTTTTTTCAATTAAAAAAATAAGCCCGAGATTTTTTCACGGCAAAAACAGTATGATAAAATTGTCAAGAGCTTTTATCCCACAGACTAGTCTAATGAAAACTGGAACATATAAATAAAATATAATTTTTAAAAGAAATCATGTATCTAAGAAGATTTTCTAATATCTGATTCTTCCTGTGAAATTTTTTAAAAAAATATCAATAGTTTTGAATTAAACGACCAAAATATGAATGCTTTTTCTTTTTGAAAACTGAATTAATTAGTATTTAAAGGTTGAATACAGTACGGATTAAATTTGTATAAAACAAAAAGGGCTGTTTTGTGAGCATAAAATAATTTTTATAACTTCGATGTCTCGAAGAATTTCTTCAACGGTGACTGATGGATCTGCTAATGCCACGACCTCTTCTTTAACTATTTAAAAGTAAATGTATCCCTAATTAATGCAATTCTTTCCACCAACTCGTTGTTGGAATTGTCCTTAATCGATTTAATTCCCGGGACGAATTTTTTCTTTCCTTCTATCTATCTCATTGCGAGTTTACCACAATGATGCGGCAATTCATAGGCTAGCGTTTCCATTTTCTATGTTCTGAAAGAGAAAAGTTGAGGTCTGCAATTAAAGGGAAAATTTTTCGAAAAGTAATGAAAGAGTAAAATAAAATAAAGAAAAAAGTATTATAATGACGAAATCAAAATTCGAGGCGTTAATTATAAATCTCCGTAAATTACACCACCCTTTGTTTCCTTCCCCGTTCGGGAGAACAATAGGGTTAACGCCCAAAATCACGTGGTCCCTTCGAATACCCCTCATGACGTCACGAATGTGTTTAAATCAATAATATCCACATTTGGGTAGATGTTTATAGGGTGTGACGATACACAATGATATAAACAAACTAATCTTTTAATGAGCGAAATTAAGGTAATTCTTTAAAAAGAGAATAAACTTCAATTTAGATTTTACTTTTTAAATAAAGGATTTTTCTTTGTAGCTAGATTTAAAATTTGAAATATGTTCCCTTTCTATTAACAATAAAAAGAAAATTATTCAACTTAATTGCTAAGTTATATGCATCTAAGTTAGAAATAAACGCATGAATCGATGAATGTATATTATAAATTCATTTTAAAATATATCACATTCAACATAAAATTTATTGTTTCTGTAGCGTTAGATGAACGCCAATACCAATTTTTATATATCAAATAATAGTCTTATGCTATATATATTGCATGCGTCGAAAAAAGTTCTTGAATACAAAATTCAAGGTTAGAGAAAATTTAACCCCTGCATTTATTAAAATAAACAGAAAGTTTAAACTCAGAAACATAATTATAATCTGATAAAAAAGAAAAATTAAAATGTTAAATTAAGTGAAGATTGCTGTGATATACTTGTGAATTGCTAGTAAATTAATTTAAAAATAACAAAATAACTAATATTTTTTTTCCTTGGTGTTTCCAAGAGGGAAAAGTAACTGCTTTTAAATGTAAAGTATAAATAAAAATAGATAGGGTAAAAAAGTTTTATTTTTTTATTTTATTACCGTCGTTGAACAGCCGACCTAATTTTATGGGTTTACGATTGTTTATGTTCAACTCCATAGCCTTGTAATTTTGAGCCGAATGAAGAAGACAAGGGAACTCCTGGATCAAGTATTGTGAGAAATTTGCCATTGTGGAGGACTGGTAAATTGAGCATTTGATGTACAAAGTTCAATAGATATGTTTATCAGTACTTAATAATCATTTTTTTTCTTTTCTGATGTATGAAAATAGTTTAGAAGGCATAGTTTGGAAAGCTATTTTAAAGGTTTTTAATAAGATACTTTCGTTAGACCTGGAAAGTTTATAAAAGTGACAAAATCATTTACTTAAAGAAAAAAAAATTGAAGCTTAAGTATTTACTATTTACTTGTAAATGAGATGCTATTAAAGGCGATAAAAGTACTTAAAAGTAATGATGTTAAAAAAAAGAAAAAGTAACATACAGAAAAAAAAGTTTTTTTTTCCTCCTTATTTTGTCCTGCTATATCTATGGAACTAGTTTTTTTTCCCCCTTAAAGTTAAACGGATTTACGTAAATTTCTTCAATGAATATTTTGTACAACTTTTTAAGCAGGAAAAATTCCTGTTTTCTGTAAATAAATAAACTTAATCTACTGAGAATGATTGTTTAACAAGTTTCTAATTGCAGAAGATTTGGAAAAGCGCATGTTTCTTTTAAAGTGCACAACATTATTTCTCCTTCACAAAAGAACATTATTTCTTCAAAATGCGATATTGCCGGTAAGTGATTAGAGAAAACAAAAAGGGGAAAAAATGCAAAATAACCGCTGAAGGAAAAGTATTTAGAGTTTCGGCTAAAAACACAATTTTTACATTATACTTTCTCTCTTTTAGATTTTCATTTCCTTTGGGTATTTAACAAAACTATAGTAGAAGTTATTTTAAATTTAAATCGTTGGTAGAAAATTTCTTACCTTAATTCCGTAATTATTCCTACAGAATTGTCATTCATAATAAATGATGTGGCTTTGCAATTTTAAAATTCCAGAGAAATCTAGTTTTTTATATCTATCTGTGATAACTGTAAAAATCCCGTAAACTTAAACAATGGATGTTTTTAATTATGAATGTAGATTTAATTACATTTCTTTACCTTACAAAAAGAAGCATTCCGATTAGGCATAGAGATAATTAAGAAAGGGGTGCGAGAAGGGGAAAGTAATTTACAGTTTCAGAAAGCTTGTTCCACTAGGGGATTCGAACCCGTTTTTGAAAGGGTTTTTTCTCTCTTCCTATCACTCCAATATTTGATTCCTTAAAATTTATTATTGCGGTTGCGATTGAAAATAATACGTTTTTCTCCTGTTTTTTTATTTTTTATTCTTCAGATAAAAGTGAATCAAATATTAATTCACTTTTTCATCTTTCCCTCTAAGAATTTATGAGAAGTGTTACTGAGTTTGCTAATTAACTTCAACAATAATTAGTTACATGATATTAATTAATGTTTAATTATTCTTTCTCGATGTATGTATTCATTCTGTTATAATTTACTTTTCCTGCAAATGAATATTATAATAAACAAAGAATGTATGAAATTCGATCAATTTGTTCTTTTTTTCTGCATTTGTTGATGGCAACGTTCATCAAAATGTCTAATCTAATAATGAAATGGTTGGGATTAGATGACTTTTCTTCTATTACGGTTTGTAACCAATTCAGATACTGTCATATTCGTTGTATGTGTTGTTATTACGTGACATTAAAATTTCAAAGCAATTCCCCTGATTTGTTTTGGTTTTTTCTTCATTTCTTTAGATATGAATTCATAATATTTCTGTTGCGTCAAAATATGTCATACCTTCGTTTTTGAGAACAACAAAAAATTTCATGCATATATTTACTTATATGCTTGGGTAAATAACCTTTAAAATTCTTCTTCTCATTTGAGTGACTTTTTTTTTTTTTATATAAATTGAGATTGGATATGTAATTTTATATTTTATAATATTTGAAATTTTGTACTTATTTTATGAATAGTAGAATTTTATCAGTTGTAGGAATGAGAAAGTAATTGAAACATGAAGGAGCAAAGAAAACAATTTGTCCAACTATTTCCAAATTCTTAGGAAAAAGTAAAAGGGTGTGCAATATATGAATTATGGTATAAATGAGAAATTGGGAAAGAAAAGTGGAATATTAACTGAAAGTTTAGTTTTGAATTTCTGAAATTTTCCTTCCTAATACTGAAAAAACTCAATCGCTTAAGATTTTGTTACGATTAAGATCTGTTATTTAAGAATATGTTATAACTTTGAAAAAGGAATTAAACATCTATTAATACTTAAAATTATGAATTTAAAAATATATTAAAAAATAAAAATATATAATTAAAACATTTTTTTATTTTATTCACTACCACTTAATGCAAACCATAAATGAAAAATATTTTAGTCAACTTAAAAATTATTATTAGGGAAATACACTATTTATATTTTGTTTGTTATATAAATTTATATTTTAATTTATATAAATTTGTATAAAAATTTAATTTCTGAAGCTATGAGGGTATATTTTTCTTTCTTCTTTATGATAACTATGAGTATATATTTACGTTAATAAAAAAAATTCCTTACAAATATACATAGAAATTCAAATAAATAACTTTAAGCTATGCAAAAATTTTATTTGTAGATTTATTAAGTCCCATTGGAAAATATAGGGTTAAACTTCTATTACAACACAAGTTTTTTTTCTGTTGCGCTATTTTTTTCCTAATTAATTCAATGAAAGTTAGTTCGCTCCTCTGTTTTTTTTTTTCTCTCCCTTCTTTTCTTAACGACATGAAATATGCCCGTGTTTCTTTTTATCTTTTTGGAGATGTTATGATTAAGAAAAATATGAGTCTGTTAAAACACTTAAACACGCAAGAAAGAGCTAAGTCTTCCGGAAGCTTTTTAAGAATTCCAAAAGCCCAAAGAACTCACCGCGATTCGTCTTCGTTGGTAGGACCAAGAAGAGTGATGACGCCTGTACAACGGTGGACGTGTGAATTGGAATACTTAGTTTAAACTTTAGTCAAGCCTGATGTCTTAGCATTGTTTTTTAAGCGAACATTTTCTTTTGGACATCCCCCATTCGCCACGGATGGCATTTCTCTTTTGTTCTTTAACGACTGGCAACACCGCGCTCTCATCTTGTTTTTTCTGCCTCTGTTTAATTTCTTTGAATTGTTGTTGGATTCTTATCTTCCTTCCTATTTAATGCCTTGGCTGAGATTCAAATTCAGACCCTCCGTATAGGTGACGAGTGGTGGAGGTCTGCCAGGCTTGAGGAGTTTTATTCTTGCCGCCAAACTGGGTGGGTGTCCTGCAGAGAGAGGGGGGGGATTTCTTTATGGATAAGAAGAATCATCACAGCTGAGCATTAAAATGTCGCATTATAAAGAGGGGGATGCTGTGTATAAGTTTTGCGGTTTTCATTATAAGATGCGTTTGCACAATCTTTCTTTTTTTTTTTTTTTTTTTTTTTTTNTTTAAATAAATTTCAACCTTTTCTTGGTTTTTTTTTTTTTTTTTTTGAATGAATCAGTTATTTGGACTTTCCTTATACGTACAAAACAATTCAGAAGTCCTTAAATTTTAATGAGAATTCACTATCCTCCACTAAATAAACTAGTATATTTACTTTTTTAAAAAAAAAAATTTTCTTTGGACGATAGTGTTTTTTAGGCTTTTCGAATTAACGCATTTTTCTACATAATCACATATGTTTTATGATAAAATATAATAATTACTCAGTATATAGTAGTTTTCCTTCCGGCTATGCACCTCGCGTGGAATGAGCAGAAACTCTATCTGAAAACTGTTTATAAATATTTACAACTTACGCTTTTCTCGATTCACGTAAGAAACAATTTTATTTTTGAAAGAAAAAAAAATGATTTTTCTTAAAAAAAGATTTTGAATTTTTGAAAATCTTTCACAAAAACTATCTTCTTTCAAATCCCCGTTTCCAGCCTAGCTAGACAAGGTCCATGAGTTTGTTCACCTTCAAAAAGTCTAAAACAAGTAAGGGTCTTTCTATAAGGTCTTATTTTAAAAGACCGAGGCAATCCAGTAGATGTTCAGGAATGCCTGGGCCGAAGAGCGCTTGATACAGAGGGCAAAACAATACAATAAAAACTATACAATTATGTATTAAAATAACTTATTGGGCGAATATGGTTATGGTTGGGTCATTATGGCATTTATGGTTGGGTAATTATGACACTCTTTTTGTCGAAATTTTTAATAACCTTTTTGAGACCGAGTATCGTTGAGACTTCGCTCAATTTTCGCCTTCGAGGCGTTTTCGTTATGGCCTTGTTGAAACAAGCGTAAGAATTTTCAACGAGGATTCCAATGCATTTCATAGCATAATCTAGTCAACCGATTCTGGTCACCAAGGCGGGAAATTACATTTCCAAGTTGAAACAACTAAACACTGCTTAATATGTTCCTCGGCAATGAAACTTATTCCTCTTTCATGTTGCATTTTATTTTTAATAACTCTGGACTGTCAGTTGACCTGTTGTCTTTTTTTTTTCTTTCCTTTTTTTTTGACAATATTTTACAGCAAAAGTGGAGTAAAATTCAAATTCTTCGTGTATTTTGGGACTAATTTTATACTGTTACCATAAACTGCAGAAAAAAAATTAAAATGTAAGAAAACTTATTTAGTTTCATTTTGAAACAAATGTGCTGTTAAATTTTTCGATCGCTTTAAAAAACATTAAAAAATACGACTGTAAAGTTTTTTAAATTGATGCTGTAGATAGGTACAGATAGTCTTAAAATGATTTTAAAAATAAAATTTTTTTAGTTGAGTATGTTGATGTAGCTACGCATTTTTAAGTCTCCAATCATTCTTTTGTCTTACCGTACAAACATCCGCATTTAGATTCGAAGCCTCTATCTAGTCCCCCGAGGATATAAAGTGAAAATGAAGACTTAACGGTCCCTCGTAAATAATTTACCTCTTCCACCCCCTCAAGGGCATGGCTAAAAGCCAGATCAAAGAAAGGTGAAGGCGAATGTGGATTTTGGAACGCTTATCATTAACGTTAAAAATGTAAACATTACGTTTTGAAAAACTTTGTTTTTATAAAATGTTGTAGAAAGCATTAATTTCGGTGAAAATGTGTTTTGCATTGAACTGGTTTTGTTTGTATGAATCTTATTTGTTAAGTGTCAATAATCCCTTTTTATAATAATAATCATAACGAGGAGAAAAAACGTGATTCTCACCCTTTCTAAATTTCAAACTTTTGCAAAGTTCATTAAAATCGTCATTTTATTCGTTGGTTATTATAAACTGTTGAATAGTCTGCTTTTATAACTTGTAAACTTTTATCTGATCAAAGTAAATGAAAAAAATTACATTTGAATTCATAGATATTATTAAAATACATGCAAATAGAATGACATATTTAGCTGCGGGCTCTGATTTATTATTTCGCCAGAATGAAAAGTTTTTTGAAAATGAATGAAATTTTTTTTAAAAAAATATTTCTGTTTAATCTTGTGAAATCAAAGCTTTTCTGTGAGGAAATTTTATTTATTTATTTTTTTTTTAAAGTGTAAAATTGTAAATGAAAAATACATGATCTACTTCGAAATAAATGTGTTTTGAAATTTAACGACTAAAAGAAATATGATGTTAAAATGTTCTTTTTTTTCCTTCCCCCAAAAATACAAGTAAAACTTACTACTGCGTGACTATGATATTGTGTGTAACGCTTTAAAAAAAGAAATCCTAAATCCATAATATAAGCCATATATTAAAAAAGAAAAACTACTGTGATTGAGTTTTTTTTTTTTTTTTTTTTTTTTTTTTTTTTTTTTTTTAAAAAAGAAGAAAAAAAACAGGAGTTTACTGAGCTCGAGAAAAAGCTTTCATTTTGTGATGTTAAGTTTTATATTGTTGGAAAAAAAAATTTTTACGAAATATCAAAAACATTTTTAAGAAATTGCTAATTTGGTGAGATTTTTTTACGTTTTTTTACGTAAGCCTGTGCAAGCAGATATGGGTGCAAATATTTGAAACCAGACTTGTCAGCCTCGAGATCGCTGCCATATATTGACTGTTACGAATTTACAGCAGTTTTTAAAACACCATTTTAACCACTAAAAAGTGTTATTTAGCAATGCAATCAAGCCTTGGAAAACGATCTTGAATATGTTTGAATTATTTTCACAAGTTTAATAATTTTTACGGAAATTTAATTTTAGAAAAAAAATGATGATTAAAAGAAAAACGTTTCGCACATTATACTAAAGAAGCATTAAATTTTTTGCCTCAATATTATTAATGTTTAAAGTATAAAAATTTATGTTCTGATAAAAAGTCCCTACTGTATTTGAAAAATTCCCTGTACAAATCTTTTATCACGCTATTTGTAATAACGTAAAAATATCCCTAATTATCATTTTGAAATGTCATCAACTGTGCCATAATCGACGATTTCATCAACTGTCCTGAAATGAATTGATAATGAAAATAAATTTTAAAGTTATATTTTTATTATCATTTCATTTATTAATAAATTTCAGAATCTACTACATTTTAAATGAATATCAATTCATGCATCATATTTGTTAATTTAAATGTTAATTAAAAATCATTTTTACAACTAAGCAATTTTTTTTTTAAAATATCTAAATACATACATTAAAAACTTTTCTTCTTTACTTCGTTCTTAAAGTCAAACTGAATGTCTTTAAAAAACAAAGCTTACTTGCTCTTTCTAAGACAAGAATTAAGTAAGTTAAATTTAACATTGAAATTGAATTATCTGTTATTCCTGAGTCTTTTACAAAACAGTCATAGATAATTAAGACTTCCGACTTCTAGATCGATTTTAGTTGATTTAATTAGGCGTGAATGCGAATCGATTTAATACCAGTCACTTTTAAAGATTTGACAAGTCTTGAATCATTAACATAAGGGAATTTATTGTTGTGTAAGAATATGAATTTATATTAGTTCATTAGTTCATATTTTCTGCATTAGGTAGATCGGTGCGTATAATGAACAATTACAAAGATTTTGAAACTTAAAAAAAAAAAAAGATTAAAAATTAAAAAGGTGCATAACAGATTGATAAAACAATAATTGAATGATGTTATTTAATATTAAGAATTTTAAAAGCAAGAAAGAGATATTTACAGCTTAACCCTCTATACCGCAACGTTTTTCTAGCGTTTAAATATTTTTGGGATCAATATTATTATTGTATTTCGGTGGAAAATGGGTGGAGATTTACCAAATTCTATCTAATAAACTTGAAATTAATAAACACATAAACAGCTCATAAATAACCAAATTTATAAATTCCGTGTTTTTATAAATTTGGGATTAAGATTAGAAATTGAGATTAGATTGGGATTAAGATACTATATTTCTGATATTAAGATTAGTTTATAAAAATAAGTTCATTTAGCTTATAATCTGAAATTAATTCGACTTTTAACACTATTTTATTTTGTGGGAAAATGGGTGAGTATTTATCAAAATATTATTTCATAAACTTGAAATTCTGTGCTTGTCAAAACAAACAAATTTATAAATTCTATATTTTTGCAGTTATTAAATCTGTAAGAAATGATCAAATAAACGAATACATAAAGCACAAGAGAAAATAGAACTTTGTCTCTTTTTGGGCCCCACTCTAACCTTCACAGTTACCCAAATTTGTGTGAACAATGCTTTCTTCTCTTATTTTTATCCCCTACTTTTTCAATGTTATCGAATATTGATTAAACATCAATAAAAAATTTTGCATCACCTAATTTCCATAAATGTGTTGAAACTACTAAATGATTTTGAGTGCTACAGCAGAGACGAAAAAATTCCTATTGATGATTTTTGGTATTAATTATTATTCTTATTTTATTTACTTGTTGTTTTTAAAATCTTCCCCTAAACTTCACAGTATTGTACTGGGAATTAGGTTTCATTTTTATCCATGGTTTTAATCAAACGGGGATTAATGATAAATAAAAAATAATAGGAATGAATCGGGTTTTTAAAATTGAACTTTCTCACATTCCTGGGTCATGTGAATAATCAGATAGGACGTGAATTTTTTTACCTTTATATGTGGACCGAACATGTAACTATTTATTCGAAATAACGTAAAAACAAATTAAGCACCCACTTAAACAATGACGAGAATCGAAAAAAAAAATTGCGGGGAGGAGCAGAAAAAAAGAAGTACTAAAATAGGAGGGAAATAAAATTATTTATATTCTATTAGAATGAAATGTTGTGCATGTTGAAGGACATGCACATGTAGTAATACTTCTCAATTCAATATTTTTCTGTTAATAACAATACCCTGCATATTCTCCATCAAAGCTTAACTGTACGAAACAACCAATGAGCAATGTAAAACAACTTCATTAATGCTTATTCTTTCATATAACTTCTTTGTTATTAATATTTCATACTTTTGATTCATAATTAAAGTAGAAATGTTGAAGTGAATAATGATTTTAATTTCAAATTTTTTTTCGTCAAATTGATGTAATTACAATTACTAGTATATATTTCAAAAAAGACGTTTCATTCTGGCATGAAGTTTTTAGACTAACATGATGGATAAGGCGTGTAAGAATTTTAAGATTTTTCGAGTCCTAGAATTTCCGTAATTGATTAAATTTAATAAGATTTATGAACCTATTTTCATAACTCTTTATTTAATTCAAAGAAAAATGACACGCTCGATTTAGCATTGAGATTGACAAAACTCATGTGACACTGTTTTCCGGTTTAGGAGGATTGATCCAACTTAAATTGAATGCACGAATCAGGCAATTATTTAT
Source organism: Parasteatoda tepidariorum (assembly GCF_043381705.1). Classification (NCBI taxonomy): domain Eukaryota; kingdom Metazoa; phylum Arthropoda; class Arachnida; order Araneae; family Theridiidae; genus Parasteatoda; species Parasteatoda tepidariorum. The sequence goes on along the minus strand of NC_092210.1, from coordinate 56,891,655 downwards.
TAGATTCGCTAGATCAAAAAATTTTTTATTTTTTAGAGAGCAATTTAGTTGTCTGAGTTTGGAAGTGTATCATTTCATAGCTTTTATTGCTCTGAAAAAGAAACCGGTTTATAACAAGCGTTTCTTAAGTATTTTCTTAATTAAAAGTCCTTTTTCATCTCGCAATTGCATTTCGTGTGCAATGACTTTCGTTGATATTATTAAATTGTATGTAAACTGACTTTTATTTTTTAAGAAGTCTGTTTGTCTGATAAATATTATGAAAAAAATGTACCACACACCCATGCTTCGCGAACTTGATTCCAGTATATGATTGTTCATCTGATTCGGAGACAAGGTTTTAATTTAACACCTTATTAAAGGTGCAACAATTTTCACTATACTATGATTCAAGATGTCGATATCATGGCTGAACATTGCATTGATCTTTCTAAGAAATTGTTTGCATAATCATCACTGCTTGATTAACAAAGAAACTACATTTTCTACAACAACAATTTTCACTATACAGTGAAACCTGCCAAGTTGACCACCCTTGTAAGTTGGGCACCTGCATAAGTTGACCTCAATTATCAAGAACGGAATTTTTCCTATATAATATAAAGAAGCAAAACCTTCGTAACTTGACCACCTGTCTATCTTGTATGTTGACCACTGAAATAAGTCAATTTTATCTAGGAGTATTATGAAATTCTATTCTAAAACCCTCATAAGTTGACCAGAAAAGAAAAATTAAGAAAATTTTCTGTCATTTTGGCAATGTATGTTAAAATTTCACTTGTTTGGTGAAATAGTGTAAAAAGCTAAGTGTAAAGCTTTTGTAAGTTGACCATCAGGGGAAACTGTAAGCTTTTGACCATTTCTTTCATCCGTTCATCGAAAACAGGTGTGTTAGTTGAAAAGTTGTTCTTCCAGTTGCAATAGTGAGCATTTGAATAAATGAATGCTCTGAAATATGCTTTGATCCTCTATTTATGGTCTTTGATCTTTAAGCGTAGTAAATAAATTTTAAAGTGTTCAAATAATTTTATTTTGTTAAAGTTTTCAAATTACATGTTTTCGTGTTCTGATATTTTAAGAAATTATATTTATTAAACACTTCACATGCATAACTAACGAAATAATTTTTTTTTAAAAAATTAGTTAAATATTAGAATTATACAATGTATCAAATTGAAGTTCATTCAGGTTTAAACACATTTCTTAAGACATTCATTTGCATATTTTCTGAATAAAATTTTTAAGTCAAGTAAAAAAAAAAAATTAAATAGCAACATGATATAAGAAACGGAAAAGTAAACAGTGACCCACCCCCTCTATAAGTTGACCACTTGTCTAAGTTGACCACTAAAACAATGCACCACAAGTGGTCAACTTACACAAGTTTTACTGTATTATGGTTCAAGATGTCGATATCATGGTTGAACATTGCATTGATCTTTCTAAGAGATTGTTTGCATAATCATCACTGTTTGATTAAAGAATAAACTACATTTTCTACAACAACAATTTTCACTATATTATGGTTCAAGATGTCGATATTATGGTTGAACATTGCATTGATCTTTCTGAAAGATTGCTTGCATAATCATCACTGTTTGATTAACGAAGAAACTACATTTTCTACAACAACAATTTTCACTATATTATGGTTCAAGATGTCGATATTATGGTTGAACATTGCATTGATCTTTCTGAAAGATTGCTTGCATAATCATTACTGTTTGATTAACGAAGAAACTAATAACGTTTTTACCTAAACTTCAATATTGATTAAATTTAACATGATTTTTAAAAAATTGAAAATTATTTCATTTCCTATAAATTTCCAAGAAATGGAAAATTTAAGAGAAACGAAAAATTATTTTTGTGATAGCAATTAACTTGTTCCAAAGATATTTCCTTCACTTTTGCTTCTATAAATAAAATTCATATTTCTAAAAGAAAAAAAAGAAGAGTAAGGGAGAAAGAATTATCGAAAGTATATTTGCGTATACAATTGGGTAACTCTTTCACCAGGGGAACATATTTTTATAATCTTTTGTTTAATTTTATTCGTTGTTTTTGTTTTTAATTTTGTCACATTTTTTTTTTTCATTTTATTGTTTTTCCACTCAATTTCATTTTATTCTCTACTCCATTCGCTTGAAAGAAAGATGGAATATGTATTATAATATGCATGATTTTTCTTTAAATTCTTTTTTATGAAAAAATGAAAATTTACCAAGCCACCATACGTGACTTTTCAACCACTAAACGGTAACTTTTCAATATTAAAATTTTTTATCACCAAATGAGCGAAAAAAAAGAAAAAAAAAAAAACGAAATAGTTAACAGAAAAGCAGCGTTTACTTTGTAGTTTTTTTCTTCTTTTTTTTTAAAATGCCTCTCAAACCGAAAGTGAAATTTAATATAATTCATCAGAATTTTGTTGTTCAGAAGCAATACAAAAGAAGAGACATTCTGTTATGCTAAAGCAAAATTTCATAAAATTTATTTCTGATTCTGAGAAGATTTTGATCAAATTCTTAGATTTTTCCCGGCGATCCCAAATTCTTTTCCCAACGGTTGCTCATACAAAATAGAATACTTATATGAGGAAAAATTTCCCCTCGAAACTGAAAGATATTCTTAATTTGCCATCACTGAATATGTTTTGAAGATTTTTTCCCCTTTTTCAAATGGTCAAAAAATTAGCATTACAAGAAGAGGCAGATGTGCTGTTGCGCTAGTTTTAGTTTGAAATTTCCCCTATTAGGAGGCCATAACTTGAAAAAAGAATCTTCTATTCGTGGTAAATAATGATATGTAAATGTCTGAGGGAAGCTGCTTCAATGTTTGTCATAATTCGGGTGATGTGGTCAATTATAGATGAAAAATTCGAAAACCTTTCACCACTTCCAAGTAATTGATTACAAATTGCTTCATTTGGATGGCAACATTTGCTTTTGTAAAGTAGTTTTAAAGCTTTAAATTGGCAAGGTTTTTTTTCTTTCTTCCCGACATTTTCTCTTTGAGTTTTTTCAACTCTTATAATAGCGTTTCTTTTGATAAAAAGCTACTCCAATAATGTTGCTTCAAATACGCCGTTATCTGGTTCCAAAAGTAAAATTAATTTTTATCTTTTTTATTCCTAACAGATTAAAAACAAAGAATGTGTATAAATAATAAAAAAATTTAATTGACAATTTAAAAATTTGCTGTTGAATGTTATATTAGTAATAGATTAATATAATTAGTATTTTTTTTTTAATTTTCTTCATGATTCTTTTAAAATGTAAAAAATTATGTTATACACTCGGTTAAAATTTTCGCATATTGATAATCATTATCTGTAACCTGCTGTGTTAAATTACTTGAAATACCACAAGAAATTTATCCAGATTTTGAGAAGAAAGATTTTCCAACAAAAACACTGAAATAAAATTTTATGAAAAAATAGCCTCGTGATCTTCAGGCAACTTATTGAGATCCTACTTACTTTCAGTTTTGTGTCAAACTTAGTTTAGAGCTTCATTTTTTTTCGTTGCATGTAGTTCACAATACTTTTTGCATTTGATGTGCATAGCCACTCCTAACCCTTGTTAAATTAAAATTTTACAGTGGATTTTTATTTAATAAAAAAAGCTATTACCTCCCCAGTATGTATTTTAGATTTTATAACCAGCACTGAACACCCGACCCAAGCCTGAGTTTACGACCAGCAATGTTCAACTCCGTAACCTTGTAATTTTGAACTCAACACAGAAGACAACCTCCTGGATCAAGCATTGGGACAAACTATAGCCTTAATGTGGGAATTTTTTATGAACTACTCCACATTTGCGTTATGTGGAGTCGGAAACCACAAAACCCTCCTACGGTTTTCCCGATATAAAAGAGATTCTATCCTATGATCCGTCTACAACTGAAGCTATTTTACGTCAGCAGTGTGATCGGTGCTAGCCGGAAGTAGAATTTGTATTAACCAGCTACCACTGTGATTCGAACCTGGGCCATCTCATTGGGAGACGAATGCTCTATTCCGTGAGCCACCATCATTTGGTATCTAGTAAACTAAGCAAAAAGTAAAATAATAAAATAAAAATTTAAAGTAATAGTTCTTACATAATTCTTCTTGGGCGAATATTTATTATAATGTCTGAGTATAAAATCGTTTTAACTTATAATAAGAGGGGTAGCTTTAGAGTTCCATCGATAATAAAATGTAATACAACTCCATATTCTAAACGTTCTGGAATTCCGGTAAGGGATCTTGTAAACAAATGTCGGGTATGGGGGAACGTTATTTTATTTTTTTTATTACTTCTCTCACTGTTTCAAAGTAAGGGGATTGATGACCATCAAGAAGGGGACGGATTTCCGTTTCCTTTGCCTCCGTGACGACCCCCAAACGGATGAAAGGGGACGAATTGCATCAAATAGAAGTTTTTCTTCTAGTTTAGCTCGTTATAGAAAATACCCGTCAAGTGCCTTGAACTTATTAGAGAATGCACTTTATTTCAACTTAAATAAATCGATGTCGATAAAATATAAATCCGGTTATAATGAAAGAATAAAAGGAAACTGTTTTAAGTTTTAGGTAAGTTTGTTTCGAATTTAGAGATGAAAGGATGCAAAAAAAATTTTTTAGCATAACAGTAGGCTTTCAGTGAATTAAAATCTAGTAGCAGTGCAAGCAGGATCTGGTTTTGGCCTTAATTTTAGGAAACTATAAATTATATTCTGATTTAATACACATCCCCGGATTGTGGGTCAAAGTCCTCTTATTGTCTAGCTGACCTGGAGAGTTCGATTGTCTGGATAACAAATTTTAATTTGGTTAGATTGCAAATGCAATATGTTCAACGGCGGTGGAAAAAGAATGTTATTTTTTTTTCTTTCTTTAATGTCTTGAAAATCTATGATATTTTAACCTGTCCAACAGTTCAAATCATTATGTAAACAATATTAAAAAAAATAATATGATTATTCAATTACTTATTTTCTAGAATATGCATTATAAATAAATGTTTTTGGTTTATTCAGTAAAATATTTGCAAATAAAATTACCTGACTTATATACCAAATGCTCATTACAGTTACACTATTCTTGCTTTTTTTTCCTCGTTTTTCCCTCCGGGTTTAAAATTTTGCGTATTTAATTTTAAACACTACGTTTTAAATTTGTCTTTATCCATATTAAACCTTTTAATTTCTCGATGCAAATTAGATTTTACTCATAGTTGCTTTCAAATAAGCTGGACATCTTTAATTATAACCTGTTTTTAACAAAAGGGTAGAGAACCGTTTTTCAAGGACAGGAGAAAATGTGCCCGGTACCTCCCTTAGGGGTACTTTGTAATTTAATCCTCGCTGTAATCGTCTCCGGAAATAAAACAGCATCTGATACCGAAAAGAAGGTAAAAGTAATACCTCCGTTTTGCACATTTTAATAACTCTAGGTTGTAAAATTACGGAGATGAAATAATGCATATCCGCTGCTTACGATTTCTTTCAGATATCAAATGTAGGCAGGAAACGTCACGACTTTTTTACGAATGGCTTCACTTACTTTTTTTCTTCCATCTATTTATATGAATTAATTTGTTAATATATTTTCGTAAATGTTTCATTGCCATTGTTACTTGAAATTTCGAAATTGTTAAATAATTGTTCAAACATCCTTTTTTTTAAAAAAAAAATATTTAATTAATAAAATAATAATGTATTTTTTTTTTAATTTAGATATATTTTATTACATGTCAAGGTTTAAATAATTCAAATAGAATCTACTAACTAGTTAAAAGATTATTTGAAAAGCATTTTTTTTTTTAAGTTCTAAGTCGGTAAATTAGGAAAATTCCAAAACTCTTTCTTCTAACTTTGTTATTGATATATTAGTTCAAAATATTTTATGAATAAATAAAATAACAGCTATACGAGCTTATTAATCGTATTAATTGAGGTAATGAAAGAGATTTTGAAAAACGTGACGGTTTGCCTTAACTTGTACGTTATTTTGACTTCTCAAAGTATGCGTGAAATTTCTTTACAAATCGCAGTATTACTAACGCTCATGGCTAAAGGGTAGATAAAGAAGTTAGCCTTACGACTAACATAGGATTTACGCTATGCTAAATCTCGCCAATTAGATGAAAGTTTTTTTTGATTAATTTAATGTATGACTATTTAAAACTTAAATGAAGAAAAACTATTTATCCTTTTCCTAAACTTCTTATTGATTTCGCAAAAGTTTATTTTTACAGCCGTTTTAAAACCTTTTTTTTTCTCGGTATATTTAGTATTCTTGTTTTCGTTGAAAAAGTTTTTTTCCCTACAGTATTCTTTACGATTCTGTATTCAGAAAGAAAGTTTTGTACAAAACTGAGGAATCACAAAACTCGTACTAATTTTTCCTCTAAATTTTTAAGATGGGGAATCTGATTTGTTTTGTTTTCTTTTTAATCCATATATATCCATCATTTACTCATATAGTTTTCTTTAATGCCTCTCTGTGCAGATGTATTCAGAAGAAAATAGCCGATTGTGGAAATTAAAGTAGTAAAAAAAAAAAATAAATAAAATACACTAAAATAAAAACAATAAATTGCCTGATTTTCTTCAACATTTTATTGCCTAAACTTAAAACATAAATTGTGAGTTAAAATCTCAAAATAAATATTTGAATTTAAAAATGTCTTTTTCTACGTTACTATTTTTTATGTTTCGTTACAAACATAATTTTAATGATGGAAACAATTAGCAGCTTTTTTTTCCAATTAAGCTTCAATAAGAGTTTCATTTACTAGTTTTTTTTTCTTTCTTTCTCATTTGTTAAGAGTGATATTGTTCCATTCTGTGGCAGCCAATTTTTATCTAATATCTCTGTTGGCAGCATCCGTGAAAATTCAAAAAATCTATGGTAAGGGAAGACAAGAGGGGCCAATAATGGGTTTCGTTATAAAATTAGACCCCCACTACTTTTCTTTTTACGATCCACGTGTGCACATTAAAGGAACATATCTCCCTAGTCTGGCGAGCTTTTTATATCCGCGTTTAGTAGAATTTGGGGGGTTGAGTTAGGGGTACAAGTGCACGAAAAATGCAGATGACAAATCGAGCACAGTGTTGTAAAAAAATACAATGTGTGCAACTAACAAATTTAGATGATTTTCATTATTTCCATTCTCTCCAGGCATCATCAAATGTAGAATGCCTCAGTTTAAATATCGATAAATGTTTATACTTTTTGCCAATAATATTAAATAATCGTATTTTGTGTAAATATTATTAAATGTTCCTATTTTGTTCTAATATGCTATAATAATGTTCTTATTCTGTTCCAGTATCATTAAATCATCCTTTCCGATACCATTTAATTTTCTCATTGTGTTTGAATTTCATTTAATGTTTCCATTTCGCTCTAATAGCATTAATTTTTCTCCTGTGCTTTATTACATTTATGGGCTAGTAAAGATTATTAATAAATCTTTTAAATATTAGTGAGGATCCATATCGTGGGGATCGTTATATATTCAATAACCATATTTAAATATTTTTGCATTTTAAAAAATATGAAAATAGTTATTTTCATTATTATTAGTTTTCAAAGTATAATTTCTTGTTCTTCAAATTTTTGCTTCGCATTTTAGTTGAGTTCAACTATTGCCGAATTTAAATTAGGGGAACAAATAATAAATAAAAGAAAATTTAAAGTGTGAATGTAAAACTATGATATAGTAATCCAGTAAATTGTTTCAATGCCATGCTTGTAAAAAAGAAGTAATAATTTTTTGTTTCTGAGAACATGCTTACATGGTATCTTTAATTTAAAGAATATTTATGATTCATTTTCTGACTTACTGGCTACCGCTTTTTTTAAACGTATATCTTTCAATCTCTAACAACTTAGCAAAATTAATTCGTCCTTTCATTAATTCTAACTTGCTGATATGAGTGAAGTGTCTATATTTGTAAGACACATTTTTCGCAATACGCATATTAACTTTCGCGTAAAAGTGTGATTTTTATCACCCTACCTAAGCTATAAATAATATTCGCTGAAAAAACTTTTTCGAATGAATTAAGGGAAGTTTCTATGAAAACAGAGTCATTATTTTTCGCTTGTAGGCTCCTTTTTTTACTATTAATAAGGAAATTTAACTGCAACCCAATAAAGAGAGATTTGAATATTATAAAAAACGGTAAAAGAATAAATATCAAATGAAATTGTTGCTTAAATATCTGGTGAATAAGATCATTACTACTGAAAGAATATCGGGGTATTTATTGCTACACATACCACAATGTTTGTGAGGTCCAAACACAACACCATTTGTAGGTATTGTATGACTTCCAAGTTTTAGTGCTCTGATATGATATGTTACACGCTACTTTTCCATTTCCCCGACTATAAAATCGCCAATGAAAAATCACAAATAGCACTTAACTAAATTTATTTGCATCGACGAAATTGAAAAGTATGTCTTCTTTCAGGGATATTTCTTAATTCATTTTCTTTGTCATCAATAAAATTGAAATTAAATTTATCAGTTATGCAAACAAAAATAATTTTTTTTAGCATATTAAAATTCATGCTTTAACTTTTTAATTGATATTTTTCAACGTATGAGTGAAAAGGTATAATCGTGCTATATATATATGTATCATGCCGCATGACGTAATTATACACTAAATAACTTCGTTATATTCAGCAGTTGTTGCCATAATTTCTTCTTCTGGGAATTGTTTTAACCTTTCTAGAACAGCAAAGGACAAATAGAAAACAAATAGGCTGACTTTACATGTAGAAACATTCCTTCCCCCACAATATGACCTGAAAGTCCCGATAGGTCAACGTGATATCCATATCAGTCAAAGAAATAATAATAAAAAAAAAGATTCCCAATTTCTACTTTGTAGATTCGACCGATATGACCTTCTAAATCTCCTGAAATTACAGAAAATCTAGTATTCATCCCCCCCTCACAGGCTCCTAACTCCTCCTATTCTGCGAAATATCCAACATTACTCGAAGGGTTAGAAATATCAGACTCCATGAAAATTTCTCCGACCCCCATCAGCTTTTTTTTTTTCTTCTTTGGGGGTAATCAAGGCCGGTTTTTATGGGGGTCGGACTATTCCAAGTTGTGTCTGTTGTTTATGGAAGTGACTACCTGATCTCCATCTGTTCCTGCTCCGTACTTGAAGCACCCCTATTCTCCGTCATTCATTCTCATGGTCCATTAACGTGAAGGGAAACTTTCTGGTGGGGAGGTGGGTGGCTCTGGCCAGATTGATGTTGTCCGATCATGCCTTGGTCAGTCATTTATCACGTGACAAACCGTAAATTTCCTGGCTCTCCAAAAAGTCCACTTGCGAACAGGGAAAAGAGACTAGACTTTGGAAAGAAATGTTCGACGATTTCTCTAATTATCCTCAGTATCCATTCTTTGGTTCATTACTTAATTCTGCTATTTCAGCATTTGTAGAATGAGTTTTTCCCCACTTCTTTTTTTTTTTATAAAATTATTATGAAATCGCATTTTTTTAACGTTAATTTGGAATTTTAGTTATCTTTCTCAAATATAGTACTATCCTTATCTTTCAAGAGTTCCACATCTTGGATAAAATTAATTTCATATTACGTAAAGACGAGCGTTTGCTTTTATGTATTATTGCTTTATACGCTCTTTCAACGTTCTTTTGCAGCATTAGTTACCTAGTTTGCAATTTAAAACATTATTGTAAGAATAATTTTGAAATATAAAACACTTAAGTTTTAAATACAAACACATACATTTATTCTCTTAGAAAAGAGCTTAGCTTGCAGGTACACGTTTTATTCCTCCTCCCTACTTTCTCAAAAACTTTTTTTTTCCTTACGATTTCATCAGGGGATTTTTTACCAGGTTACAGCATCAATAAAATAAATAAGCATTTTCTCTTAAAACATTTTTTCTCTACATATTGGTGACTCTAATTTATAATATCGGCTATCACATAAGATAGTGCAGATCAGAAAATGATAAACAGAGCTATTTATCAGCCTCTTGTAACCTGCCTCCGAAAGGAGGAGTTTGAGGTAGAGAGAGTCTTGATGAAATTTGACACAAAGTATTAATCAACTGAACTCTGGAACAAGGGGGAAAAAAAGCAAGGCTAACGTAAGAGGCCTTGCCGACCAATCCCGTTTCAAGGTGGGTGCAACAGTTTTCGGATATAAATCCAATTAGTAATTATTCATCCTCAGTATTGGCCAAATAAGTGCGAACAGTAGGTAGGACCTCTTGGATTAAGAAGTGATCAAAAAGGGAGGTTTAGTGTGGGTTGCTGAGTTTTAGGATGGGCATCTCTTTAGAAGCGTTATTTGAGAAAGATAACCAGAGACAGTAATCAATATTGACTACCGTCTTTTTATTTCGTTATTTTCTGCTAAATTAATCAGTTTGCAACTATTAAATTAAACAATTTTGTAAACAGATTTGCATCGTAATGTTCTTACATTTAATGAAATTTTTCTCCCCTTACTTTTCATAAAGAACACCTTTTGTCTATTTTAATTTTTCCAAAACTATGTTCCTTTGGTAATTCTTGAAACACTTTTTTGTGCAATATTTTCTCTTTAACCAAAGTATCTCTGTAATTTTTATGGGGCAAAAAGTGATATTTTTGCAACAAAAAGACTAATTGTTTATAAAAGCTAGGAGATATGACAGTTGTCTGTAGCTCTAACAACTTTTCACTGCAGTTTCTTTTTAATATAGTTCTTGACATTTTAAAGTAAACGAATTTATTGAAGCAAAACTTTTATGAAAGATCCTGGGAATATTGTTATTCGTTCAAAAAATTTTTTTATGCACAATGAATGTTGCTCAAAAGTGTTTTTGCAAAGGCCTTATTCGACAAATGCACGTTTCAAAGCTTTTTCTTCTATTTTTTGTTTCAAAATTTTTCAAGATGAGAAATGGCAGCTCATCTTGTCATAGTCTGAATGACGCCATGAATATAGGGTTTAAGTTTAAATAACGAATGTAATATATGCAATTTGACTTGCATTTCTATGCATAACTATTTAAAGAAGTTCTATCAGTTACAAACTATCTTTTCCACAATTTTTTATCTGATCTTATAGAAATCAGATAATTTCATTCTTTTCTTGTTATTGCTTTTAATCAGTTTGGTTATTTTGTTTCAATAATTTTAATGGCTGAATTTTTTTGTCAGTTTTAGTTGTTACTCTTTTCGATAGTTTTTCTTAAACTAGTTTTAGTAGGATATTTTTTTTTCCTCAACAATTTTGATACTCCAGTATTTTTTTCTATCAATGGATGGTGTTTTCAATAGAAATGTAATCAATAACAATCTCGAGCTCGGCACCTACTCTAGTTCCGGTTAAAAAGCTTGCAGCTGCTTACTACAGGTTATTCTGATCGGCGATGTTTTCAAACGGATAATTTTGTTTTCAATAAAAGAAATAAATTAGATAATTTCTGAGCTCAAACCTGCCATATTTCATAAGATATTAATGTTAATATGTAATTCTGGTGAGTTTGAAGTGAAAATTTGTTTTAGTTTTTTAGGGATATATTTTTTAAAAAGGTGACATGGTTGCTAGATTTTGAATAACTCGCTTTTTTGGCAGTCTTGATATGACCTCTTTCCATAAGTTTATTACTGTTTGTTCTTGTTGCAAGCTGTGCATCTTATGTTAGTGTTAACACTTTTAGCATTGTAAACACCAGTATTGTTAACATTATAAACACAAGTAATAAGTAATCAAATACATTGTTTGCAAGAATCTCAAAACACAATGATGCCAAATTGCTTTAAAATACAACGGAAACAGTAACCCAGAAATTTGGGCGGTACCGAGCTTGCAGCGTTCCCTAGTGTAGAAAACACCATCCATTGGTTGCTTTTTCAATAATTTCAAAACCACCAACAATTTTATCTGTTTTGGTCGCTCATTTTTTCAACAATTTTTTGAATTCCTTATTTTTTTTAAAAATCATTTTTAGTTATAATTCCATTTTAATTCCCTCCAAAAATTGTAATTATCTAAAGGTAATTTTGATTCCCCGCGAATGACATTAATTTCCTCTGACAGTTCTTTTAGGGAATAGTTGTATTAGGCAATGTGTAAGAAAAAGCATTAAATCCCATTTAAATGAATTTCCCATGATGCCCAGTGATAGAATCGAACAATGCCGCCGCCTAAATTGTTCGGAAAACTTTAATTCTGACCACCCACAGCGTACGACTTACCTTTTAAGGGACGTCATTCACCGCTGAACAAACATACTCTTTTCCCCTTGTGACAGGGCGAATTAACCTCTACTACTAGTAATTAGAAGGCAACAATTTCCCATCAAATTAATGCGTTGTTATTATCCTTCCATACCGAAAAAAAAAGCTATCGCCGTAATTAACGAGAAAGTCTAGAACATTGTACATCTGTAAATTTGATCAAGGCAGAGGGGCGATGTGGCTAGGTGTGCGGTGATAATTGTTAGCGTTCGGACAGTTTAATTGCGGTTAATCCGTTACCTGCGGTAGAAGCAAACTCAATTTTTGCGAACATTAGTGTCACATCCGACGCGTCAATGTCAAATTTGGTTGTTCTCTTTCCGAAATTACGGTTCCGAAAAAGGCTTTCTATACCTCACCCCCTGCCCTTCCCGGATTCTCTCGGCACGCTTTAGCAATGGAAATCAAAATATTTTGGTGACTATGTTTTGCGTATAAAGGGAGTAGTTGTTCGAGGCGAATAATCGGCTGGATTTTTATTTTGGATAATCGAATGAATAGTTTAAATTTTGTTTTATTCGTTGAATGAAAGGGTCTTATTTCTTTAATGCGCAAACGGCTCTCTTTAAAAGTAATGTCACTAATAAAATTTTAAGAATTGAACATTTTTTTATGTTATTTTTGAACAAACCTGTGAGAATTGTTTTAATACGTAATTTCCTCTGAGTCGTTATGCAATTGGGGTTTGCATTTTGCTTCCGAAAACGTATGTTGTAGTCGATTGAATATGTTGTTGGTGGCTGCCAATATTATGTACGCATAATTTTGGAGATTTTAGACTTGTCAGCAAAACTAAGCAAACCATAGATCTTATGTTTAGATAAGATTTTCCTCATCTTTAAGTAATTTTTTCCACAAATTTAATTTATATATATATATATATAGCTTACAATTTTAAAATAATACAAGCTTAAAATTTTGATCAGGAAGATTGACTCTTCTAAAAGACGAGACATCTCTGAATTTACAGCAAATAAAATGCGGTAAATTTCAGTAAAAACATATTCGACTCAGATTCCTGTTTCAAAATAACTCTACTGGAATAATTACTTATTCCGAAATTCCAATAATTATCTTTCCTTCATTTTTTTTTTCAACTTACGTTGTTTTAAATCAAATGTTAAAAACAAAGTTTATATTACCTTTTTAAATTCTAGATATTTTCTAATTTACGAGTGGAGGGAGGAAAAAAAAATTATAGTAAATCCAGTCATGTTTAATCTTTGTGTCTCCAAGAAAAAATCGGCACACATGGCTGCATCATAATAGTGTGTTCTTCATTAAATTTACATAATGGTTCTGTTTCTTATGTATTACTGTTCATCGTAATTGATAGCGACTTGACATTTTCATTAATGACCCTCTATCGATGATAATGACGTTCATCGTATCGTTTTCGAACCTCGCCGCTGTTGTTATCGCTATCGATTTTTGATGAGGAGCGACCTATCCGCTCGAGTGGTTCCACTGTACGAATTATTTTATTCGAAAAGAAGGGGAGGGAAATTTTATTCGAATGCCCGTTTTATGCAGCGTTCAGATTTGCCTTTAATGGCAGCTCACTATTTAATTCGCGATTTCTCTCGCTTAATGAGTCAGCGGCCTTTTAACTCCAGAAATGGAACTTTGTTTAGTCAGACGAGGAATGCGCGCTACTATTTTTCGAAATAAGTTATTCGATAATTTGACTAATAAACTCATGATTAATGGTTATTTGGTATTAAATGTAATTAATAAATTTTCCTTACGATATAATTTGGAATAGGAAAGAATATCGATTCCTCATCGATCTTCGGAAGATTCTCTAATTTTCTTTCTTTAAATAACTTGTTTTAACTAACTCTTTAATCATATTCTCATAATTCAGTTTTTAACCATTACGTGTTTTTTAGCTTAGCTATTTTAGCTTTAAGGAATTTTAAATTTTTTTAAATATATCAACAATATATTGCCTGAATTAAAATAATGTCTGTTGAAAACTTTGTGTTTAAAGCTTATTATACTTTAAAATAATTTAAACGAAAGCAGCTATTCCATTTTTTTCTCTATATATGATTATAATACTAAAACAAGACCTCCAGCTAAAGCTACAGTTTATTTAATCAATTTCTCAACTATTTATAATAGTTCACATAAAACTATTCTAGAGTACTTTATTTTCGACAGTTAAAGAAAAATTAATTAAATAAATAAAACCACCATTTCATTAGCCATTCTTAGTAACTCATTTTAGTAGACTTTTAGTAAATTTTTAATAAAATAAATAAATAAGTCGTTTTTTTGTATAGTTCATTGCTAATTTTATAATTTTTTTGTATTGCTTAAATGAAATTTTCAGAAATTTAAATTATGGACAAAAAAAAGTTTTAAAATGTTGGCTGATGGGTTTTGGATATAACGGTAATTTTTATAGGTGATTTTTAACCTAGATTTGACCATTGTACCCCAAAACCTTGCCAACCTTACTTTCTTGTCATGTAATTTTTAGATAAATAAGGGTTCCATAACGGCGAATCGAACTAAAAATTTTTCCTCGTTGATACTCATTCCCGGCTTAGTTTAATGCTCACTTTTTTTTTCTTCGTCGCCTTGAGTACGCATACTGTTAAAAGTTTTAGTTTAACTTTTTCTCTTTTAGCTTTTGCACCACCTAAGCAGCATTTTAGTTTTTTTCAGCATTTTTTAAAAATGTTTTCAATATTTTTTGAACCATGAGTTTATTTCAATAATTTTGATATTAGTCAATAATTGTTCATTTAATGGGAGTGACGTACTTACGTTAAATGATTTATTGCATATGAGTCCTCCATACAACATTTTCCTAATAGCATAACATAATCTATCACGTGATATACGCGTGCGAAAATTTCAGGGGAAAATAGCTTACTAACCCCTTCATCCTATAGTCAACAATCAAAATCGCATTCTGCCCAATTTATGGAATCGTGTAATGACAGTGTTCCTAAGAGGCCGGCATCCCTTGCGTGGACGCAGAATCGTAAACAATAGTGGGAAAGAGCTTTCAACTACAGCATAAAGCTTTTCTCATGTGGTAGATGGATTATCTTTAAATTTATGAATCTAGTTACTGTTGCAGATGAAGTATATAAAATGATCTTCTTACATCCGGGTCCACGGAATTAAAAGTTTGCAAATCAACGGAGCAAGTTTGCTGTTTTAACAGTTTTGTTGCTCTTAATGTCCTGAAACTAATTTCTAAACAGAAATTTAAATTAGCATTAATTTATGTTGAGTTTAATAATAACACTGTGAAAAAGGGAAAAAAATAATAATTATAATTCAAGTTTTTACATTTTAAGGTTCCAGACAGTTTTCCTCGTCTTGAAACAAAGATTGAATATGGACAGAATTTTTATTATATTCGAATAATTTAAAGTTCTAAGCTCCATTTTGAGCATTAAATGTTTTTCTCGACTTATAAATTTTAATTTTTTACACATTTTACAATTTTAAATTGTTTATAAGCTTTAATGTTCTAGCATTTAAAAAACAAAAGAATATTTAGTATTGGATGAAATTTTTATGCTTTAATGTTACAATCATTTACAAAGATTAACAATTTTAGTCTTCAAATGCTAAAATATGTCCAAACATTTCATGTTTCGGATAACATTTTCATGAATTTTAAAGTTTCATACACTTATATATTTCTTATCTATGTCATCACACATTACAAAAATAGCAAAAATAATCAGGTAGATTTTTTTCCTCTCAAGTTTTTGTTTCATTAAAAATCATTTTGAGTTCATCAATTTCTTAACTTTATATTTGCTTATAAATTTTAATGTATTAGACTTTTAAAAATGTTTATCATCATTGGTCTCCAAACATAAAAAAAAAAATCCCCAAATTATTTAATGTATAATAGAGAAAGATATTCTAGAATTTCAGGGCTATAGTTGTTTGCATCTTTATAAAATTTTGTCTTCAGCATTGAAAACGCTTGCCAATTACTTTGAACATTATTGTTTCACGTAATTTCATCAGTTATCCTCTTCAGTTTCCAAACATTATAAAAACTTTGAATAAATGTTGTGTGGAAATTACTCATTTCTCACAACGTTTCTTTAACGTTATTCCTTTATCTTTTTATTGAAAAAATAAATAATAAATTGGATAAATTCATCAAAATCATTCATCACATGAAGTTACAAGTAGCAAACAATGAGAGCATTTTCTTTCAACAAAGTGTTACGATTTTTCACGAACCCCCTTTTTTTAATTTCAATTTTAATCGAGTTCCAACCTACACCTGAATAATTTCCTTGACCTCGTGACTTTGGAAACGCATTAAAAGAAAAGATCCATTACTGACTGTTTAATCATTGCAAGCACATGCAGCGAAAGCATACCAACTCTATCTATCTAACAAATCGCATTAATCCATCGAGACGGCTATAAATCCTCTTCACTCGCATATAAAAAAATAAAGAATGACTCGAGGTTAGAAACATCTTAGTAGAACAAACAAAAAAAATTATAATCAAAATTCCCCGATATACACAGTCGTACTCAATCTTTTCTTTTTGCCGTTTTCATCTGTCAAAACCTCCCCCTTGGAGTCATCAATATCAGAAACCCGTCAGAAGTCAGGCTTAGAACACCTGCGGGGCCTTGCCAATCGTTTGCTAAATTATTTAATTAAAAAAAGAATGATATTAAACAAATAAATAAAAATCTAGTTAGCAGTGTTATTTTTTTTATTCCTTTTTCAATTTTGAAAATAGCTGTGATTGGCGAATCAACTCCCCTGTTTTCCTTTCAATTTCTAGAGCATTTTGTCGTTGAGTAAATGATCTGCAATTACATTTCATAAGCCCCCCTTTCCCCCTCGTACGGCCCACCCTTGTGGTGACCAGACTTCTACGTGTGTATATTTATTAAATAAATATGACTTGTCTTATGCATTGAATAGGGAAAAAAATTATAATAAAAAACCTGAGGACTTCCCTCATAGTCTTGTTAAACGATCGTCTTTTCGAGCATCTTTTTTTTTTCCTTTCTGGAGTAACTTCTTTTTCTTGAGTACTTATTACTCATATGCCATTGAGTGAATAGGAAGCATAATAGATTGGCTATTCCCTGTGGAGTAGTGCTTGTCGCGACTTGTCAATGTTTCTTTATTAGTCTTGAATGATCGAGCTGTCACCACTAAAGTAAATAGAAACTCTACACGAGCGACTTGATTTGCTCAAATCACTGTAGTTTGAGTCGACGAGCAAATGGCTACGAGCATCTAAATTGAAAACACGAGTTGAATTTTGCATACCTTCTGAAGCCAATTTAGATGTAATGGATTGCTCAATTCTTCAAATTTTTTGTTTCTGATTTTAATTATTCATGTTTTAATAATTCGTTGCAATATTATAACGTACGCTTCTTTCTATGTAATAATTTTTACATGGTTTTTGTATGCAAAGGAGAAGAATAAAATAGATTAATGTTCATTTAGTTTCATGACATTTGACTAATAGGCAAAATATGAAGTTGTATTTTAATTACTTCGCACTAGAGTTGCTCAGTAGAAACATCCCTGATGATGATCCGAAGACATGCCATCAAAATTTTGATCCTCTGTGGAGGGAGTGGCTTCACTGCTCTGGTAGCCCAGCACAAAACCGAACATTTTACGGTAGAACAATTAAACGAAAACTGATTCCTTAATTAGAAACTTCTATATTTGCTTGTTTTCTGTATTTATTATAAGAAGACAAATGAAATGGAAAGAAACGGGCAACGAAAATGTCTCTTAAAATCAGAATTTTTGTTAAATTTTTAAATTTCCTTCAATTAAGCTTCTTTCTAAAGTTTTTAGTATTCATGGTTATTTAAAAAGATGTTTAGAAAGAAGAAATGGTAATGCAGTCTTCTTACAATTCATGTTTGTTTTTCAAGTAATACAAGTCGCTTTTCGATATTTTAGAAGGAAAAAAAAATCATAATTATACTTGTAACAGCTTTAGTAAAAGTCTTGATTTTTAAGGCAACTAATATTCAAAGTTAAATTTACTATTCATTGTAAAAATATTTTGCTGCTATCCGGTGCTTCAAGATATTAAGGGTATTTTTGTAAAATGGAACTGATGGAGATAGTCGGCAATAGTGCCAAAGTTTGTGTCAATTGTGCATACATTTAGGTTACCAATTACCTGAAAACGAATTAGTTCGAAAGTTGGAGCGATAGAAAGTTTTTCAACCATGATCGAAAACGCAGGCAATTTTTCTTCTTCTTTTTTTACAGTTTTGATAAGTATTTTTGAAATAAACTAATTGAAGGATTTTGAATTTTATCGGACAATCAAACTGGCTTCGATTTTTTTTACATCATATTTCTAGTGATTTGTAGGCTTTCATAATCTTTTTTCTTCCCTTACTCAAATATTAATTTGTGAGCGATACAATATGTATACATTTTTTACCATTATTCTAAAATTATACATTAATGATGCTCTTTGCGGAGTACCCTCTACTTTCCTTTTGTTCTTTCCCCATTTGTAATTTATTGTTTTATTTTTCTGCAGTTATATGAAATCAGCGATGATCCTGGAAGGAAAGAGTTTCTAGATGATCTATTCAATTATATGCAAAAAAGAGGTAAGATTTACTGTTTCAAAAATTTATTATCATACGTTACATTTTAATTGTTGAAATAGTGAAGTGTTAGCAGTAGCAGTACTATTACTGCTTAGATAAATAAGATAGGTACCCTCTTCTGAACATTTACAAATAAAGAAGTGTATTACAAATAAGCATCTCTCCTGAACACTTACAAATTAGAACAAAGGGATGGTAACAAATTTTTTTGTAAATTTTTTCTCATTAGAATGAGAAAACCAGGGATAAATTCAGTATCATTTTTAATTAAGAAAATCATGCAATGCTCTCATCTAAGACTAACTTTGTTTCCAATGATGTTCGTCGCAAAATTCATTAGAAATATTAAATATATAAAAATGATTTAAGAAAAAATGCTTCACATTTGAAACATTTAATGTTTTTCCACAAAAATTTTATTTATTTATTATTATTATTTAACATGCGTTTTCCAGCTTTTTAACTTCCACGTTAAAGTAAAAGTATTGAAAAAATAATTTTTAAATAATTTTTCAAATGACTTTTAGATTGTTAATATATAGAATTTTCTTTCAAAAATTGTTCACGAACATTAATGAATTACCCTTCAACATTTTTTTTTAAAAATAGTAATAATAATTTCCAACAAAAAAGAAATTAGATTTAACTGATTTTAAAATCTATTGCCTCATTATTAAACTTTTAAATTAATCCTTTGTTGCAGATGAAGCAATGGTATCGTTTACATACATGTATATATATATTATTTTCGCTCTAATTACAAAAATACATTTTGGTATTTTCTTAATGTAAGAAAACTTCTTATAATTACTAAAAAAGTTATCAGAATTATATTTGTACTAAAATGTAAAATTCAAAAAAGGTAGTTTGAAACCATTTTTTTTTTATAATTTTTTTAAAAATTTATCAGCAATTGATTTTGTAAATTAAAGAAATACAAAGTAACTGATTCTCTTCGATCTAGCTAATTGTAAATAGGTGCCTGCAAAGATAAAAAATTTTTTGCAAGTGAGCCTTTTTGGAAGATTATACCTTTGACGCAGAAAAAGAAAATCTCCGGTGTTTCATACTGTATTTCATAACTATTAAAGGTAGTTTGAAGCCAAATTTTTTTAAAAATTTATCAGCAATTGATTTTGTAAATTAAAGAAATACAAAGTAACTGATTCTCTTCGATCTAGCTAATTGTAAATAGGTGCCTGCAAAGATAAAAAATTTTTTGCAAGTGAGCCTTTTTGGAAGATTATACCTTTGACGCAGAAAAAGAAAATCTCCGGTGTTTCATACTGTATTTCATAACTATTAAAGGTAGTTTGAAGCCAAATTTTTTTAAAAATTTATCAGCAATTGATTTTGTAAATTAAAGAAATACAAAGTAACTGATTCTCTTCGATCTAGCTAATTGTAAATAGGTGCCTGCAAAGATAAAAAATTTTTTGCAAGTGAGCCTTTTTGGAAGATTATACCTTTGACGCAGAAAAAGAAAATCTCCGGTGTTTCATACTGTATTTCATAACTATTAAAGGTAGTTTGAAGCCAAATTTTTTTAAAAATTTATCAGCAATTGATTTTGTAAATTAAAGAAATACAAAGTAACTGATTCTCTTCGATCTAACTAATTGTAAATAGGTGCCTGCAAAGATAAGAAATTGTTTGGAAGTGAGCCTTTTTGGAAGATTATACCTTTAACGCCGAAAAAAAAAATCTCCGGTGTTTCATACTGTATTTCATAACTATTAATTATTAAAATGTTAGATATAATATATTACTTTTAGTTTGAACTAAATTAATACAAAATAAGGAAAAAAGTATGAAAATTATGCTTAAAAAAAAATCTGCTTCAAAAGGTTATAATCTCTAATATTTTACGCAAAATGATACAAATTTGACGCATTGCTCACAGGAATTACAAATATTAATTCCATTTCTATAATTATTAAATGTAATTTAGAATTAGGCGAGAAATACATGCGTCAGGTGAGGACAAAATAAAAGAACCTTCCGGTACGTGCTTGCGCTCTAATGTGAGGGTAAATTAACGTGACGACAACCTCAAATGTAATTTCTTAACAGCACCTTAGTAACCGACCATTGAACTGCAATAAAAGCATGACCAAATGACCCCTGCTGCATTGGAAGTGTACAATGTTAAAAAGCCGCCAAAGACAGAAATTGTTAGATTGCTTTCCCCCCTTCGCAACCTTTCTTTCTCCGTTTCTTTAAAAGTCTATAAAGAAAAGAAGAAAAAAAAATCGCGTTTTCCCCCTCCTCCTTGTATATTAATTCCTCTTCTTGTGTCGTGTCCCACCTTTGACAAACTGTTTGAGTTAGGGAGGCTGACTTCCTCTTCAGATTGAAGAAAACATGAATGTCTATAACTCTGAATCGAATTGGTATATATTTAATTGTTATTTCTGAATGTTGTTTGCTTAAACACCTCAACGCCTCTTAAATAATTAATCCCGAAATAAACGAGGAAATAAGCGTCATTTGATATGGGATGATACACCCTAATATTCATCAGTCAGGTGAAGTGGGTGGAACGTCAACGGAGTAAAAACAATTTTTTTTGTATTCTAATTTAATTCTTTTTTTTTCTAGCATATCTTTCATTTAAGATTTTTTTTTTCCTCTTGTGCGTGCTAGCGATTCTCGTGTTGCGTTTGTGAGTTGAATTAGTTTATTTCTAAACCAGCAAACTGAAAATATTACTGCTAAATGATAACGCGCTCTAACTAATTACTGAATGAATACTAACCAACAAGTTCTAAAACAACACGTATGTTTTTGAAATAATTTCTTCTTCCTCTTAATTTACTCTCTTCCATATCAGAAATTGCATTTAGAGCAATTATTACAAATGCGTTTTTTCCCCTCCTTTTTGGTTAAAATATAACTGAGAGACATATATTGTGCTTCATTGGATGATTAAAATTTAACTTTAAAGCACACCATTTCCAGTTTTTTCTTCTTCTTTTTTTATAATTAATTAGGCTTTAAGAATACATTTAAAACAAATCCATTCAGAAGTAAGTAGTAGCTTTATTCAGTTTGTTTCTGTGAAAATGTACTGACATTGAGAGAAAGCTGTTTTATTTAAATTCATAAGCTGTTTTGTTGAGAATCACAAATTTCGACTGTTACCTCGTGATAAAGTTTTGAAACTGATTTGTTATATTTTGAATCGATGCAATTATATAGCAAAACATAAATATGTATTTCATGGAACATTTTCTATATCTTTACTACACTAACTCTCACAAGTTTAAGCCCAGCTGGGGTTATTTGAATTTATGCAGTAGTGCGACAAATATAAAGTATTATGCATTTTATCACATTCTAATTTTTTATTGTAATTGGCAGCTGCAAATATTTTGAACATTACAAAAAGTAAGTTTATCAAAATAAAGAAATAGTAAATAGTTCTTAAAAAAATATTTTTTTCTGTTTTTTTTTAAAAAAAATTACAATGAAAAACAATAAATTGAATTGTTTCGTTTATCTGCCCTCAATAAATGTGAATTTCAGTGATTGCTCATATAAGAAAAAAAGTAAAAAAATGTTTAAATAGAGCGACTTTATCATTACTTCTTCCTCTATAGCTCTACAGCCCTTTATGGGTCTTGACGTGTTTCACAATTCTATTTCATACAGCAATCTGTTTTGACTTCTCCCTCCATCCACGGATCTTCATTATTACCAGCTCCTCAATAGCGTCGTTCTTCCACCTTTTCTTTGGGTGGCTT
The DNA here is from genome assembly GCF_043381705.1 of Parasteatoda tepidariorum. NCBI lineage: Eukaryota > Metazoa > Arthropoda > Arachnida > Araneae > Theridiidae > Parasteatoda > Parasteatoda tepidariorum. The sequence continues at coordinate 56,869,003 of NC_092210.1, read as the reverse complement.
CTGGACCTGGTTCCCATAGGTGTCCAGTTGATGATCTTTTTCAAGCCATAATTATTGTCTCTCATCTCTATGTGTCCAAGCCATGAAAGACGCTGGGATATAATAAAGTGTACAATATTTTTTTTTCTGTTTAGATTTTCTCAATTTCTATGTTCGACCTTATTCTCCATTCGCCTCCATTAATAGGTCCTATTATTCGCCTCAGGACCTTTCGTTCACACCAACAAGTAATTTTCATCATTTTTGGTCATTGTCCAGGTTTCACTTTCACTTAAATATTACTATTTAATGAAATATAAAAATATTTATTTTTAATGAATATTATAATGAATTCCAGAGGTGAGTGCCTTATTTTTCAGTTGTTTTGTCCTTGCTCGGACGCATGACCCTCTATCTCTCTATATCTTTTTCCCATTTGAAATGCTTGTACTACTTAAATTCTTAGTATTGTGCAGTAAGGTTATTCTTCGTGGGTTCTTTCATCTTTTCTCACTCTTTTTTTTAAGTTTTTTTTTACGCTCAATATGCTATCTTAATAAGAGTTTTTTACCATTATTCATGACGTAAGTTTAGGTTAAGTTTTGTCCATCCTCAGCCAGCTACCTCTATGTCAGTAATATAAATGATGCAAAATGTACAAATAAAGTTTTTTTTGTAAATAAAGTTTTTATCTATACACATAAAGTTTGATAATTTTTTTAAAGCGTATAAGCTTTTCGCCAATTTTAGAATTCAGCAAATTCTTTTCAGTTAGATAGTATGCATAGAGTTTAGATGTAAAGCTTGACTTAGACTTTAAGGTATTCAAACTAAAAAGCTTATTTGTTTTTCTGTGGTGAAAGAATTTTGAATGTCATTTTTAATATGAATGATTTCCACAAGAAAAAGGGGGGGATTTCTCTTACGTAGCAAATAATACTTTGCTTATGAAAGGGAGGTTTTATTACAAGTTTCCATATTTTACGAAACAAATACTATTTATAAAACAATGTATATATTTTTTTGATATTCTGAAATGCTACTAGTTGTCACTTCTATGAGATATTTTCCAACAGTGAAAATCATTTCTTCTTGCTTGTCTGTTTTCACCGAGTTAATAAATTATTGTGCAAACATTACACAGTGAATCGCTTATCTTTCACGATATATAAATGAAACTAAACACAGGATAAATCTTATACACGACGCCCACCCCTTCTCCCGAAAACAAAGCTGACTGACCTTAATGTCACGTGATTCTATGGGTCAAAAGATGCCATATCTTTTTTGCTAAAGGGAATATACCCTTACACCCCTCCTTAATCTCTGCGAGTGTTTTGCTTTCTGGTTATATATTAGTTTTTTAACGTTCTTATATTTTTAATTTACTTTTTTTTCTGCATGTTTCACATGCCGTGTGTGACTAGCCATTTGTTTCATTTTTTGATATTCCATGCACCGAAGCGTCGAAACGAAGAAATGATTGATAATGATTGGGAAAAAAAACCTGTTTTTTTTTTAGTTCTATTGAATTTTTTTTTCTTCTTTCAAATGGTTATTGTTCTCACAAAAACGTGTACACTTGTGTGATTTTCTATTAGTTACGGATGTAGAGAAATAAGATTTACTTATTGTTTTCTGTATTTTTTCTTTCGTGCTGTTGTCTTGGTTTTTAAATAAATTAATCAATTACTGAAAACTAAATTATAATTCGCAACTAAGTAATGCTTTTAATTTATTGTTGGGTTTATTTTGTTATTTAGCTTATTACGAAGTGATGAGGTACTTAATAACGAAGTGGATTAATAGTAAGGTAATCACTTCGAACAATTCATTTTTTTGTATTTTCTTAAAATCAGTACAAAGGTCTATAATAAAGAATATATAAGGTTAGTTTGAATCACTTTATTATGTGTAATAATCTCTCATAGATTTAAACATTAATTTTCGTAAAATATTAAGAGTTGGACTATAAAATTAATATTTTACTATTAGTATGACAAATTGATTAGAATGCGTAATAGCCAAATTTTGTACATAAAATAGTTTCGTACAACTTAGTTAAAATTTTGGTTAAAACTACTACGTTTACAATGTTATCACTTCATTTTAATAATTTTTAGAAAAATAAATGAATGAATGCGTAAGTGGTGGAAAAAATTAATTTTGTGAAAAATAAATTAATTAAGGATTTTGTTTGATTGTTTAGCAAACATTATTAACTTCGGTAAACTAATCACCAAATAAATAAATTAAAAAACTAAATTTTATTCCTCTTTTTTTTCTGTGTGTGGTAACATTATGGTGTGATTCGAATTCTGTTGAAACAATTATAAAGCGTTGGGGTTTTAGTAGAACGCGGAAGCCCTGGTCCAAATTTTACAAGAGATTGGTGTGGTGGAGGGTTGGGAAAAACAGCCTACTGCTTAATGGTGAACCTTGACAAGATGATTACAAGGTAGGTTCTACTAATGCCGTCTACGATATCTTTTCCTCGCACATTAAAAGCCTATATCGACTCATACATCGAAGGCCCTTTGGGATTATCAATATCGCCAACTTGCCATCTCACTAGCAGCCGAAAGTTTTACAACCGCGTATTACAAGATGGGAGCCCTATCCGCCGTCGTAAAAATTAAAGCCATGGCGTCAGATTGGATAGTCGGATATCCCCGGCGGGAGGTAAAAACCAAGGCGATGATTGTAGCTTTTGTCGTTAATAAAAATTATTAGAGTCAAGCCCATTAAGTTTTTGAACAGATTAATGCTGTTATACCTCAAGGCGCCACCCGTCGGTTTTCAGCTAGATTTTTTTTTTTTTTTTTTTTTTTAAACTTAGCAAATATTGGTTTGAGTAGTCTTCGTTTGTTGTATTTTTGTTTATTAGATAATCCAATTAAATTTTCATGATCAAATTTCTCTTTTGAGATGTCATTTTGCGGGGTACGTATACGAAATAAATTTATATATTCAAATTTAATGCTGTTCTTCGAAGGCTCGTTTCTCACTTGAAATATTGCTTTTAGCAAATAATAAGTTATTTTTATTACTGTTGAGAGTTTAGAGCAGTGGTTTCCAATTGGTAATCTGCGGAACCCTTGGGTTCCGTGGACGAGTTATAGCGGTTCCACATGTTAGGACATTTTGTTTTAACTAGTAACCTTTGAAGCCTTTAATTATTGTTAGATCCAATTAATAATCCTTTTTTTTATTTCATATTTTGTTTCCTTTATGAAATTATTTTAAGTAAAGTGCCATAAAGGGCAATTTGCCATTGGCAATTTTTTTAATAAATATAATTTTTCTTATAAAAATATATTGTATAAATTAGGAAAATATTATACATTAATAAAACTTCATTATTATTTCCCATTACGTCTTTCAAATTAAATTAAAATTACCAGATTTGTAAATAAAGAAATGTAATAAGTTTACAGCAGTTAGTTTTTGTCTCAAAAAAATTAACTAATTAATTAAGATACCATAGTTCTGCTTATTTTATTAATTTTCATTTGCAAGCACACAATCCACCTAAAACAAATTTATCTCTAGACAAGATACAGCTCCGTGACATCGAATTTAACTGTCAGGCATAAAAACTGGCTTTAAGATTATTAATGATAACGTTAAAAAAAGTTCATTCTTATTAAGTGCTTTTAAAATAATCTTTTATTGGTAAATACGTTCGCAATGCCCTTCATTTTCTTCATCTAGGAAGTTGGGGTTCCATCCAAAGAGGATTAATCGATAACCCATGGCCGAAAAAAATTGGGAACTACTAGTTTCGAGCAGTTATGCGTGACTCTTAGGGTACTGTTTAAGCGTCTGTAATCTAAATTTTTTTAACATTTGAATAGTTACTTCATTCTTTGGGCACAATAACACTATTTTAAATAAAAGAAGTTGCAGTTTGAGGAAAAATGTCTGATTCTTCAGTTGAGACTATTTAAAATTTTTATATAAACTGAAACTTTTTCGAGTGCTTGTTCATCATATGAAGTAATGCGCTAATGATCACTAAGCTAGTTATGAAAAATAAGCACTGTGCCGATATGAAGAAAATTAACAATTTTGTAAAAATACAAAACGTTTGTGGTCTTCTTTCTTCCTTTTTTTTTAAAAAAAAAAGAAAAAAATATTTGAAAATTTACTACAACGATGCATTATTTGAACTCATAAAATATCCAAATGTTCATTTATTATGATGGTTTTCATCCAGGTTGAAAAATATCGTAATATAAAAAAAGTTTAATAATTCGTTCAAGATTTAAGTTATTTTTCCGTTTTAATGTCCTGACAATATTTTTTAACAAATTATTATATTTAGTTTTAAATTATATCTTTGCTTTAGTTTGAAAGCACTCAGAATTGTCGATTGTTTGATAGAGATTGCTTCTCACTGATTTAATGAATTTTTTTTTTAATTTTGTTTTATTATCTTTATTTTCCTAATCTTTTCTTTGGTTTTCCATTTCCAAATACTTCGTTAAAGCGTTTATTACCTCAAAACAGTCGAAATTTATTTTCTTGCGTCATCAAACAGAAGCTGTAAAAAATTGAGCCATAAGTTGGGCAGAAATAAAAGGTTAAAAAATAAGAGGTCAGACTAATTACAACTAACTATTCCATATGGTTGTATTAATTATACTTATTACTTTACGCAGATAGCGTAATTTAGAGCAAAGTTTTAATTTTAATGAAATTTAATAATTAACACAAGTGAGAAATGCATTTTATCATATGTCTACGAGGATTATGGGTTCAACCTAATTTTTTTTTAAAAGCTGAAGTATTCTACTTCCATTTTTATCGACTCTGTTACCAAGCTTTTCCGTTTGTTTTCATAAGTTTTACGAGTAAAATGTTTTCTGTCTATTATCTTTCGTGTTATCTGTTTCATATTTCTATGCTTTCTTATTAATGAATAAAAAAAAAGAAAAAGAAAGCAATGTCTTTAACGTAGATCATATCTCTAGGCGATAATTGTTATTAAAGTAACTGTTCCTAATTCAAATTTAAAAAAATATTAATTAGAATGCGCTCAAATGTTTTGGATAAATGTTAAGAATCTCAAATAAATCAAATAATTCACATTTCAAAATTTGCTGGATAGAAACAATAAACAAACTTAATACCCAGGTATATCGTAAAATTAATTATTATCTATTGCTTTTGTGGCAGTAGTATTTCATATCTATCTCGCAATAAACTATTGAGTTCCTAATATTTATTTAAATGCAGTCAAGGTACAATGAAAAGAAAACGTAACCGCATGATAAAAGATTGCGTAGTCATTATCAACTTAATTTCATCTCTATGTTCTAAATCCGCTACAAATAGTACCCTCTCAACTGGCAAGTTGCACATTATTTAATTCACCTCCTCTTTCTCTACATCCGTTTCAAGTCTCTTTGGCGCGGTGTAGACATTTTCATCAAGATATTTCCCCCCGCAAAAAAACAAAAAACAAATAAAACAAATTAAATTTTTGGGATGAGACTAGATCCAGATTAACTTCTTCAGAAACGTCTGCACATTTATTTCGTTATAGCGAATCAATGACACATTTCTCGGTAGAACGAGGAACCCACCCCGTGAATGTTTGCGGTTCAATTTCTCAGAATCTGGAATTATTTAGGTGATTGCATTGTTTGTGGAACAAATCTGCAATGTTCCTATCTTTTTATAACAGATTTATTTCCGCTTTATTCCACAGTTGAGTCACGTACACCTTATGGCGAATTAAACTGATACTTGATTGTCACATTCATACGTCATAAAGACGTTTAATAGTAGTAAGTTTAAATTTAGATGAATTAAGCCTGCCGTATTGGCGACTAAATTTTCTGAAAATCATGGTCGAATGTAAAAAAGATAAGGAAAATAATAAGTTTTTTTTTTTTGCTGCGCATGAACTGCAAGTACATAAGAACTCATAAAATAAGCTAAAAAATATAGAGGAAACTTAGAAAAAATTATAAACATTTATGAAAAGAGTAGGAAAAAAAATTATTAAAATAAAATATTTAAAAGAAATTTAGGACAAAATAAGGAAAAGGTTTAATCTCGTCAATAGCTCACACGATTATATATGCAAAAAAGAATACTTTTTAATATTATATTAATATAGCCAAACAGGGTTGCCACAGGTGACTAAAATGCGACTATTTTCGACCTGAGGCAATTCTGGCTACTTTTTTTTGCCTAAAAAGGCCATGAAAGCAACTATTTTCAGGAAAAGGAGACTATTGGGAGACTTCTGTGCTCCTAGCAATTTTTTTTTTAAAGCATAAATTCGGTTGACAACCTGCGGCTCATGGTAACTTCTGAACATAATGATTTTTTTTTCCTTCTAAAAAATAAAAAAGTATTCAATTGCAAATTTGAGTCATCACTTTTTAATGCGCTCAATTTGCACAGATTCCATAGTGAATCTATTTTGTTTCTCAATCGCCTTTTCAACAGTTATTGCTACGAAACTCTGCATGATTTTCAAAAACCCAATTTTTAATACGATACTATGATGCGTGAATTTCGAATTTTAGTAATCACTTTTTCAATATATATATTTGCTAAATCAATTATTGATGAAAGGAAAAATTATGTGAAAAGGAAAATTAATAGAAAGAGTGTTTTTTTTAACAAAAAATTATTTTTCTGCATTAATTCTAGCATTTAAAAGTATTTAATGTTCTGCAAATATACAATTTTTTTTATATAAAAATTTAGTGCTAGAACACTAACGTTTATTAAAAATTATCATATTGGCCGTCAACTTGACTAAATGGATCATGGTATATTACAATGAAGTCATTTAATAAAATTTTAGTCATATTATTGGAGAAAAAAAAATTCTTATTTATTTTCATAATTTCCGGCGATTATTTTCATACTTTAGGCTACTAAAAGCAACTATTTTGTTCATTTTATTCTGCCAAAGCAAAATATATTGATACAATAGTGTGAGGGGCACCCAAAACATTGAAATGGAAATTATATAATAGTTTAAATAAGACATTATTGGATGATGAAAAGATATAAAAGACTTAAGAAATGTACTCTAACAAAGTATCATGTATCGTACGTTATGAGTGAATTCAATTTTCTAAGGAAACCTATTTTATTTTTCATATTTGAAGGAAACATTACCAAATAAAAGCATTTTAAGTATAGTTTTAACCACAGTACATGACTTGGTTTTTCCCCCATTGTAGACAAGATAATTGGAAGTTAGGGCGTCTAAATGTATTAAATAGATTAAAGGGAAAGTAATCAAAGGAAATGCGGCAGACTTCAATTAAAGGTTATATTTTTTGACGTATTCATAAAACAATTATTATCTAAATATGGCGTATTTTGTTAAGCTAAATACTGTCATCCAATTGTATTTTTCGTTTATTTAAGAATTGTAGGGAAGTCAGTTGTAAATATCTGTTCTAAAATAGATTTTTTTTTCATTAGTGTTCAGATGAAATGATAGTTAACTGATGTTTACAAATGTTCTAAGAACAAATGAATGTGAATTAATTTTGTTAAGGAAAATCAGATGACAATGAAGCCTCTATGAGGGCCCACTAACGGTGCATTGTTTTCGAGGACAACTTAGACACAAGGAGTTAGTGTGTTTTTTTTTAAATTTATTTTTTAAAAAAATATTTCTTATACTAAATTATTTTAAGATAATTTAGACATACATGGTTATCGACATTTTACTCATATATTATTAATCAAAATAAAACTACATTGTAATTCTTGTTTAGTTTGATTTTAATTGCAAAAAGAATTACAATTTGTTACTTATTACTTTAAAAAAAATAGATAGGCATTTTTATGTGTGCTTAATTTTTATTTTGAATATTTTCTTAAAATATCACAAGTACATGTATTCAATTATAAAACTTCACATTATACTTATTTCAATATTTAAAATTAATATAACTATACTTCCAAATAATGTTTCATGTGGTCAACTCACAAAAAAAAATAATAATAAATAAATAAAAAATTATGATTTGAAAATTTACTGAAAAAGTATTGTTTCCAGTGAGATTTTGAAGGGTTTAACATAGCATTCAATTACAGCCCTGTGAAAATTTGATTTATTTCAGCGGTCAGCATACAATTTTTTATACTAGACTGGTGCTCAAGCTACAAAGATTTTGCACATTTTTTATTTTGCAGAAGAAATTCCGTTCTTGACAATAGATTTAAACTTACACGACTGGTCATTTTGTCAGGTTTCACTGTATTATGATGGGAAAAAAGTATTTAAATAAGTTTTAAGAAAGTAAGTTTAATTATCTCGCGTTCTTTCTTTCCTTTAATAATGTGAAATATGAATGCGCAAATAATTACTGTCTTTATACCTTATACTAAAGAAGTAGTTTAATCTAATCTGCAAAATTCATTAAATTTTACAATTATACATATATGCAAATTAAAAGAGTACCATAAAACACATATAACGAGAAAAATTTTATTTTACGAGAATGTTTAGAATGATTTAAAATAATAAATGTTGCAAATTTTTGTAATTTTGTTTCTCTAAGAATTTCATTTATATTTTAATAATAATAATTATTATATAAGTTACGTTTGGGTAAAAATAATTATTGGAATTTTTAGTTACAGTTGTCCAAACACATATTTTCTTGAATGTTTGGATTACTGTATCTAAAAGTTATTTCAGTTATTTTCACATATTTAGTTAACACAGTTATTTTCATGAATAAGTATTTATGTATCATTTGGTAGAAATCTAAATTTTTCATTAAAACATCCCACCCATACATTTTAAACTTAAAATAACAGTAATCCCTCTTTTCGGTCTGGAAGATTGGCATTTTTTGATTGATATTGTCTCGTTTTATTTAGATTTTTGTAAATGAACTAGTTGTTTTGTGATACCTAAGAAAGTTTTTTTTAAAATGTTAGTTGAATAGGGGCAATGCGCCAAAGAAAAAGTTCACATTAAATAAAAGAGTACTGATTAATTTGTTTGGGCTTAAACCAATTACGAAGGCACTTTGTAGTCTATTCATAATTATGCGTAATAAAAATAAGGTGTCTAGGTCATTTTAAATAATTTATAAAATACGAAGCATTAAAAAACGTTTAATAATGCTTAAGATCGCTTTAAAAATAAATATATAAATAGAAAAAATAAAATCGTTTCTTGTCGAATGTTGAATGGAATGATAAATTCGACACAATCATTGAAAATTTTAACAATCTGAGAGCATAATTTAATAATAGCATCACTTTATAAATCTTATAACTTTAAAAACGAAGAATATTTTTATTATATGCATCCTGTGAGTGATTTTTGTCATATTTGCAAAATATTTTCCCTTTTCAAATTTTTTGGAGAAATAAAATTTTATATGTATTACTACGGTTTTAGGGGTAAAAAAAATAATTTCAACTTGTGAAGAAAAAAATTGCAAAACCAGACGATTAGAAATTTTCAGATTTTTTAGAATTTTAGGTGGTGTAACCTAATTCAATACACGGTGCATTAAAAAGATAATGTTTCTTCCATCCCTTGTCTGCTCACTATTAAAAAAATTAATTATTGAATTTTTTTTCCAATCATAAGGAAAGAATAAAATTATTATTTTTTCAATATCGAGGTCGGCACTGAAGAAGGGAGAAAAAAAATGTATTTCTTTTTATTATTATTATTTTTGAATTGATGTTTCGTTGTAGGACAGAGTGAGCATCATATTTTTGCTCACAAAAAATATTCACATTAATTTATTTAGAATAAAAATCAAGAAATCAAAGAACATTTTTTTTTCTTTTTGCTATTGTATGTAAAGAATAATACAGAGAAATGGTTTGAATATAATTTTTGTTAATTTTCCTCCGATTTCTCTGGAAATCCAAGTCGGCACTAAAGGGAGGGAGGAAGAGGGTGCCGAGACAGGAAACGTTCCAATCGTGTGTGCCATCTGTTCTCTAGAAATCGCACAATCGGAAGTGATGGAATGCTCGTTTCAGAGATTTATATCCTCCTATGGCACACGCCTGTCTGTACAGCGGGGAGAAAATACTTTCAACTGACTATTCATAGAAAATAGAATTAAATTTTTTTTCCTCATTCTCATTATCATGTTCATCAGATGTTATATGCAACAATTCAATAGTGAAGTTTAAAGTAGTTTTTCTTTCTATTAGTCCATTGCTTTTGCACTTTTCAGGCACTAATATTTTTTTCATGTAGTATGCTATCATGTAGTATGCTATCATGTATTACACGGATATGCAATATTCAGATTGCTGTAAGAATGAATATTAAGTTGCATGAATATTCAGTATTTAATCTTGATCATAAAATTAAGAGGTTTATATGTTCAGTATTTAACCAGGATTTTCATTCCCCATTGAGAACGTTTTTCGAAGCATTTTTTCCAAAAAAACACGAAAGCTACAGCTTTCAACCCAGAACAATACTTTTAATTTAAAACCAAATACTATTACTTAGCGTAAGGATTGTCCTATACTTTTAAACGAACAAATAACTTAAATCTTAAGAAAATTATAATTTTTTTTAAAATAATCGCGAGTGTGGCGAGACTTTTTCACGCAAATAAAAATCATTAAAATTGTCGAAATTTCTCAATTTTTGCATAATTTTAAGATTGTCACCAATAAAGCGTTGTGATAACTTTTCAAATATTAAGAAATTTGATCACAACTGTATTGCTCAACTTTTCTGTAATTATGGAATCCCGAAACATTGACGCTTAGGGCCATTTTTATAATCAACATAGAGGATGCTGACTTAGATGGGTTTAACTTAATCAAACCCTCATGCAAAACTGTTACTAACTCAAAACAATTATAAAATTGCATATTCTTTTCACTAAAAGGAGTTATTTTATGTTATTACTGAGCCTTCGAAGAAAAATTGTAAATTAAAAAAACTGAAACGAAAACACTGTTCCGCGTTATTTTTCTAGGAACTTAATACTCATTTGCAATTTTTATCTCGAAAATATCATTTATATGTTGAATTATGATGATAGTTGTTCAATTCAAAACAGGTATTTCATTCTCACATTAAAGGGAGAAGAAAAGAAAAGAAAAAAAAAAAAATATATATATATATATATAACGTCGTTGCCGAGTGGAAGGATTAAAACAGGTCATAGGTCGGGAAGGAGGGTACAAAATTTATTTATTAATTATAAGACAAGAGCAGTCATGAGAGTGAGTGAAAGTGCACATGAAAAGTTGCGCTCCTTGGTTATATGTTAGGGAAAATCTTGCAAAGTAAAATCCGTAATATGTCTTAATTTAGGGAAAGAGGGAAATCTTAGTAGTTGCTATTGGTTTATGAAATAGATCGACGTATCCCACACAGAGCAAAGGGAAAAATGTCCTGCTCTTAATTAAATGCATACTTGAGCCAAAAATAGATTTAAGAACAGGATGTGGCTTTTAAAAGTGTGATAAAGTATTTCGTTTAGAATAATTAATTAGGATGAAGTTTTATAAAAGAAACTAACATAAAAAGATTAATTGAAGCTTTTTATGTTACATTTTATATATACATATACATATACATATACATATACATATACGACTTCAGATCTCTTGGGAGGTGTGTAGGAGATATAAATTTGGGCGCCCCCTCCAAACAGATGACATTTAAAGCAGTGAGAAGNTTTAAACACATTTAATTAATATATATATATATATATGCAAACACTAAACTAAACTTAAAAAAACTATACCGAATGATTTTTTAACTACCAGCCCAGATTTCAGATGGATATATCAAGATTTCTAGCAAATAAAAATTAATCTATGACCATCACCGCTTCAATATTAAAAATTTATATTTCTACAAGTATTTCCAAAACGTTTTTGAGTTAAATTTAAATGAGAATTTTCCAATAAATTATGCATACAAATTTATTTATTCGAATAAATTCCTTTAAAAAATTGTTTTGCAAAATTCACTCTTGTCCGCAAGGGTAGTATGGATAAAATTAATACCATAGTTGTAATAAGAAGTGGCAATGTTACCTGCAAACAGTTTTTTCTAGTGTTTTTGTTATGAGTAACCCAGATATCTTCAAGAATACACCCCCCATGCGACACGTGCTGGACAGGTGCAATGGCACGCGCCACAGAGGCCTTCAATGGGTTCCAAATGACAAAAAGACCGTCTTTGTCGTTTTCAATCCCTTTTGAAGCACCCCCTTGCAGCTACAAAAACTCTCTCATCAGAATTGTCACTGCTGATCTCAAAACACCTTCATTTCCCTCCCAGTCTAAGCCAAACCCTAAGATTTCTAAAGAAGTTTAAATTTTAAATCCTTAATTTCTTTTAAATAGATCGATTAATTTCTTGATCCGTAGTAATATTTTACTCCTTTAGATGATTATTGGTACATAGGTAAAGCCTGGCCATTAACGCGGGATAAATATTTCGAAAACGAAAGAAATAAACTTTATCAGCTATTACTATTCCAAAGCTACTGACTATTTCCAAAATTTAATCCATATAATTAAGAATTAATGACGAAAATAATCTTGTTTGATTTTTTTTTTTTTTTTCATGATCAGCAATATAATTTCTGAGAAAATCCAACAAACATTTGTCACTTTATTTTTACACAAAAAAATAATCAAGTAGTCTTCTATAGGGATTTTGAAAGGCTATTTAGAAAATAATGGAAAAAAAATAAAGTGAATAAATAAATAAAATAAAAGCATTACACAACATCATATAGAAGAAAATAATAAATAACAACAAAATGGCACTACTCCTTTTTTTTAAAATTTATTTATTTTACTACACAATTTTAATAAATTGCAAGAAAACAGCCCGATTAAAAAAATATTTCATAACTTCCCTTCATCGGATATTATTTAAAAGGTAGGTTGGCTCAATTCCCATTTAAGAACACATACTTTCACCCTCTAATGATTGATTTAAGTATGGGCTATAGCTTTGGGTCTTTGCTCCAGAGCAAATTATGGAGTTAAAAGAGAACCAGAAAAGTAACCGTTAGGCAAAGAGTTAAAAAGAAAGAAAAGGTAAAAAAAAAAAAGGAATAAGAATTTTAAAATCGAAATTATATACTAAAAATATCTGTTTTTCTCTGTAGTTTACTAAATACAATGACTGTTTTATTGAAGCTTTATTGCTAAAAAAAATTCTGCAACCAAACGTTTGTCATAAATACAATACTAAAGAACTAAGCTTTTTCAAATAAAGAAATTGTATACTTTGCACTGAGAATAAGTAAAGCAAGTTTCAAGTTTTCAATCAAGTTTTTATAGAAACATGTGTTTTTGTTAACTTCGTTTTACATTTAAAGTTACTAATTTTGATTAGAAAAACTGTTGGAAATGTTCTTCTATTATCAATCCATTTTTAATTCATTAAATAAAATTTTACATTACCGAATGTAAATAAAATCTTCATGCTGTATATTAATAGTTTATAAATATTGTTATCAGTTACAAACCTTTTAATGCATGCTCTGAAATATCTATGAAAAATTGAGTAACCAATCAACTCACGACAAAGCTGAATAGCTTTTTATCTCGTGAATAATCCGATTAATTTAGAGATGACAAACTGCATTATCTTGCTCAGGTGTCTTTTCATATTACAAGTTATCGGGTCGCCATTGTTTTCTGATTAATATGCTCATCAAAAATCAAAAACAAAGCATCGCTCTGATAAAAGGATTACGGGTAATCATTTTTGGTTACAGAATTTTTCCATTTTTTTTTCCCTTTGTTTATTTTTATTTTGTGACCAATGACAAGATTAAATCTTTTTCTTATTTTTCCTTATTGCTTTTATATTATGTTTCGTGTTCAAAATTAAGGGGAAAAGGCTTTACGAAATGAACTGAAATGTTTTCACTCGACTTATTTAACTATCATTGAGATTTCTTAACTTCTTTTTTTTTATTTGAAAAATTTTCAGATATTTAAATTCCTCTGCTAAGAAGTTAATAGTTTCACCTTTTGACTTGAGCGTATCAGAAGTTTATTTATAGTTTTTACCCAGTCAAAAAATAGCATTATAAGAAAATATTTTAGTAGTTTGTGCAGTATAGTAATACACTCTAATATTTAATTTGAATTATAGTTTTCATTAATAGTTTGTATAATGGCTGTATTTTATTTGACACTAGCTGAAAACCCGTTTCTCAAACGTGTTGAAAATAAAGTAAATAATCTACAAATCAACTTTAATGAACAATATGAAATCAAGCAGTTTTAAAAAATCATAATTGGTTAATTAAAGTCCTAACTTTCGGAAACCCTGTAACAATTATACGAAACCCTAGGGTTCTGAGGAGCACTTCTGGGGAACAGCACTAATAAAGCACTCATAATAGTAATAAACTTTATTACCTATTTGTAATGACCTGTTTCTTATGTTATATATTTTTAAGATATGATACAGAAATTTGAATTCAATGTTTATTTTTACATGGGCATTATTTTTCTCCGACACTTTTACCTTTAAACGTTAGTATTCTAAGCTCTATCATTCTGGTTTTTTTTCTGACCTAAGTAATTTATGAACGCAATTTAACCCTTTAAAAACTTCTATTATTGTTTTCTTATTTTCAAAATATTAATCTACTATAAAAAAAATTTCTTCTACCCCCTCAGAACGAATCGAAATTGTCAGTAACAGTGACAGCTTCAGTTAAAGAAGGTTCATTTCTGCACAGAAAAGTAAAAAAGTCAATTACATATACCTCTGGGGAGGGCGTGTGTGTATAAATAATAACAATAAAAAAGTATATCTTTCTTCTCTTTTGAAAATTCTTGGCAGGATACTTGGCGGCGGGATCTTAATAGTGGCGACATTTCCGGCAAGTAGCTCTGGCGCATAAATCACCTCAGAAATTAATGAATGCTCCCTATGGAACTTTTTATTTCCCTCACTTAGATACTTTTTATCTCGAGTAAAACTAGACGAAGAGTATAGTCGCTGTAGAGACTTTCGTTTTAGCTGAGAACGGTTTTTGATTGTTACGAAACAGAATTTTTTTTGAAGAGTTTTTCTTTCATCTTCGTTGCTTAATGTTCAAGATAGGATAGAATTTTTTAAAAACTAGTAAGACTTGAGTTGGGCCTTCAGTCAAGCTTATGAAAAATAATATGAAAGTTACCTGTCATCGTGATCTGCTACGTAATGTTACGGTATTGGTGGGGAAAATGTTATCTTATTATATCCTCGTGTACGCTGCTAATTAAGCAATCATAGGAATCTAATTTTAATGACAGAGATTACAATACATCAACATGTTTTTTCTCTGAAAATGTCTTTTGGTCGTTATGAAAATAACAAAATTTGTTATTAAATTTTTGCAGTTCTACGACATTTCGATACGCGTGCCAAGAAATACATTATTATTCACACCTATTTATTCAGAACAATTTCTCGGCAAACTCTGTGTCTTAGGGTGTGAAGGGCGATGACTTTTACTTCTCATCAATATCAGAAACAGCATTTTACAAACTCTTGGCCAGGAACATGCATGCAGAAATGTAGAAGGTATAGAATCTATTTTATGGTTTTCATAGTGACATCGTCTGTTAGTTATTGCAGTTGTGTGATTTACGACAAGGCATGTGAAGAACACTCTTCTTGTTACCAGCATACCATATTTTAACAAATCTAACTGAAGGGAATTTAAACCCTTTTAAAGAGAGTTAAAGTTTCGTTAATATTTTTTAAGTTAAGAAAATTCCTCGTTGAATCAGAGTTCCCTTTTTTTATCAAATTTTGTAGGCTGTTATGTGACGACGAAATTTGGCCTTCTAAATCGTGTAATTTAGACAGTCAGCTTGCTTTCAGGAAAGTTTTTCTAGGCCCTTTTTTTAAAGTCAAAGGTTTTTGCCATCCAATCCTTGAGAGAGGATATTAGCCACAGCATCACTGACAACTAATCCCGTTTATTTATAACGAATCTTGATGGGAAAGGTTATCAAAAGAATGTGATTTTGTTACAATTTAATAACAAAATGTGTCCTTCTATATGCAATGTTACTCAGCCTGCTACTCGCTTAATATAATTAAGTGCAAAGGGCTACGTCCTAGATTCGAAGTAGAAATGATACCAATTATCAATGACATTATTTAAACTGAAAATAAAATCCTTTTAAACTGTAATTCAAATAGTGTTTTCTCAAAATTTATTAATGTGAACTGCAGGGAAAAACAAATATTTTTGGTATAGATTTTCTATTTTAAAATTCTCATTTATTTTTTTAAACTTTTTCTCCCTTTTTAAGTTTTTGCCTAACGGTTCTCTTAACTCTTCGATTTCCTCCGAAGCAAGAACCCAAAACTTCATTCCACTCATAAGTCAATCATTAGAAGGTGAAAATATATACTGTTCCTACGTGGGAATTGAACCAGCCTACCTTTTAAAAAAAAAAAAAACATCAGCTAAAAGGAAATTTCGTGGTTATATAAAAATTAATAAAGCAGTATTTTATTTGGGAATTTAAATTTCCTGCTCTTTTTCGGACATACTGTTGGGGAATGGAAGTTTTCATTTCTTTAGAGGACGCCATACCACGGAAGAAAATTTTCCTGGCAAATTCTCTTTCTCCTTTATTACTAATTTAAAATTTGTAGCATAGAAAAAGTGAGTTCGGACAATCCTAGAGTTAGCCGTGAAATTTCAAATACTGAAAAGAAAATTTTAAAACCTACAAATGAAAATAAATTATGAGATGATTGCGCAACGGAAAAGTTTTCTTCTAATAATTTGTTTGCCTGATCGGTAGGGTGCTGGGTCCATGTCCGAAAGTTCGTGGGTTCGAACCCCGCCGGCCGAAGACGTAGTAGTTGGTGACTGATGCACGTTAAAATTCTGTCGAGTCGCAAAGTCCTCCATGTTCCCATAACAAATCAATACCTCTGGGGGCTACTGGATCGATCGTTATCTGATTCAGGTCAAAATTACGATCTGTGGATGAATGAATGAGTCCGCTTTATAAACAGGTGTGACGTATGGTGTGGCAGAAGTCGAATTCTTGGCCATAGATGGCGCCACCGAAAAACAAGAATCGCACGCTCTGTCTTAAATTTGCTCGGTTTCACCAAGCCGGCTTGCCCGTGTGGCAAGTGGCATTAGAACCAACCAACTAACCCATTTTAATAATTATAAGTATTTTTTGCAGCAAATGAAACTTTATAATTTACTCAGGGTTTGTCTGAACTTATTTTTCTTTCTATTAAATTTTAAATTAGTAATGAAGTAGAAAGAGAATTTTCGATGAAACTTTACTTCCACGGTAAGACTTCCTCTTAACAACTCTCTTAACTATTAGCGTTGTTGAAAAAGCAGCTGGAAGTTGCGAGAGGCTCCAGTTCTGTGAATAAAATTAACACTTCTTTAAAAACAAATTCATTACATGTGTTTGTCTATTTTGAATCTTTATCGTAAAGAGTTAAAGGAAAAATAAGAGTGAGAATGATTATTCTCTCTCTTTAGATTTCTGGGTGCGATTCCAATTCGGTAGCTCTAATGTTGGCACTCTCTCTACATTCTTCAAAGCTCAACGCTTCTGTCATTCATGTGCTCAAAATTAATTTTTTTTTTCATCCTCTTTCTCATTCCTTCATTCCATCTAATGCTAAATGGTTCTGAGAAAAAAGGTTTTAGTTCAAAACTCTATTTTGCATATTTAACTCTACATAGATAATCAAATTAATTGTACTAATCGTAAATTCCCGAGAAAAATCTGTGCTTTAAATTGAATTATAATTATATATATTCACCTGTAGAACCATTCAAAGCTTCGAGCTTCAAAGAAATATCAAAATAAGTACAAATAATTGGACATCAATTTTTTAAATTTGATTTTCTTACAAATTTTAAATCATCAGTTATCCAATTATTTGTTTTCCAAACAAATAATTGGAACATATTTATTATCAAATGCAATTTACAACAAATGATTCCAATATTTAATTGTTCTTTAATTTCCTTTAAATTTGGCTACTGCCTACAGGGCAAACTTGGAAGAAAAAAAACTTGACAATGTCGAGTATTTTTTATTCTAGCACTTGTAGTAGCCACTTTTTTCTTCTTTAAGATTAATTCCATTTTTATGGTGTGGCTCAAGCTTTCTAAAGTAATATTTTTTATCCTATTTTTACAACAAATTTATAAATTAACTATAAAAAAGACTTTTAACTTGAAAAAATGTTTTTAAAAGAAATAAAAATCCTTTTAAAAATAATAGTTAACCAGACAGTTTTTTTTTAATCCATTGAAAATTGTTACTTTAAAAATTAACAGATTTTAATGAAATTTTCCTCAAAGGAAATGTTTAGATTAAAAAAAATTGAAATTTACAAATAAATTTTTTTATACAAATATAAGCTACTTCTCCTGAAACCAGGTCTATTTCCTGGTTCAGTAAAAAAAAAAAAAAAAAAAATTTCTTCGTTTCTATTTTGTCAATCTATTTATGGATAAAAAAGACATTGATTGTTTTCCAAAATTATAATTGATATAGTTATAATTGTTACTTACATCAGTATAATTTCTTGATTGTAAAACCAAACCATATAATCAGCTTATTAATTCGATTTGCTTGCTGTACTATTTTACAAAATTTTTTTTAAATAAAATAAATGAAGCCTAGTGATTGATTAGAAAACTGTTTTCGACTTCCTGCGCAATAGCATAAATCTCCGTACCTCTTCTCTAAAAACTTAAACCAAGTAACTTGTTGATTGTAACCAAGCCAAAGACTGAATAAGCGAGTCAATAAATTCTTATTTTGGCATTAGGCTTTATAAAATTTAATAAACTGGAACTAACTTATTGTTGAAAGATCACAATACTTTTTTTCTTCTTTGTGTCATCAATCTGCGTCTCTTTCCTACAAGCATCTGAGCTAAACGTTAATTTTAGTATGATGCCGAATTGAAAAGTTCTCTCTATTTCTGAATCAGAGATGTGTGTTTACCTTGATTTTCCTGATAGCCTCTCAGTTAGAGGAGAAGCTTTATTTTGAATCCATTCCAACTCCTTGCATTTTCAATCCGTCTCCATTTTTTATTCCCAACTATCTTTTCTTATACTCCTCAGCCTATTCTTTTCCCTCGATTTCGTCCTCTTTGCTTTCTTTTTAATTTTTTTTTCTTTTTTTTTGCCTGATATACTATTACAATGTATTTTTGAATCACGATTTTCGTCGGGGCACTTCCGAACTATATTTGGATCGATCCAAGCGACTTTCTCTCTCTTTGCTTTCTTTTCACGGGATGATTCTAGAAGAGAAGCAACATCAAAAGGAACTTTCGTGGAAATGTGAGGGTGAAGGAAATAAACACGAGGAAAAAATAAATAAATAAATAAAAACGTTTGAAATGAAATGAAGATTAAAATAAATAACATTTTTTGTGTGACCCGAAAGTAAACACACGTCATAAATAGCTTTCAAACTGACACGAGAGTACGCTTTATTTAGCATTCATCATTTTTCTAATACATATTGCAATCAGGATTATTATTATTATTATTATTTTCTATATTCAAGGGTCAGGGAGTGCAGGAAAAACCTAAAACTGTCATGGAATTTTATTTTGACTATTAAAAAAAAAAAAAGAAGAAAAGAGAAAGAAAAAAAAAACAGGGAATAGTCAGTAAATGTTTCTTTTTCAAAAACCTGTAAAATTCCTAAATCATGCCAGGAAAATAACCAGCCCTAGAATTGTCAGTAACGGTTAATCAGTTATTGAGATTCGATTTAAATAATTCCAACATCTATTACAATTATTTGTTGTAAGAATTCCGCTTACATTTGACGTTTCAAATTTTAAAAAAAAAAAAAAAAGATTTCCAACGAAAAATTGCATTATATCGCTAAAATATGGTATGATGCAATTTTTCATATGCCATTTTTTGTGACCCGAAAGTGACGCGAGAGTAAGCTTTATTTAGCATTCATCTTTTTTCTAATACATATTGCAATCAGAATTTTTTTTTTTTTCGTAATTTTTTTTCTACATTCAAGGGTCAGAGAACAGGAAAAACCTGAAACTGTCACGGAATTTTCTTTCGACTAAAAAAAGCAACAACAGGGAATAGTTAATAAAAGTTTCTTTTTCAAAAACCTGGAAAATAACCAGCCCTAGAATTGTCAGGAACAGTTAATCAGTTATTGAGATTCGATTTAAATAATTCCAACATCTATTACAATTATTTGTTGTAAAAATTCCGCTTGCATTTGAAGTTTCAAATTTGAAAAATAATAATAATAAGGATTTCCGATGAAAAATTGCATCATATCGATAAAAAAAGGTATGGATTTACATTGAAATTTTTCTGAAATATCAGGAGAAGTCAGGGAATTTTTTTCTGAACCCTGGTTGCCGATACCGGCATACTAAAGATACCTCTAACATCTCAACTGACTGTGATGAGTCAAATAACTCAATTACAATTCGCATAACTCTGTAACAGCTTGACTCTTGAATGGTATGAATATGATTTCATTACAAATCAAATGTCTCTCAAACAGTTTTAAAATATTTTATAATAATGCTAATGATAGTTCACAATTAAAATGACTCTTTTCATGATTCAATTGTGTCTGTAAGAGTTTTAGTGATTTGATCGCAATTCGAATGTCTCTGTTATGGTTCAAGTGGATTTATAACAATTCAAATGGTCCTCTAACAGATACACTGATTTTATAAAGATTAAAAACGAATATATATACAATTTGAATGTTTTTATTTCAGTTGAAGCGGTTTTAAACAACTCAAACAATTATGTTTACAATTTGAATGTTTATAACAACTTAAAGTACTCTTTACCAATCAAATGATTCCGTTCATAGTTCTAATTACTTACGTTTTAACAATTTAAAGGACTCAACAACAATTAAATGATTATTTTCTAATTGAATTAAACAGGTTAAGTGATTTTAAAACATTTTAATTAGTTTTATACCAATTCATATGACTAAAAAAAATCAAGCAACTTAAATTTATTTATTATTAATCAATCTGTATTAATACGAATTCAATAGATATTTCACTTTTGTCAAAATCATAACAATTTAATTGATTTTTGGATAAAAACCCCTTACATCATCACATGGTGTGAGGGAGTTCTGACGAAAGGGCTAAGTATAGCAAAAAACAAGAACAATAACAATGAGGAAAAAGAAAACAGTTCAGTGATGAAGAAAATTACGACGGAAATTCCACTGTTAGAATATTTTTTCATGTTTATTTATAAAGTTTCATTTGTTATGTCACTCTAAAGCGTTTTATTATTCATTTCCCCAAAAATAAGGCTCAAAAAGAAAGTCAAAACCGGTGTAAATTAAACAAATTCCAGTGCCTAATTTTAATTTATCCATTACCTTGGATGCATTGTCGATAACATTTGTTGAATTCCTTAAATTTAATTAGTTATGAAAATAAAATATGTAATTAATATCATACACATGTAGTTAAAATATGAAATATTTTAATAACTTAATTGAAATCTTTACCTTCTAAAACATTTCATGCTTTATTATAAAACCGTGTTGTTTTATTTATGTTACTAATAACCAAACTAAATAATCATGAGTCGAAAATCTTCTTTTAAATTTGATGCAAAAATTTGTGTTTACTACAGTCAAAATAACGTAAATGTCACTAAATTTTTTTACACAAAAAGACATTTTTGATGTTACTAATTGTTTTTATTACTTTTAATGTTTAAATATTGTTAGAAGAGGGGCAAAGAAAAATTTAGGTATATTTTTTTTAGCGAGCCGAAATAATATAGTAAGACCTCGATTATCCGAGCTAAATGGGACCGCTAATACCTCGGATATCGGAAACCTCGGTTAATAAAAACCATGTATAAAAACCTTCCGTACTTGCGAATTTAACTACTTTTAAAGTAAAAAACAATAGAGTGTTTTTTAAATGATAAAAATAAACATAGATGAACTTATGTTTCACAGCTAAAAAGATTTAAAAAGGAAATCAACTCTAGTAGTAAATTTTAAAAAGTAAAATGGAATTTTTTTTAATAATTTTAATATATTTTTTTAATAATAATTTTTTTAATATTAATTAGTTAAATATCGAAAGACGCATTTTCAGAAATAACACAAATCTCAAGAAAATATTGTATTTTTAAAATTTACATGATTAAACTTACAAGTCACATGACCACTGTTAACAAAGCATTCATGGATGTTGTCTTCTCAGGGTGTAATATTTCATGGAAGTTGAGTGCTTTTGTGGGGAATAAGTGCCTGTAACACGGACAACGAACTAATATGTGTATAATTTCTTCCAAGCTCATTTTGGAGAGGAGAAAAAAAAATTAAGACTTCGTTATTGCCTCGGTTAACGGAAACCTCGGTTAATCGAAGCTCGGTTAATCGAGGTTCTACTGTACAATGATTTCGTATGTAATTTTTTCTATTGTGATCCATCACTACCTATTTCTTCTTCCTAGACGTTCGTCTTCGATTCGAGTGTTCCACTACAATTATAAAATAAATGAAGATACAGAAAAGAGAGACAAACGTTACTTTTCGGAGA
The DNA here is from genome assembly GCF_043381705.1 of Parasteatoda tepidariorum. Classification (NCBI taxonomy): domain Eukaryota; kingdom Metazoa; phylum Arthropoda; class Arachnida; order Araneae; family Theridiidae; genus Parasteatoda; species Parasteatoda tepidariorum. The sequence goes on along the minus strand of NC_092210.1, from coordinate 56,846,448 downwards.
TAAATAGATTTCCGGTTGGCGAACTTTAACTTTGTGGAGGGTGGGAGAGCAGTAAGTTCCCAAAAAACAATTCAATGCCCACCGATCAGGCCAATTTATCCACAACATGTAATTGGTTCTTTGATGAATTACATTAGAAGGGGGGGGGGAGAGATCTACGCTCGACCGCACTTTCGCTGAAACGGCGCTACTCCTCTTACTTACGCTTCTTTATAAATGATCCTTCTTCTCCCACTCTTCCTCCCATTTACCTTCCGTTTCTTCCGATGTTACTTGTATACCTTGTTCCCAAAGTTATTTTCTCTTTTTGTGTCTGTGTGTTTTGTTTGTAGTGTGCGTTACGGTGCGCGGAAAGGTGTTTTCATCTTGTTTTTTCGAAGGTAAAACAGTTGCAACGGTTCGGAAACAAGAATAAGCTTTATTGAGGAGATAAACCGTCCAAGAGTAAACTTATAATTTCTCTTAAGTGATACTTACACTTTTCCTTTTATCTCGGCAGTCTTAATTTAAGGTTTCTTTTTACACGTCGTTTAATAAGCGTTAATAATGTGGTATTTTTTGTTGATTTATAATACTTAGTTATGGATCATAGCTCATAACTATCAATGAAATGTATGAATTGAGAAATTAGTACATGAATTTTCTAATACATACATGGAATTTAGTAATAAAATGCATAATTTGAAAAAAAATAATCTATGAAATTTGTAATAAATGCATAGGATTTAGTCGTCGTTTAATAAGCGTTAATAATGTGGTATTTTTTTGTTGATTTATAATACATAGTTATGGATCATAGTTCATAACTATCAATGAAATGTATGAATTGAGAAAATAATACATGAATTTTCTAATACATACATGGAATTTAGTAATAAAATGCATAATTTGAAAAAAAATAATCTATGAAATTTGTAATAAATGCATAGGATTTAGTTGTCGTTTAATAAGCGGTAATAATGTGGTATTTTTTTGTTGATTTATAATACTTAGTTATGGATCATAGTTCATAACTATCAATAAAATGTATGAATTGAGAAAATAATGCATGAATTTTCCAATGCATACATGGAATTTAGTAATAAAATGCATAAATTAAAAAAAAATAATCTACGAAATTTGTAATAAATGCATAGGATTTAGTAATAAAATATGTGAACTGACAAAAATATTACATGGACTTTGCAATAAATGCATGAAATTTAGTAATAAAATCCCTGAATATGATATTTTTGTGATTAAATAGCTTAGAAGAAAATGGGCAAGTTTTGTCGAGGTGTGAAATGATTTTATTCTGAAACAAATTTAAAACACGAATTATATGTTAAGATACAAAATAATATTATTTTAGAACAATATAGTAATATGAATGTTTAAATGATATTGTCTCTTAGTTGCGCTAATTCAAGGTTTGGTGAGTATTTTTTTATTAGCATATACGCTCAATATTAAAAGTTAATCATGAATTAAAATTTTTTATTAGTTTAAAACAGTTGGTGCAACACTAATTAGAAATATAATATAAATTGCGAACTATATTATGACCTGTTATATTAATTTTTGTGTAAGTTGTTCATTTGATTTTTGATTTTTTATTATTTTGCAAAAAGGAAAAATTCCTCCAAATGAAAAATTAATTCAGTATTCACTAATATCTTGTGTACTTTTATTGTTAAGAATATGTGGTAGATATTCTGTATCTTAATGTCATTTAGTATTGTTTAAAATGAGCAGACATCACTTTTTGCTTATTCTCACTACTTAGAGGGCGGTTTTTACTCTTAAATATTTCCTTTTACCACAGCTTTTGCTAACATATATTGTAAACAAATGTTGATAAAGCAAAAATAAAACTTGCAAACTGTCTGTTTTCACATGTATCAAAAACTGTGGAAACTAATTATTTTCCGAACATTATTTTCTATCTATTTAATTTTTTTTGTATATTTTTTTTAGAATATATGATACAAAAGGAAATTCACAATGAATTTTTTTTCTTCTTGTTTGAAAAATATAATATTTTTAAATGATAAATATAAAATAAAAGTATATAATATATAATCTAATATAAATATAATACAATATAGAATAATATAAATATAATATATTAAATACAATATTAAATAAATTTAAATAATAAAAAAAGCATTATTATACTTAATTTTTCTCACTATTTAACATATAAAAGTCATTGTTTAAAGCATAAATTAACCAGTTATACTTTAGATTTGAATTCAGTACCCTTCTTTTGTTGAAAGACTTGCAAGCAATTCAAATAAAATATGAAATTCAGTCCCAAACAAATTCTTCAATTTAAAAAAACGTAATTGCATTTTTATCTAATTTAGCAAAACAATTTCATTCGAAATCAGAAGTTTTACAAGTCGGAAAAATTTTCCCACGAACATCATTTTTCAACATAATAAACGTAGTATATACAGTTGTTCGAATAAGTAAAGAGAATACTGTGATAGTAACATGGCAAAGAGACTTGTTCAAAAGCGACTATATCCTACAAAACCCTTCCGCAATGCCAGGGGGAAGGGACTCTCCTTGGCGTTAAACTGGATCAAAGTATTAAAGGTTTATACACTTGTGGGATTGGATTAAAAAAAAACGAAAAAAAAAAACGCTAGTGATACATGGTTAATATTTTTTTCACCATGTTTCCCTTTCGTTTTGAGTGTGATTGAACCATACAGTTCTATGGATTGAACCCTTTTACCAGGAATCTCTTTTACTCTGACCCCAACTCTCTTCCTGGCTCGGAGTGACGCTTTCTTCTATTGTCATTCAGGAAGAAGAGGAGGGGGAAAAAATGTATGGATAACGGAGAGGGGAAGAAAAAAAAATCGGATTTTCGCTTTCAATTTCACCCCACCCAAACACCTGCTTTGGAAAATAGCGGTAAAAATACAATAGTTTTTTCCCCGTCCTCTCCTCTGCCTACTTTTTTTTTCTCCAAGCAACATGTTTTCTATACTCGAAGTTAATATTTTTATTTTCAATCGGGTTCTTTTAGCTTTATGTACTAAACCAGTAGTTTCCAAAAGGTGTTCCGCGGAAACCTAGGGTTCCGAGAAAGAGTTAAAGGAGTTCCGCAAGATAGTGCTTTTTTAAAAAAGGAGAAGAGTTTTTATACCTCCCCGATTATAAATAGATCCAACCTATAATTCCTTGTTTATTTAATGTTTTGGTTGCCTTTATGAAATTATTTCAAGTGAAACTTAGGGTTCCGTGAAAGAGTTAAAGGAGTTCCGCAAGATAGTGCTTTTTTAAAAAAGGAGAAGAGTTTTTAAACCTCCCCGATTATAAATAGATCCAACCTATAATTCCTTGTTTATTTAATGTTTTGGTTGCCTTTATGAAATTTTCAAGTAATCAAAATGGAATAATTAAATTCTCTAATAAAGAAACATTTTTCCCTAATAACCATTTTCAACATTTATGGCAGTTTTCATCTCGAAATAAACCATAATTAGGCATATTTTGTTCTTTTTCAACTTATGTATGTACACCAAAAACAAACTAGACTAGATGTAGCACTAGGACTGCAAATTTATAATTCGAATTTAAGAGTATGAATGATAAAACGATGACAATTTTTCATTCTTCTAACTAAATATTTTAGATATTCTTTTATAGGTTTTAACGCTCACAATTACCTTAATACACTTTATTTATAAAATCGGGGTTTTACCGAAAAAAAGGTTGATTACTTAGGGTTCCGTAGCCGTAAAAGAATAGGGAAAAGCTATTTTCTAATTATCAATAGCTTAAAAGAAGTTATTTTCCATCAAAATTTCAATCAAAATTTTAAGTTGTTAAATATCACTAAGACGCCCGGTGGTTGAGTGGTAGCGCTTCGCGCTCGCTTGCCACAGGTCCTGGGTTCGATCCTCGGGCTGGACAAGGTTGACTCAGCCCTTCAGTGGGTCGATAAATGAGAACCAAGCATGCTTAGGAACTAAACACTGGGGGTTTCGCTTTCGGCTGACTACCTAACCGGAACATCTGCCCCTGCACACCAGAGCCCAAGGTCAAGAAAACTGAGATGGGCACAGTAGGCTTGGCCCTCTATGGGCTGTCGCGCCACTGAGTTTAGTTTAAATATCACTAGAAAATTATTTTTTTAAAAAAATTCTGCTGAGTTAATTAAGATTTCAGGCAAAAAAACAACAACAAAAAAATTATCGAAATAATATTCTTGAATGTGATTTTTTTCGCTTATGAACTTTGTCCTCGACATTTATTTCGACATATTACTTAATAAAGTCACTAAAAAACCATCACTTGTAAAAATACTGTTATCGTTCGTTTTAGATTTCTTTTAAGGATCTTTCTTTAAACTTTCTTATATAATTATTCTTTTGAGAAATAAAACTATATTTTAAAAAAAATTATTATAATATGTGCATACAATTATTATAAAAAAAGAATAAAAAAATCTAATGCACTTATTATGAAGATATTTAGAAAACTCCAAGTTTTCGCAGAATGTTGAGTGGAACATCATAAAAAAGTTCGGAATCATCTTTTAGTAGTCTTAAAACTCGCTTGAATTACTGGAAGTCTCAACTTGTTGCAATAAAACTCCAGTCGGGGTTTTGCATGAATGATAATTTCTCGACTTCTATGTCACCGCCTACGTCATAATCTTACGTCATTTCCTTTCGTGCGGCCGTATCCGTGAGTGACACGGAATTTGTTTAATGTGTTTGTGTTTCATCTTATTCTTTATTTTTATACCTTCAAAAAGTAATTCTGTCTTCATCTATAATTATTATTATTTTAAGGACACGTGCGCACGTGCTTTCACATCGAACTTCGGTTAAAAAATTCTTTTTCGGGGGAACGGAAGAATATTTATAAAAATAAATTATTTTTGTGAAAGTGAAGTGAAATGGATCAGAAGCATTCGATTTCACTTAACTTTTCTTAGCTTCATTGATTTGAAAAGAAATGTCTTGTAAGATTCGTATCTGGCAACGGATATTTAAAACTACTTTTTTAGAAATAAGGGTATTCGCAGTCCTTCTATGAGACTATTTTTTTTTATTAAGCGCATTTACAGTTTGAAATTGAGTCTTTGAAAATTGTAAGTAATATATTTCTTATAGATTGTAGTCAATCTAATATACATTAGATATTAAATAAAATATCCCAAAAAACTGAATCCATTAAATATTAAGCGATTAAATACTTCATTCACATCAAAAATATATGAAATGAATATAATAGTCGATATGTTTCAAGCTCTCAAGAATAGGCGCCCATCTTCAAGACTTGCCAGACGTGAATGAGAAGAAACAAAAGTGATTGGAAATATAAATCGCGAAGTTGCCAATGGAAAAATAAAGATGAGAAACGAAACCAGAATAAGTACAGTATCCGAGACAGAAAAAAAATTATAAAAAACAGAGCTTACACTTAGTATAAGTTCTAGTAGTATTTATACTTAGTAATGAATACTAATACTTAGTATAATTAGTTAAAATATTTCCTCTTATACTTAGGTATATTTACAGTAAACTTGAAGAAAAAAAAAAGTCAAATTTTAGTATACTCTCAACTCAACTTCCAATTTATGTGTTATGGAGGGATTAGAATTCCTTTAGATGGTTTCTGAAGTAATTAAATTATGAAAAAATAAGCTGTTAAACTGTTGAAATATTATGAATTCTTGTAACTGCTGGCTGTTTTAAGTTGGTAATACATTAAATTATACTCTCTGCAAACTTTGCGGGATAAGCACTTATCTCTTGCATCCAAAAGTGTCTATATATGGTCTTTTCTAAGCAGTACTAATTGCCATATTCTAATCTATTACACTGTTGACTTGTATTATAAAATTAAATTCAAATTGTCCCACTATAATTTGATTAAGTGTTGCTTTGACTTCGGACTACAAATACGAATTGCACGTTATAGCATAATCTAACAGAGAGCTGACATTATTCTATAAATATTAAAATCTGTTGAGGGAATGCAATCGAGCATCAAATATAAATTCAGCTTAGAATCAAATTTTACGATAGAATACCTTTAGAGAGTAAATACAAATTGCCACATTGTAATCTAATTAAATATTGGAATCTATTCTGACACTGAGTATAAAATGCCACATTGCAAATCTAATTAAATATCGGAATGTATTCTGACATTAAATACAGATTGCTACATTGTAGTCTAATCAAATATCGGAATCTATTCTGGCATTAAGTAAAAATTACTACGTAAAACTATAATTAAATATTGGAATGGATTCTGACACTAAATTAAATGCATGTTTCCATATTATTATCTAATTAAATATTGGAAACTATTTTAACATTAAATACAAATTGTTATTTTATATTTTTACAATATCGGATTATAATATTTTATGAAATTTCACCTGATAATATATTGAATGGATTTTTACTTTTATGAGGACTTGAACGTAATTAATTAGAGATGTATGGTAATCGGTGATTTATGGATATAAATTTTTATTTAATTTTATATTGGAAAATTTTCTGACATTCAATACGAATTGTTATGCTTTAATTTGATTCAATGTTGGGATATATTCTGATTTTTTTTAAAAATGGATTTCACCTTAATGAGCAAGAAATAGATGGTGGTACGAAAATAAAATTTAAGACGGGCTGTAATGACTCCATCGTTTAAATCTAAAAATACGTTTCTAGACAAAGCTAACTAGAAATATGCTCCGCGTCATCTAACTCTTCACGGTTGTACCGAAGAGGGCAGTTAAGCTAATAACTCTCCCAACACCATAATAACAACGTGCTTAATCGAGGAAATATTTAGAAGGGGGAAAAAAATGACAAAAGAGAGAGTTTTAATCTTTTATCACCTTCCACGAAAAACGCCAGAGATGTCACGTCTTTTGAGATATTTTTCGTCCATCTCTACTCTGTTAATCAAGGATACATTCTAAATCTCTCTTTAAAGAAAATAACTTTTAAGGATTCAATTATTAAAAGCGGATGAAGGCATCATAGACGGGCATGGATGGCTGGACCTGTGTGGCGGGAAAAAATAATCAAAGCAAGAAGTAACCAAATTAAAAGCAAAATTCAAACCGAGTGCTCAAGCGCTACCAAATAGACATTACATGTTATTTCTTATAGCCTATCAAGAATAGGTCGCCTCGATGTGCGGGGGTTCATTGTTCTGATGGGTGAGTATATGCATTTTGCACTACTCCCGCTGTGTTTTTATTGCGCTACTTTTTCCGGGACTGTTTGGTTGACGAGATTTTGGAAAAGGTTGACCACTCACCGTGGTCGGGTTCGTTTAGCAACATTTAAGGAAGAAATAAATGCTCACCGAAAAGGTGAGAACTTTTTTTCGTCTCAGCGAATAACCCTAATTTACCCGTCATTGCCAATAAAGGAAATGCCTCGAAGCCCATAACTCTCTCTTTTAAAGTTGACTTCTGCTCTAAAATCTCGTTTATTTCATTCATAATGAAGCAATTTAGATTTTAAAATGCCCTCTACTGTTCCTCTGGTTTGGTGAATGACTTTTGAACTTTTGAGATATTAATTTTAAGTAAGCCAACCGAATGTATTTTTGGTTTTTCAGTTTTTATGTATTTTTTTTTAAGTTTTAAATATTTATTTCTTTAACTTTTCCGAAAGTTAGGGTTGTTAGAATTTTCAATGTCCATAATACCAGATTTCTCTCTTTTGTCTTACTTAAAGGGCCACATATCACCAAACTATGGCCATACACCTAGTCTCATTTTCGAGCTTTTAACCGCATGGTAAGAATGCCCCGTTATTTTGACCGTGGACAAATAATAGGGCAGTGCCTGAGCTGGTTGCCATCTCTCTAAACTTTCACATCACAACCAACGAGAGGAGTTTCAGCCAAGAAATTCTTAACTCGCATTTGCTGCGTAGTCTTGCTGGTTGTTTTGTCGACTGTCAGGATCGAACTCACTACCCCCAGCTCTCAAACCAGCGGTGTGAGAGACGCCTTCACCAGTTGCTCCATTAGTGCTTACCCAAAGGGCGCTTTTAAATCGAAATCTGATTACAGAGCAATGTAACATATGTTACAGATAGAAATCCAGTTAAAACGACACTCACCACAGCCGTGGTTAAACATTCAATCCTTTTTTCGGGGCTAGATATTTTAAGAGTCATAATAGGAGCTTCAGGTTACTCTTCAGCTCTATGACTTGATCAGTTTCAGAGCAGTTGGACCCCATTCACAGTCACATAACAGACAGCTATGGTGTTTAACCAAATATGAGAATAAGAGTTCCGTATGTTATTGAAAACTTTCACTTTCTTAAACCTATCTAATTTTAAAATTTCAAGTAAAAAAATAAGCCAAACTAATTGTAACTAAAAATGTTAGTTAAAAACAATCTAAATTAGTCCATTTTCATTATTTTTATATAACTTTCGTATAATTATATTTTTGCTTACATTTGTTCGAAAAACTTACTTCAATTTTTTTTATTGTAATAATGATTTATTATGCTCGGATATTAAATAAGTTACTGTTATATTTGCTGTAAATTGCAGTTATAGTTTCTAAATAACCTCTTAGGTTAGGTGCATTATGTGCATAATATTTAACAATATTTTTTAAATATTATGCACCTGACTAACACTGTTATAACAATAAACGTGGATGCAAAATGCTTCAAGTGCTTTTAATTCAATTATTTTAAAAGTTGTCTTTAGAATTTAAATTTTGCTTTGAAATAAATTAATACATTGCTCCAGGAGAATTAAACTCATGATATTTAATTAAATGAAAAATATTTTGCGTCATTTTAAAATTAAATACTTTCTCACAACAAAGAAATGCAATATTTTTTTTTCTAGTTTTAATATTAAATCTTTTGTTTACTAAGTGGGTTAAATAATTTTAAAGCGAATCAAATTCTGCAATAAAGAATCCATAAAAATAAACAACTTCAATTCGGCAAGGAAAAAAAAAATGCATATAAATGAAAAGGAATCATATAGCGTTCGTTTTTGTAGGAATTCCTTCATTAATTAAAATACTAATTTTTTAATTCTTTGATCTCATTATGCTAATTTGCATAATTATTCCTTATTTTTTTATAAAAAATTGTTTCATTGTCTTTTTAGAATCGATTCGTAAAGTTTGAATAGTCAAGGGAATTTCTTTTCGCATTTGTTTTAAATATCTTTGTGCATTTAAGTAATTGAAATCGTGCTTTGAAATTAATTCGTTTTCATAACATTATTCCAAAAAAAAAAAAAAAAAATTATCCGCTAGTTTAACTTTTTAAATATTGATGAAGAAAGTTTTATATGAAAGCGAGTGTAAGAAATTCTTTCAAATGGCTAAATAGATTTAGATTCATTACTATTTTTTTCCTTCCAGTTTTTGCATTATTTAAAATTATTAGATTGAGCATAAAAAGAAAATATTGCTTTGTTCCAAGCTTTATTTTTATTCCGAATGTTAAAATATATCAATAAAAATCTTAAGCATTATTTTTTATTTAATTAGTTTTTATTTAAAATTTAATCGAAATGCATTTATACATTAAATTTTAATACTTAATAGTTTTTTTTTCTTCGTCAATTCGTTGCGCGCAATTTGTCGTGCGACAATTCATCGTTAGCGCAATTCATCACTGCGAAAAATCATCATTGACTAACACGTCGTAGAGACATTCCATCGTGGGAACAATTCGACGTGGGCACAATTCTTTGCTGGCACAATTCATCGCAACGACAATTTGCCGTGGGTTCATTTCGTAGCGAGCACAATTTGTCGTGGGCACAACTTATTCTAGTGACAATTAGCACAATTTTTTGTGGTTTTCATGCAATGCTTCTATTCACGAAGATCAAATTCTTGCATTGTCTGCAAAACTAACTAACTAAATGATATTAAGTAAAATAATACTTACAAATATTAAGAAAGCACTCAAGAGGTTAGGAGTTTGTGATTTATTTATTTTATTTACAAGGGAGTGGAAATGTAAGAGCTATACGTAAAATCCGCTTTTTTGCTTTTTTTTTTAAAATTAGAATTAATTTTCTTAATTTAAAATTTTTTTTTNTTGTTGAAACGTAGCATTTGTTCTCGTCAGCAACTGTTCGTTCCATTCAACTTCGAATAAGTCAAGCCCATCAAGTATTAATTCTCTCTCTTTTTTTTTTTGGTCGTATGCCTGTTTAGGCAGTGGGGGTGCGATTGTTCCTGTTTTTCAGTGACTCCATCTATGGCCAGGAATTCGACTTCTGCCACGCCATTCACAAAACCACAACCCGTTTATAGGGCGGGTCACATTCACACACAAAGGAGAAAGGAACACAGAAAGAGAGAAAGAAACATCCATGCCTTGCCCGGGATTCGAACCCAGGACCTTTCTGATCCAAGGACAGTTCCCTGCCCCCTACACAGGCCGGTCGGCGAGAATTTCATATGCATGTATAGTAACGAGTTTGTAATTTTGCTGGAAAGGGGGTTTAAAATTTCCGGAAACATGTCTACTTCATATTTAAACTTTCCCGTTTTAAATTTCTAGTTAATTTAAAAATAAAACAGTTTTCAGTTATAGATCTAGATATTTATACTTTTAACACGCCGCGGTAATTAAATTTTTTATCATTTCAGACAAAAATTGGCTAAAATTATCATAATTCTTCTTCCACTATTTCATTTTTTAAACGACCCTGCTACCGTTTGGTTTAGTTAATTTAATTAATGTTGCGAAATAGCTTGTAAATAATAGTAAAATATCTTGTAAAATTTGTATAAGAAATGTTAAAAGCTTACAAGCTAATAGTGTTTGAAATAGTAGTTTTAAGCAGCGCTGGAGAGAAAATGACATTTTCGCCACAAATTATGAAAAAAAAGTTCAATTAGAAAGTGGTAAAAATTTCAAACATTCAAACAATTCATAAAAGAAATTTTGCTCACTATGAATTGTTACTTTGACGAGTGCCTGCAACGAATTGTGCTCGTGAAGAATTGTACCGGTGACAAATTATGTCCACGACGAATTGAGCTCGAGTTTAGTTGTGCGTGTGACGAGTGGTGCTTGTTATGATTTGTGCTAACCACGAATTGTTGCCACAACAAATTGTGCTCACGACAAATTGTTGCAACTATGAATTTTGATCATAGCGACCAACTTTCATTCTGACTCTGACGAATTATACTCACGGCGAATTTTTGCAGTGACGAATTGTGAATATGACTAACGTTCACTTCGATGAATTATGCACAATGAATTGTTCCACGACAAATTGACGACTTATTAACATATTTTAAGGTAAGGGTGACAATATTAAATGAATCTGTCAGAGATCACTTTCAATAATTTGAAACTGCTCAGTCGTTTGTTCGTAAAGTATACAAGTTAACCACAAAAGTTGTAAGTATTTGATGTTTCTTAAGTTCTAATAATCACAAAGAAGTCCTACATTTCATTAATTTCGTTAATTTATGGCAGAGAGACTATAAGCACCACGAACAGTTCAATTTGTAAGTAATAGTTTTATTCAAAATAGCAAATAATTTTAAACATTACCCTGGCTTACCGCATTACTTTTTTTTTCACGAAGCATACCTTTGCAGTAGTGGACTAACTTTAATTTACTTTAAGTCAACTCCCGAAAAATTTGTAATTCTACTATAATTATTTAGTATAATTCTACTATAAAAATGTACAATTATTATAATTAATATATGTTTTACTATGGAAACTGACCTATATGTATTTTTTGTTTCATTTTGCTTAAAAATATCCACTTAAATTATTTTTTTTAGTTGTCTCTTATTTTCTCCAGTCCTTAATTAACTAACCCTTAAGTTCAATTATTCTACATAGTAACAATGAGTGATAGCAATCCGAATCATTATATAACTAGAAACACTTGCTAAATTATCATTCAACAATAATTCAAGGTTTTCATCATTTGAACATAAAAATAGATGATTTTCTAAAACCAAATGCCAATTAATTCTACTGTAATGTCTTTTTTTTGTCTAATGGTAGAAACGCCCCGGAAGAAATTTCAATGCATGTAAATGACCTTATATTTGCGTATTTACAGCTGTTTTTTCAATCCCATTATTCTAGAAAAGGTTGGGAAATGATTTATTAATGTTTTCCTTTTTTTCCCAGTCACATGACATTTCTCATAAAACTGAAATTAAAGTAATTAGTATACACCCTTGTGCAAATTAATTGAAACAAACTCAGTAAATTCAGAAAACTAAGAGAAAATGCTATTTTATTTAAATTTATACAAACTCAAATGTTTTTAGTACATAATATGATCTCCAAGACACTTTATTAACATTTGGACACGATTCGGCATGGATTCCACGAATTTTTTACTGTCATTTGTAATTTTTGTGTCCTTGTACTACACATGAATTAACGCCGTGATTAGCTTCTCCATAGTTGTACAGTCCATATTTAATAGGCGATTCTTGCATATGGCCCAGAGATTCTCAATTGGGTTGATATCCGGAGAGTTCCCTGGCCATTCAAATGTCTCAATTTGATTCTCAGACATGAATTTCTTAACAATTTTGGACGTATGGCAAGGAGCTAAATCCTGTTGAAAAATCCCTGTTCCATCAGGGTATCGTTTCTTCAACTCTGGAACAACTTTTTTACCCAGAATAGTAATGTACTGCTCAGAACGCATCATACCGTCAATAGGCTGCAAAGGTCCAACCCCATTGTAACCGAAACAACCCCAAAACATCTTCTTTAAAAAACACAAAAAAAAAGTTTGTTTCAATTAATTTGCACAAGGGTGTAAGTTGTATGCTACTCAAAAATATTCGGGGCTCTTTTGTTCTTTTTTACAATATTTTTTTGCAATCAACCTTTTATTGCCGAATATAATTTATCATAAATTCCGAATCAAATTCTGACTAGCAAGAGTTCTCAAACTCTATGAAGCTAATAATCCATTACTCTTTCAATACAACTCTCAGAAAATGAAATATTCAATCATTTTCTTACAACAAAAGTACAAAATTTAACTTCAAAGTATCGTCAATCTCAGTTTCTATTACTTTCCTACTAGTTAGAATGCTCAAACTAAATCTTTACCCTTACAAATTACAATTGTTTCCTAAATTATTCAAGTTATTATTCATCAAATAAAATTTTGACCATTTTTCAACACAAACTATTAATCATTAAGTTCCTAAATAAAACTATTAGTCCATAGTTCGAAAGGGGTGCGCCCTGCATTTTATGCTTTAGGTCTGACAAAAATGAATCAATTTTCTTCTTTTTAGTGCATGCTGTTCTTTAACGTTTTCATTTAATTTTTACTACACACTTTTAGAGTACTCAAAATAAATCTTTAATTAACTTTATGAGCTTCCTTTGGCATTATTAAAAACAGTTTTATAAAAATATATTAGCTAAATATGCTATCTAAAATTTCAATTCTCTCCTTTTATTTAATAAATTGTCTAAATTTTTATTTGATTAACAGTTTTACCCAATTCTTTTTAAGTTAAAAAATTGCATTGTTGTCCGTCTACTTTTTTTTTCTTCTTTTATAATAGTAAGGTTGAAAGGTCTTTAATCAAAAATAATTCAGTTTTTATAGAGAGAAATGTAAAAGTTATTTTATTGGAATTATTTTACCAAATTTTTTAAAAAGAAAATTTCGCAGTGGTAAAAAATGTTTTTAATTTTAAAACAATTCCGTATTTTTAAAGCATAAAATTATATTGCTTTAGTCATACACCTCCATTGCTTCCTCCTTTTTTTTTCAATTTTTGTAAAATATCAAACCAAAAATAATTCGAAATTATCCGCTTGCTTCATCTATGCATTTGCACGAACGAAACTTCTTTTTTAATGAGAGTCTAAATAATTACTAAAGATACTTTACAAGCGATTAACGATTCAGATAAAATGAGAGAGGGGGGAGAAAAAACCCCCTTCATCAAAAATTCCATTCCAAAGGAAAAATTTTCGAAGAGATAAAATTTTTCGAAAGTAAGCAGGTACCTCAAAACTATGGAACGATGCGTTTTCAAAAATGCATTCTGCTATCGACCTTTTCTCGAAGAATGAGTTTTTAATCAGAGTATAAGCGGTGTGCAATAAAAATCCAAACGGAAAAATCTAATAAATGCTCTCCCCCTTACTACCCCACTCCTCCACAGAACTCTTCTTTTCAAATATCTAGAGTATGCTTCAACATAAATAGGTAATTGCCGATCGCAATTAATTTAAACTAACAATCCCAGCAGGGCCACAAATTCCTTAATATGAATAAAAGGGGGAAGGGGGGGAAGTAAAGTATGCGAGAAAAAAACTCTAAGCGTCGCAGAAAAAAAATTTAAATAAATCACTGCAACATTCGTTAGGGAGCTAATTGTCCAACGAGAAAACAGCCTTAATATTAAAAACAAATAACATTAAAAATCGACGTAGTATTTCGGTTATGCCTTCTTGACTTTCAGAATGTTCCCCTTTGCTGTATTTTTTTTTCCTTCTTCCCTCCCTTCTACCTCCGACTCCCCTTTCCTTCCTCTTTTCCAGCGTAAATCGCATCGCGCGTAATATTGCGATGGAAATTTATAGTTTAATTAGTCAAGATGACGAGGGTTTTTCACTTTTATTATTATTATTAGTATTTATTATTACATTATTTCCTTCCTTTACTTTGTTTTTGGGGTTTGTTGTTGTTATTAATTCTTTCGTGGCCGCCGCCTCGATTTAGTAATTTATGGCCAATTACAAGGGGGTTGTGATTTATGCAATACCGTGATATGACCCTCCACATCTCTCTACGCAGAGAGCGTTTTATTGTTCCAAGAGAGTAATAAATTATTGAGTGTAATAATACAGTGATAAGAAAGGGTACTAGGGGGTGGAAGTGAGTTTACCCTCGCATTTTTACCCCTTTTTCTAATGAAGGATCAAATTCTCACTATTAGGACGTCCACATTTATACGAGGTACTTATATTGATATATATTTTTTAAGATAATGGCTTGAGCGATGATTATTCAGGTTACTCATTATCAGTGGTGCGCTGGTGTCCGATGTCCGACATCGATGTGCCTCGCATGTAGGGGGGGGGAGGGATTTAAAATTGTCACTTTAGTAATAAGCAAGGAAATAACAATTCATTTGGAAGATGTTACTGTCCAATAGTTGTGTAGTAACCTCTTACTTTTCTGAAGGAATGTTCTAAGAAAGTAATTGGTAATTGTCACATCTCTCTTTGAAGAAAGGATTTTAATCGTTAGATAAATATAAATCATTTGCTTTTGCTGTTTAAAGAATATATTGCAGAGCATATTAAAAAAAAATATCAAATACATTTTTTCTACAAAAATTGAGCTATATCGAAGAAATATGCCAGTCATCTCTAACCATACAATATTGACTTATTTTGCCAAGCCATTTAATTTAAGAGATCACACTGTGACAAGGTACTATGAGTTTATAGTTCAGGTTTCAAATATACATATGGCTGTAAACAAACGACTAACCTTAGAAAACCTGTCATTTGGAAGCAAATTAAAATGCCAAGTGTGTGGGAGCTATGACGCGAACAGTTTAAATGAATTTTGTCATGGGCTTAGAGATTTTGTTAATTGGAAGCTTGAGGACAAGAAATAAGGGACAAGCTTAACCTTTATTTCCTATAATCAAGGTATAAACTTTCAGAATTAATTTACTCTGATACGCTAAAATGTCTCCTAGATCATTCTCAGCTTTTTAGTTGCTGTTAAGCATTTTCGGTTGACGTTAATATAAAAAAATAAATTAACAAAAGATTGCATTGTTATAATTTCTGTAAATAGAAAGCTAAAAATAAGAAATGCATTTTTTTCCTTACCTATTGGCTTGCAGCTATTCTGTTGACTTTTTTTTAATATAAAAAATAAGTAAATAAAACAACAAAAAATTGGGAAAAATAGTGCTCTATACATAAAATTGAAACTAATATTTCATTTATACATTTTCAGTTATTGCATGAATAATTTAAAAAAGGAAGAAAAATGATCATTGTTGGAGCTATCTAATTTGTAGAGCGTTTTAAGTTCATGTTTCCGCTGTAGCATAATAATCACAACAGGGCATATAATGCTTTGACTGTATTTAGATTTTTCGATTTTCTTTTAAAATCTGCAAAATAGATAAATAAAATAAATATTTCCAAGTGTTATTTAAAAAAAAAAAAAAACCTTTGAATAAACTGGCTAAATAAATAAGTAAATAAAATTAAATTAACATTCTCTCATCAATATGGCTGTTCTGGCAAAGCCTAATTTTCTCATAATAATCTGCTCTTAGGAGAGGAAACGCACATCCTTTCGCGATAAGAAGATAAAACTAAGAAGCAACTGGCGTCGTTGTTTGGCGAGCGATGAGAAAAGCCACAAGATCATATTAAAATCGCGGCTATAGCAATAATATTTATTTAAGGGCGAAATGTATATCCTCTACCCCCTCCCCACTGTTTTGGGGTTTATTTCGGTAGGTAAATAAGAAGGGGGTGTTCGAGAGAGAGATTTATAAATGGGCTGTTGCCCAATCGGACGGAAGCCCAGATTTATCCAAGTCATCATCGAGTGCTATTTCTGGCCTCATCGGAAAGACCAGAGATGCCCGAAAAAAGCGATGAAGCTGAGAGAAGTGGGTTGATACAATCCAGCCTTCGAAAATAAACCTTTCTAGTTGATCGCCTTGAATCACTAAATACACCGCCATAAAATTTAACTCGCCCGTTTCCTTGCTGGCACTCTTCCTATTTAATATCAGATTCTAAAAAGGAACACGCCAAGATGTGGACAGGGCGAACAACACCGCCAACTTTTTTCTTTCGAAATGGGTTCATTTAAAACGTTAGATTTGATTTTGCGTTGAGTAGGAGAAAAACAAGCTTAGAGCTAATATGGTTTATCAGAGAGTAACTTGTAAAAAGTGAACAAAAACTCGTAGTCCACAGTTTATTAAAATTAAATCCCATGACTTCCTTTTCAATTTTTTTTTTCTTTTTTCCTTCTTTTTTTTTTCAAAGTTCTGTGTCTTTCCACCCTACAGCAAAATCTTAATTGTAAAAACTAAGCTTGGGGGAAAATAAAAATAAAAATAAAGAAACTTCAGCACTGAAATAATATTATAAAAATTCCAAAATGTGTAGAGGGCAAAAGTTCGATCTTTTGACATTCATTCCTCTTTTAAATTTTTTTTTCTTTTACCCAAGTTTTTTTCTTGTTTTCTTGTTTATATATATCCTGTTTTGTTTATATATGTTAATTGTTCATCCTCAGAGAATGGTTGCTTTTTCACCTAATTTTTCAGACAAATTTATCCTTTTTATATTAAGAAATTATTTAATTCTTAGAGAGATTTTACGTTAGAGGGACAATTCATCATCATCGGCCCGACAGCCTGGAGTGGGCCTTAGCCTTATTTAAAACATTTTTTCGTGCAGTTTTCTTTGTCGCCAAATCTTGAAAATTTATCACCCGAAATGTCTTAAAATGAAATTTAGCCACCTAAGCTTTGGACCGCCTCTAACTCTTCTACCAATTTGTTCATGCTTAAAAATTTTATGCTATTGACTTTGACTAATTGTATTTATTAGGAATTATAATTTTTCTCGAGTTTTTGTTTTATTTCTTTTATTATTTTTTTATGATATGACTTTTTTTTCCATGTATTTACAAATAAGATGAACTTTTGACTAGATAAGATGAACACTTGAAACTTTTTCATACTACAAGGCTCTTTTTGAATCACCTCTTTCAACTCCGTTTGTAAAAAAAAATTTTATAGTATGCGTTTATATCAATAAACGCTTATTAAAATTGATTTCTTACACCAATAAAAATAGTTGCTAACCGTCAATAACGAAAATGTTAATGGATACCAAAATGAACATAAACTGTTCCCTTTATTTTTCTCGAATATTTCTCAATTCATTTAAACCACATCGAAGTGATTTCGAATTTCAATAATTTCTTCAAGACAAAAGAACATTTTCCCTTTTTCTTCTTTTTTCTTTTCTTTCTTGTATTATAGACAATTATTTATTATGACAAAATTAAGGTTATAATCCATAGAGTAAAAATAAATTAAAAAACACAAATTAGATGAGAAATAAGTTGAATAAAATTCTGATTTGATGCGTAGTTTTCGCGAGTGTGTAGAGTGAGTTACTAGCGATGGGATAGAAAGAAAGGAGTCAGGAAGGGGGGAGAAATGAGAATCTTGAAGTTGCCTATAAATTGTATGCCGCACACGTTGGCGTTATATTTGCTAAATCTATCTATAGTTGTATGTTTCTTTTGGCAGAAGTTCCTATCAAAAGCTTCCATTTCTCCCGTTGTTTTATTTTTCTACTCACATCTCTATCATCCCATCACTCACACAAAAGCACAAACGGGAAGTGAACTGTTACTTGGAATGGAATATATATATATATTTATATATCTTGGCCAAAGAATACCTGAAATACAAAGAATATATAATATAACTCTATTATATACAAAGAATATATAATAGAGTTATACAAAATACCCAATCGTAAGTGATAATAAATTTATAAGTGGCCAAATTTTGGTCTAAATTAGAAGCGAATGTGAAGCTCTCAAATCAACCTATACTGCAAAAAAAGAAGACTATCTCATATTTAATGAGATGAATTAAATGTTATAATATATATATATATATAATAAAATGTTAAGTGCTTGAAAAATACTTGGAATCCTTTTAACTCTACCACGGAACCTTTGGGTTCCGCTGAACACCATTTCGGAACTGCTGGTCTAAATCAATGGCAATAGAGAACTATAGCAACTTTTATGTCGATTTGCTATTTATTTTCATTTATTCACTATTAGTATCAAGCTATTGAAGACGCGTATTTTTCTGTACAAAATATTTTTTTGCTAAAGTATTAATCTGTATGCGGTATTTGCGGTACCTTACAGTCAGCATGATAAAACATTCATAATCGTACGAGTAAAGATAAATATTAACATTTATACCCCTACGTGTTAAAACTTGTTTTTTATCTCTTCTGTAAATTTTCTGTTTAAAAATATAAGAATCGTAATTCGACTTTGATACTCATCCGTGTTAAGTCAATCCTTTACACACTTACTCACATGTGTTAAATGAATTTTCCTTTCCTGTAAAAATTTTGTCGATGATTGGAATCTTAACATGCGAGTATAAATGTTAAATTACGTTAATCCTCCGTGCATTGCTAAAATTATTTTTTTTCAAGGTAGTCACAAAGCCACTGTTTTTATTTCGAGGAAAATATTGTGTTTCAATTTTCAGTTCTCATTAGAAAAATTTGTCTCTTAAATGCTAATGAACTCGAGTAGTTTTTACTATTATTTTCCTTGTGTTTATTTTGTTTCATTTAAAAAGAAAACCATTGAATCTAAATAAATAAAACTAACAAATTCCTTTCCTTTCGTTAACTTGAATTAAAAAACAATTCTTTTTTCATGTCCTTTAAATTTACATATTTGAAAGCTGTAATTAAGAAGTTATGCTCAGTTTGTTTTATAATAATAGTATTATCTTTATATTTAATTTGAAGTACATAGAATCAGAAGAGTTTTTGATATTAATTTTGATTGAGATATTTATTAAGCAATTTTATTTAATAAATATTTTTCAATGTAAAGCATGCTAATAAATCATTATTTATAATTTAAAAACTTTTTATATATTTAAGTAAAATGTCTTTTATGATGTAAATAAAGTAGTTTTGATTTCCTTTTAGCTTTTTTTTCTTAAGAAGATCAGCTATTAGGAAACTAATTATACGGTAAACAGCTAATACTATCTATTTACTTGATGGTTTTTTTTTTCTTGATAATACTTAGCACTTCACAATATATAGCACTTGAATTAATACACTTATATCATTATTATTATAGTTATATATTATCAATGACACTTCAATATTTATAAGAGAAATTTTGTATATATAGTACAATTTTGTATTTATGGTACAGTTTTGTACCACTCAGATATGAAACACAGTTAAAATATATTTATTGGAGATAAATTATATTTTACTCTCTATAATTTAGCTTAACAGCCTGACAATATATATATGTTACGGCTAATATAATTAATCGTTTAATGCAAATTATCGCCGGTTATTATTAATAATAATTACCAAGTATGTCGCTTAGAGTGAATAATCGATCAGAATTTATCACTTTTACCTGTTAACTTAGTTCAAATAAACTTGTAGGAGGTAAATTAGATTTTACTCTCTATAATTTAATTTAACAGCCGTACAATATAATTGTTGCGGTCAATATAATTCATTGATTAATATTAATGATTGCTAATTATTATTAATAATAACCAAGTAAGTCTGTTAAAGTGAATAATCTATCTGAATTTTAACATTTACCAGTTAACATAGTTAAAATAAATTTATGGAAGTAAAATTAGATTTTTTTCCCCATAACAGTCAGACAATGTGTATGTTATGATCAATGTAATTCATCGGTTAATGTTAATAGCCAGTTTTTATTTATAATAACCGAAAAATCTGGTTTTATTGAATGATCTATCGGAATTTATCTCATTTACTGGTTATTATTAATAATTATCAATGAAGCTTCGTCAATGTAATTATTTTCAACACATTTGTTATTAATAATTTATTACTTTAACCATAACTTATCTAGATCAACTCCTGGATCAGTTATTGGGAGAAACTTGCCTTCGTAGAGGACTTGAAATTTGAAAATTGCTTGAAACTTTTTAAATTTTTGAGACATTCAAATCAATTTTTTTTTCATTGTTTGCCAAATACGATTCACTGCAAAATTAAGAAAATTTCTTTTTAATTTTTCCCACGCATGCGCAGTATAAAATAGCTAGTTTAATTACTCACATCTTGCGCAGTTTTATACGAATTTTTCTAAAATTTTAAAGCCAATTTTTTAAAATTAATTTGGAATTGTTCTAATTTTTTTTTTTAATTTTATTAAATATTTAAGTTATAGCAAAAAAACGTAAGAAAAAAAATTATGATTTTTTTTATATATATTTTTATAAAAATGTTCGTTTCTTTATAAATATTTAAGCTAGACGTAAGAAATTTTGTGTAATTATTATATATATTAACTAAAGAAACTTTTTCACAAGTTACAAATCTATTGCTTTATTTTTTTTATAGGGTGTTCAAAGTTTTTATTTCCTGTTTGTAATTTATTGTCGGTACCTCAGACCTCTAAAAGCTTTACACTTTTTTGATACGTTAATTGTTTGTGTATTAAAGTTTAATAAACATGTTAAATGAATTCATATATTGCTCTTTCCTCGAAAATCTGAAAAGTCTTAATTGTTATCACACAAGTCTTTTCAAGTATTCATTCTTCAATATAAGGATAATCCATGAAATCTAAATATGCCGGAAGTGGCATGCAATATAATCCCTTCATCCGTTCTGGACAGAATTCTATTGGCCTTTCATTTCGTCAATATCATTTTTATTTTCGTTCCCTCTTCCCCCGTTTTCTGCTCTCTGTTCGTCAGCTGTTCTGAGATAGAATTCCGCCATTACCTTATAAATCGTCTTCTTTAATTTTTCCAGACTTCATATTGATAAGTTGGAGGAATCAGATTGTAAATAAGATATAAAGAAACAACTCAGATTACCAGATTACTGCATCGACTGTTCCCAATGCAACATTACTCGGAAAAAAATACAGACTTTATCTATCGCTTCCAATTTGATGTTTTTATCTTCTTCCTCTTTTTTGATAATATATTAATAAAAACAAAATAAACGAGTAAGAAAAATTTATTCATTATTTTTCATAGTAGCTATTTATCTATATCTGTAAATGCTCGCTCCGAATTTTACTTGAAAATAGTCTTCTTGATTTATCTGCCATACAGAATCAGAACAGATAATTAATCTGCCATACAGAACTAAGAGAACTGGCTTCACAGTAGCAGATTTTTCTGGATACCGTTTTATCGTGGTACAATGATAGGTTTACTTTAAAAGATAATAATATCAATTATTTTGAAGGAAATGCAGAACCAGCTTCTCTTAAACACATTTTTCACTAAAATATTTACCGCATTTCGTCAAAACTTTTCATTTGTTGCTATTTAAGTAAATCATTTCGAAAAATTCTTTAGTTTGAAAGGGTTCAGTTCTTGGCTAGAGTTTGCTTATATTTTATGTCATATCGAAAAGTTGTATGTTGGGAAGAATTAATTCATGATTATTTGAAGTTTTGCTTTTAGATGGCATTAAATAAATTCTTTCAGTAGTAGCTCTCTGCCGCGATTTTCAGTTAATTCTCACCTAACATTTTCTCGTTAAGAAAGAAACCGAACAATTTGAAAATTCAAATGTTTCTGTTTCTTCAGTAGTGGTTTGACTTGAAAAATGCTAGTTTATATTTATTCTGTGTTCTCATGATAACACAGAGCAAATAATTTGTTCGGTTGATTTTTTTCTCCTTTCACCGCTGCCTGTGGAATATATTTTCTAATATTAATGATGGCATATCTTCATCGCATAAACGTTGCCATTCAATGTGATACTATCCTTGGTAAGTTGTAAAGCGCACTTTTCCACAAAAGGCCTCAGTTAATATTTACTTAAAGTTAGGAGTTTTAAGTAGGGTGTCTTCCAACCCTTCTCTACCTTTCATTCCACGCTTTATGTGGATTCCTCTTCCCTTGCCCTATTGTGGAAGCCATTTTGTTCAGGAACCACGTGATCTAGGCACACGTCATCATAATAGCTTTCATTACGCGTACATTATGAATATTAATCACGAACCCTTTGCTTCATAGAGAGGAAAGGGGTAAACCTCCTTTTGAGATCTGTTAGGGGCTAAGTACATATAACAATGCTAGATATTTGTAAAATTATTTCAAATTCACATTTTAGGAGGAACTTACTGGGCAGAAATAAGCCAAAATAAACCTTAGTCAGTACCTGATTAATCATCGGACATGAGAAACCTTTGCCTAAGGTTTCAATATTTCTGGAGCTTTATTTAAATGAACTATTTATTTTGATGAATTCTGTCAATTTCTCTGACAAGAGGACTTTTGTTTCCAATTGTGCCACTTTCTGGTTATAATTAGAACTCTTTTACATCGAAATTCATCAAAATGCATGACTTAAAGAATCAAACATATTGGTTCATTTAAAGGATTTGAAAGGATTCGTGTCAAAATATTAGTATTCCAAATTTGAATCAACGTTAAAATGGTTTAGTTGATATTATTTGAATGAAGCCATCTGGGTCAACTGATTGCCCCCGTTTGAATCATTAAATACAAATCATGCATGTTGAAAGTAGCAGAGGGTCTGTAAAATAGTCTTGAGAATTGAATGGAAGATCAACAATCCACCATTCAATTCTCAAAGCTATGAGGGACACGGGTGACCAAGACTGAACCTGATTGTGAGGAATACGGGTCTTGGACAGGGCTGTGAGTTTAGAGCTCCATGCAAATTTTTCAGTTTAAATGCAATGACTCTTGTTTTATTGACATTTTATTTTGTTCAAAATTCACCTCGAATATTCCCTTATAAAAAGAAATCATGGACAAATGCCCAACTTTTTCATTCTTTTAATTATATGTAAGGAATAAATAAAGAACGCGTCCGGAACATTAAGTTATATGTTTGAATGATTATTGTGAATTATTGAGTAAAAAATTTCTAAAAAAAAATTCGAATGTCTTGCCTTATGGCAAATTAGTTTGTTTCAACAAAATATTGAACTGAAAACTTTCATGCCTCACATTATATGGGCATTGTTGAGTAATACTTCAACTGACCAATTCTATTAATCATGACTAATACTTTTCAATAATAAAGACTAATGTTAGGACATTATATTACTTCATTCTTTTTTTCCTTGAAATTTGCTTTAGTCTTCAAGTAAACGGTGAACTAGTTTCATATATTTCAAATATTTGCTTAACAATTTATTTATTTTACATTTGTTTTCTTTCGTGGATAAAACACACGCAAATCGACAAGCTTTCTATTCCTCCCTTTAGATCCCCCCCCCTTTTTTTTTGTTTTGAAGAAAAATTTTGATATGTTTTGATTGTTGGAGAAGAAAATACAATCATTATTTTGGAAATTGGACTGAAAAAGAGCTGTCTCTCCTACGAAAAAGTAAATTATAGTTATTTACTTTTGTTTTGATTCCCTAATGTTTTATCGAGTTTGTATAATAAATGTAACCATTTTCTTTCTTATTCGGTTTAATGTGAATTTGGAAAGGGAAAAAAAAAGGATATTTTATTGAGTAAAGCTGATTTTTTATTTCTTCAGAATGAATTTCTCCATATGTAAGTATCCTATAGTCTCTAATATAATTAAATCTTTTTTAATTCATAATATTTCTGAAATGTAATACTTTATATTTAAAGAAAGTTAATTATTCGAAAAAAAAATTTTAAAAAATAAGTGGAAAAAATTTTGTTTTAAACATTAAGTTCAAATAATGTGAATTATGCTCAAATTCACATTTGAGTTTAATTCACTTTACAGTTTAATTCTCATTTGAGTTTAATTCATCATGCATAGAAACCTAAAACTTTTTTCACTTATAAGAGTCTTTTTGTGTAAAAATATTTTTATTTCTTTTCTTAAATGTTACATACTAAGGTTTTTAGATAATAGTTAAAAACTAGTTTAGTCTATTTTATTAATTTGTACCGTAAATTTGTAATTTGCGACTGATTAGCATATTAACTTTTTTTTAAAATTTAAAGTCGAGACAAAATGCAAATTTGCGTGAAGTTTTTTTATTTTATTTTTTTTAGCTATTAAGGACGAGATTGATTATTCGTAATAAGAAAAGTAAGTGGAAAGTCCTAGAAGTCGTGAAATATGGTTCCTTGCACTGGTTATGTTAATTAACAAGGAGTTAAGTGATATTTTAAAAAAATACTCAATTTTTCAGATTTATTCTGCAATTTATAAATTTGTGACATTAAATTTACTCTTCCAAAGCTACTAAAATGATAATTAAAAGATTTTTCTTCTTGCCCTTCAAACGTAGAGCACATTATCTCTTCTTTATTTATTTATTTAATGCTTTTTATTGAAATATTCCTTCAATAAGGCCTGCAAAGGATTTTAGGGCTCATTATAATGAGAAATATATGCATGCAATACCTATAGGCATATTATGTTTTATTAGATTTCATCTGAAGTTTTTACTAAGGAATTCTGCAGAATTCGTGCATGAGGCTCTCGTTGAGCGTAGTAATGCAAACTCTATAGTTTTTTTAAAATTTTAAATGTTGAAAAATATTTTGATCGAGTAGTCTGAAGTACTCTGTGGACATTTGTTTTGGGCGCTCGGAAGAAAGAAGGGAGGTTTTGACCATTGGAATCCATTAAGATCTGTATCACTGCGAATCCTTTTTTTTTGTTTTTGGGATTTGTTTTGAAATTTATTTATTTGATACTATCAATGATAACTTTGTTGTTCGCTATTAAAGCTTGGATCGATCGGCGACAAAACTTTGAATAAGTAGTCTGAAGTACTCTGTGAGAATTTGTAATGAATTTTTCATTTCAGCAAAATACAATTAATTTTCATATTAAAAAAATGCACTTTGAAAAAAAAATACTTTCTTCTAGTTTCTTTACAGTAGTCTGCAGGGCTCAGACTGTATAGTTTATAGTACTTAGCACGGGTATGAGAAGAAATTTTCAAAACGACTTATTTTCATATGGACTTATTTTTACACTGAACAAAGTATGTATATAAAAAAAAAAGCTTTGTTTTGTAGCTGAATCGTGTCTATATGTTTCTTTACAAGGGATAATAAATGAAAACTTATGAAGGAAATTTAAAAATGTAGATTTAATAAGTTTTATTAACTGCGCATAATTTGCCTTTACTCGTAAAGACTCATAAAATAAGATTAAAACGCAAAGAGAAATAAAAAGGATTTTTTATCTAAAAAAAGAAAACATTTCTAAGAATAGAATTTTAAAAAAAGAAAAAATATATAATCTCGTCATCAGCTCAAACGATTATATCCGCAAAAATAGTGTTTTCTAATATGGCATTAATTTAGCCAAAGCAAAATATATCAATACAATAGTTTTTATAAGGTTTGCACTTCATGTACCGTCTAGTCAACTGTGACCCACAACTGTTTTATTTTTAACGTGTTCTGTCTATGATTCTTCCGAAAAACTTGTGAACATTATATTTTAATTTCCTTTTCTGAAATTTTTCACCATTTTTTAAATTTTTTTTTTACTGAATCTAAAAGTTGAATGTCAATATTGCAAGTCGTAAGCTAGAATGGGGTCTGTCTTCCGAAATAAAACCAGCACCAGAATTCATACTTATTGTCATTTCCATATTTTACCCTTGTCCAGATTAAAGAGTTGATTTATTAATTTTTATTTTACTATTAGCCTGTTTTTTAACGATAAGTGTAATATATGTTAGTCGAGTACTATAGAAGTCATTAAGGGATGCGGAGGTTTTCATATATTTAATATGTGTCTCTCCCCTCAGTCGAAATGGCGACATATCACCAGATGGCCGACGCAGTCCGTTTTCTCCTCTCCACGGAAAAGGTTTCCTTCACATTCGCGGTTTTGATTGGCCACTTGTGGGGCTTCTTTTCCCTATCCATCCCTAATTTTTCCTTTTTCTCCTCTTTTCTGGAGACGCAGCTTCTTTTTTTTTTTTATAATCCAACTTTTTCTTTTCCTTTCTTCAAAGCATGTTTCCGTACTTTTTTTTCTTTCCTCTTTTTATCTAAATGCTTGTCCCAATGTATTTCGTCTTGTACAATCTTGATATTTTTTTTATTTTATCCTGCTTATTTTTTCCTCAATTTCCATTCTTCAAATTTTTTTTTTACACCTTTATTGTTTTATTATTGGATTATCATATTTTAATTATGTAAAATATACATTCTTTTTTTCTATCGATTTTTTAATATCGTAAAGTTTGCTCAGACTGCCCAAGACAGAATACCCACTGCCCTAAACCTGCAGGGACC
Organism: Parasteatoda tepidariorum; assembly: GCF_043381705.1. Lineage (NCBI taxonomy): Eukaryota > Metazoa > Arthropoda > Arachnida > Araneae > Theridiidae > Parasteatoda > Parasteatoda tepidariorum. The sequence continues at coordinate 56,819,412 of NC_092210.1, read as the reverse complement.
ACCGAATTAGAAACATTTCATCACAGCCAGCTAACAGCCGCCTATCCTTGTAGGGCAATCTTCTTTATCGAGCTTTCGTAATTTCAAACCGGNTGATTTTTCACGATAAGTGTAATATATGTTAGTCGAGTACTATAGAAGTCATTAAGGGATGCGGAGGTTTTCATATATTTAATATGTGTCTCTCCCCTCAGTCGAAATGGCGACATATCACCAGATGGCCGACGCAGTCCGTTTTCTCCTCTCCACGGAAAAGGTTTCCTTCACATTCGCGGTTTTGATTGGCCACTTGTGGGGCTTCTTTTCCCTATCCATCCCTAATTTTTCCTTTTTCTCCTCTTTTCTGGAGACGCAGCTTCTTTTTTTTTTTTATAATCCAACTTTTTCTTTTCCTTTTTTCAAAGCATGTTTCCGTACTTTTTTTTCCGTCCTCTTTTTATCTAAATGCTTGTCCCAATATATTTCGTCTTGTACAATCTTGATATTTTTTTTATTTTATCCTGCTTATTTTTTCCTCAATTTCCATTCTTAAATTTTTTTTTACATCTTTATTGTTTTATTATTGGATTATCATATTTTAATTATGTAAAATACATATCCTTTTTTTCTATCGATATTTTAATATCGTAAAGTTTGCTAAATTTTAGGACTTTCTCATTTTGAATTTATTTTCCTTGTCCTCGGACTGCCCAAGACAGAATACCCACTGCCCTAAACCTGCAAGGAACACCGAATTAGAAACATTTCATCACAGCCAGCTAACAGCCGCCTATCTTTGTAGTGCATATCCATGAATCTTCTTTATCGAGCTTTTGTAATTTCAAACCGGACTTCTGAAGAAAAAAATTGCGGCATTCTTTTTGGCGGTTTTTTTTAGCAATGATCGCTAAATATTCTCTTTTCTGTCCTTTCATATCTTTATTTTCAAAAATCTCAACTCTCTCTATCTTTATCCTTTATTTCACAATCCCTCCTACCAGTTGGGGCCAGCACTGTGGTTTGTGCCGGAAATGGGCCAAAACAGCTACTATTAAGTGACGTGTGCCGGTTGATTGTATACAAAAAATATCTGCTTCAAATGTCTTAGTTATGACATTTTTCTAACTGGTGCTCTTTCTTTTTCTTGATTGTTCCTTTCTTACTACTAGATGTACTAAGATTTGATCTCCTTGTACAGTTTTGGCTGTTATTGTGCAATACTTCCGAAGTAACATGTTGCCTTTTGGCAACAAACCAATACTATAACAGTTCAAATAAATATTAGCCATTTCTCATTAACCGGAAGCAGTATTTGAACCACATTCAGATATTGGATGGTTCCGTAACGTTAGTAGACAAGATTGTCAAAATTGTGTATCAAAATTGTCAGCTTTATAGCTGACAATAAGAAACAATACGCAGATAATTTTTTCATTAAAACTTGAAGTCACACTTAGATTAATAATTTTGTTTGAAAAAATTTAGACTCAAAATAATTAAATACCATATCACTGATTTAGAAATTATTATTCATTTTTTCTCATCAGAAACCATGCGAAAGCGAACCCGTCCAATTCCATTGATAGTTTCGAATTTAATCTAATTCTTTCTATTGAATCCAGATGCCAATAACTACAATTAGTTAGAATAACTAATTAACTACAATTGCCAATTTTACATACTAATGATATTACTAAACACCCAAACTATAATATTGGTTCTTCAATATTATATACTTTCTTGTTACTCTAAAACTTGATGTTGTCCCGTAACCATTAAGAGGTAGTAAGATATTTTAAATTTTTGATATAAACTTCGTATAATTCTAGATTGTACCTGCGAAACACGGAGATATATTGCGCAATGAGGCACAAACACGAAGCAAAATTACTATGTGTCTACTTTAGCTGTCGTACCGCTTTCAAATTTAAACTTTAATCCTGTTTAAACTAAATGTTGCTCAATGTCTGTTTCGTTTACTGTGCTATTTTATTTAAATTGTAGTTTGTTTTAATATTTATACATCAAAACAATACATTCGATATTTAATATCTTTTCGAGTAAAATGGTACTTCAAATAAATCTTCAGAGCTTGTGTTACATAAAAAGTCTACTTCTATCTGGTTGTCTCAGTAACACTATAACGCTGTTAACGCTCTGTAAAACATAGCCGAAATTCTGTTACCTGAATTCCGGTTTTTAAATCAAAATTTTAAACTTTCGGAATATATATATTTTTAAAATTTTTTCTTCTTCGAAATTTCGGATTTATTTTCTGTTTGTCAAATTCACTTTTTATTGCATCTCTAATTTTCCATTAAAATCAATCTGAGAACGGAAAATTGACTTGGAAACATAATGTCTGAAGTAGTCTTGCAAAGTAACTACTTTTTTCAGCTTTTACCTACTTTAGCAGCGCTCATTGTTTATACTCACTTTATTTCATTAGGGTCACGTGGTCAAAGTGCGAAAGGGGTTGTCTGTGGGTTTCCTTGGTTTCATTACGTTTCGGTATTCCCCATGAAACACTAGATTCAACTACCATGGAATTAAAGAAAACCTGAATTGGCAAAACACCAAAGAAGGGGAGAAGGGGGCCAGTTGGAAAAGTGAAATCCTCGTCCTCGGGGCCCCCCTTCTCTTAAATAACACCCCCGGTCTCTGATATCACGTGACGTAACGCTGTTTCCATAGTGACGAGGGCTATAAAACGTTGAAATGACGACTGCATTAAAAGGGGGAAGGGGGAGGTCAAAAATCAATAAATATATTATAATATGAACCGTGCATATCAAAATTAATGGACTTGATGCATGCACGCATACATATCGGACCTTAAGAGGGGGGTGGGGTAAAATGAAAAGGGAAAAGCAAAGCCCATTTTGTTGTATGTGTACATTCGTTCTGTTTCTTTGTTTTGCCTCGGCCTGGGAAATGAGGCGCCGGTTCTCGTCGGTTTTCGAGAAAATTATTATTATTTTTATTTCAATTTTCGTTTTATTCTTTTTCTCGTAACCCTTTCTGTTACAAAACGGCAATTGCACGGAATTGAAAATCTTTCGTATTGTTTCGGATTTCGAAAGAGAGAGAAAGGGGAGAGAGGGAATTGGCGGCGTTTTCCTCACTCTTTTTGAAAAGGTGGGGGCATTTGTTTTGGGCGGCCGGGAGAAAGGAAGGGAGGTTTTGACCATTAGATTCCATTAAAATCTGTATCACTGCGAATCCTCTTTTTGTTTTTAAATGTGTTTGGGATTTGTATATTTAAACGGGAATTAATGCTTTATGTAATTTTCGTATTTTTAAAATGAAATTGATTTTTATACTTTTGTTTTGAGATTTATTTATTTGACACCACTCATGATAACTTTGTTGTTCGTTATTCAAGAACGAATCGATCGGAGACAAAACTTTGAATAAAATTCTATAATACTTTTTCAAACTTTAAGAGATGGTTAAGTTTAGAAATACATGAGTCAGGAATTTAGTGGTAGAGCATGTTAATAGGAATTTCAGCGAATTTGAGAAAAATTTGTTTTAGAATACATACAAAAATTATGGAAGCTTGTTAACAAAATATTTTCCCGTTAGAAAACTAAATAGACAAATTAGGCATTTGAAAAACTTAATTTTACAAACTTACTGGTAATGAGAGATCATGTTAAGTGGCATCTTAAGTGAATTTTAGAAAATACGCTGTAAAATGTTTGAAAAAGCTTTGGTTATAAAATATCTTTTCAATAATAAAATTAATATTAATAATAATATTGAAAATAATTTTAATAATAAAATATTTTACATTAAAATTACTATCGAAAAAATTTATAAAATATTTTTTTCCAATTGGTAAACTAAGTAGTTAAGTTAGACGCTAACATTTTGAAGAACTTAGTTGTAGTGGAAGAACATGTTAATAGAATTTCAGGAAATTTGAAAAAATTAGCCTTAAAGTGTATTGCGATAACTTGTAAATAGCTGTGAATAGTTGTAAATATCTTATTTAAAGACTTGGCAAAATTAGTTAATGGTCTATACTTATTATCGCTCTGACCAAAAACTGAAAATTTGAGTGTTTTCTTTTAAAATTCAACCTGTCCTTCCATTAAATTCTTCAATTATAATATTTTTGAAAAAAATAATACATGTTTTATAATGCTGATTAAATGTTTAATAAACTTGGAAAAGTGCATTTAAATTTTACTACACACGTCTTCAAAAAAATTATAATATTATATCCGTTTTCAGTAACTTTATTTGTTATATAATTTTATTTTACATGTTTTCTTTTTGGTTTATTTTTATTAAATATAGCTTTATTTTGAACGAGAAACAGATTATTTTAAAAAATAAACTATAATTAAAATTATAAATAAATAATATAATAAATATGTAATTGTATCGAGCACTGAATACCTTCAATATATTTATAATTTTCTTCTTCATTTTCTTATAAAATTGCTTTTCTTTTCCAGCGAATTTGTTATCTAATTATCCCTTAAAATTTGTAATAAAGATTTCAATGAATCGCAAACTAAGTTTCACTTAACTGTCTATAAATTTAACAATGAATCTGTTGCAATTTTCAAATAATTCAGAATTAAAATGTTTTGTAATTGTATAATAAAAAAAATTATTAGAGAATTGCTTCCTTTTTAGGGGGCACGAATAAAATTAACTCAGCGATTAAATTATTACCTCTTTTTTTTGTCACATTAATTTCATTAAGTGTAACTAAAACATTTAACTTTCTATTGATATTTTAAGAAACGTATGTATTCTTTCAGAATCCTAATATTCACTTAAACAAATATTTATTTAGATGTAATGAGTTCTCCAAACAGCTGAGAACCTATATACTACACGCTGATTATGAGACTTTATCCCCTCCGCCAATATGCGATATTATTTTTTATAATAACATGAATTTAAATATATTTGTTTTGAGGATATCTGACTTACTCGAAGCTGTTTGATTGCTGATTATTGGAAAGTTAGCTGACATTTTACATTGCTTAGAAAGTTCGCAAGTTTTGGATGTTACCTATGTGCAACAGCGATGTCCATACTATATATATACTGCATTTTATCCAGTTTTTCTATCCTGTTGTAAGACAAAACAACTACGACCGATTTTAAAAAATAATTTTAAAAAAATTGGTTGAGCGAAGTCATTAATTTTGAAGAATAGTGTTTTTTGTTAAAGGAAAAAGATGATTTTGATTTTTTTTCCCTTCAAGTTTCTATGACAATGTGTGTCCTTTAATAAGTTTTGTCACTTTTTTTAACTTTCAAAATTTCTTTTATTTATATATATTATTAATTTCTTTCTACCCAAACGTTAATCTATTTTCTTATTTGTTCAGTTATACATCTGTCTTTAACCCAAATCTTTCCCCTTTCTTGTACAAAATAAAGTTAGAAACTTGTAAATTTTCAATTTTTTTATTTTTTATTATTACTTATGCTCTGTTATTATTTTTTTTTTATTATTATTTATGTTCTGTTATCTATTTATTTTTTAATTTGTTGAGTCTGTACATCAGCATCGTTCTTCTTTGCCCAAATCTTTTCATTTCTGTTAATCAAACTTAGAAACAGTAAAATTTTTATAAATTCTTTTTTTTATTTATTGTTATTTACGCTCTGTTTTTTCTTGCTCTGTTTTTTTTTATTTTTTTATTATTATTTGTGCTCTGTTATCTATTTTCTTATTTGTTCAGTTATACATCAGCGTCTTTCCTTAAATCCGTTACCCGAATCTTTCTCCCTTTTGGTAATCAATGTTAGACACTTCTAAATATTTAAAATTATATTTTTTATTATTATTATCTAAGCTGTGTTATGTTCTACCCAACTTAAATACTAAAATCTGACTTTTCCCGTTTGATATCGGAGTAAATATGTAATATAAAACTCAAAGACAATCTCTTTTATATACTAGACTTCTCTCTCTTTTCACTCATTAACTCTTTCATAAAATTAAGTCGATAACTTTGATCGAACTGAGGGGAAGAAAAATTCTCTTTGATTCCAACCTCGTCAAAAAGATTCGAACCAGATCACTTTGTTCTTTCAAATTTGCCAGACTGCATCTCTTAATGATCGTCGCCAAATAATCCTTCAAAAATAAAAAAATTAAAAAAAATAATTTCTTTCAACGAAGGGTAGGTAAGCAACGATAACTCTTATTGTTGCATCTTCATAGTTGATGTTAGGTGCTAGGGAGAGCAGATCGTACCTGTTCTCGCCGAATAAACGGAGAACAATCGCCAAACTATCCAGGACGGTCCATGTCTGTTTGTAATTAGTGATTATTAACGATCACGGCAGGCGTAATTAGGTGCCTCATTAAGGGTTGCCGAGGAATTACGATAATATCACGTGAGGAGGCGACGGCATGTATGAATGTGTGTGAGGGATTAATGAGAGGCTGCATTGGCCCTTTTCCTGGGGTTGGTCGGGCACTTTCAATTGGAAGGGAATAACATTCGATGCACGGATTCAAATTACAGATTCTGGAACCGTTTGTCGCGGTTTCGCACAAACCTTTTCGGATTTAGAGATGTTTGATTGATAGTTTGGAATGTGAAATCGGTTTATCAAATGTTTCAACGCTATGATCTTTCTGGGTGTTGTAAATTAATTTAATTAAAATAGAAGTGATCATGGTATTGAATTTTAATTTCGAAATGTGTTTTGAGTAAAAAAAATTTGCAATGTAATTTTTTGTAACTATGCGGTTTTGAGATTAGAGTTAAAACGTGTCACGTATTAAACGTGTCGATTTAAAATAAGATTGGATTTTTAGTTTCTAATCTTTTCATTGATGTAATAAATATTTAAAAGAAATTATTGAAACTTCTTTGAAGCATTTAACGTTAACAGGGTTCCCACGGGTTAGGGAGAACAGGAAAAACCTGGAATTGTCAGGGAATTTTATTTCAACTGCAAAAATCAGGGAAAGTTGCAATTTTCTTACAAAAACCTGGAAAATTCCTTCATTATTTCTGGAAAAAAAAAAACCAGTCTTAAAATTGTCAGTAACAATACTCGGTTATTAAGGTTCGAATTAAATAATTCTAGCATCTATTACAATTTTTTATTTCAAAAATTTTACGTTTTAGACATACTGAAATGCTTCCTTCCTCATATAATGATATTTATTTTACACAAAAAATCGAATACTTGGCATAACAAATAAAATAATCCAAATTTTCTCATGAAAAATTTCGTAGTATAGATTAAATAAGGTATGGATTTTCGTTGAATTTACCTGGAATACCTGGAAAAGTCAGGGAATTATTTTTCTGAAATTGAGCGGGAACCCTGCGTTAAATTACAATTCATTCTGTAGCATTAGCATCATTCTGTATATTACAATTCATTCTGTAGCATTACATTTCATAAGTACTATGACTCATGATATAACGTTACAAACATATTATACTGTTAATTCCTTTTCTTCAGTTTGTAATTCAATACTTAGCATAAGAAAGTTTTGGAAATCGATAAAAATAAACCCATATTTGATTTTATGAAGTAAAACTGTATTTTTTTAATCTTAAAATAACTTCAAACAAAAAACGTAACCAGTAGTTATATTTTCTTGGACTTGTTTTCTGGCAGAATATTTAAAAGACCTCTTTGAATAGCTCTAAATTTGACGCCAATCTATGACTTTTGAAAGCTTACGCTTAGCGTACTTTTTACACCATATTTAATTTATATTAATTTGGTGCAGTTTATAATAAAATTCACGATAATACTAAATTACGATAAAAATTACTTTTCCTAACTTTTACCAGTTATATAATTGTTTAATATATTTTTAAATCGTGCATGTGCCTCTTCAAAGTCTCAAATTTTATATTTTTTTGGTATTAAAATAATTTTTCTTATCGCTCATCCTTGAAGGCACACTGTCGTCGAAATTCAGAAAAACAAGAGAGAACAAAACTGAAGGAGAAATTGCAACGGAAAAACATAATATAATTTCGAGAAATAAGATTTATATCGCTACATTCTTATTGTCCTGTTTATAACACAAAATCCCAGAAATTACAGCAAGATAATTCTCTGTATCAAATCCCTTCGAAATAAATCAATTCTTAATCTCTTTTTGATAACACCACCTAATCTTATAGTTAATCAAAAACTTTGCCTGATAAAAGTCAAATTTGTTTGTTTAAATGTCGTAAATATTTTCTTAAGGTTAAACAAATTTAGAATTGATAGATGAATAAAATAGACTATGATTACTGTTACTGCTTAGATTTTTTTTTTAAAATTTCAATTTTATTCATTACTTAAACTGAATCATTCTTAAAATATTTGGCTTAAAAGTCTAAATTTGAATGATTTTATTTGAGTTGAATGGCATTTGTTTTATTCTAGATGGACATAGTAATTTGCTATTAGTTTACGAATACGTATGTCAGAGCATATCTTTAACATTGAGATCTATTAATTTCATATAGATTTTAGTTAGTGCATAATCAATTTCATTAAATAATATAAGTTACAATGTAGGGTTATATTTCGCTATTTTTTTTAAATCCATTATTCCATTTAAATGTCTACCCATTATTTAAGCTGAAAGTTCTTATTGCGTTTAAATATTTTTAAAGACTTAAAGTTGAAATATCTTAAAGCAGTAGACCTGAAAATTTAAATTTTAGTCAGTAGCCTGTTTCTGGTAGACTCTTAATGACTTAGTAATCGCTATTTTTTCAAACCTAATGAATCGGTAACCAATACCCGTAGGTCCTTTTCATTTAATAGCTACTTTTTGCTTGCTCTTTTTCACTTTGATTAAAATATATATTTTTTAAAAATCATACTAAAAATAATCTATGACTAAAAAAAGTTAATTCAGCAGTAAAAGTAATCTTAATATGTGACAAAATTTAGTTTGACATACTAGCTGGACTTCACTGTGCAAGAAAATTCGTTGTGCAATTAAAAAATTTCGAAAGAAAAAAAAACAATGGGAAAAAGTGACCAGTTGTTTATTTAATTTAAGATGCCACTTTTTTGTTGGCTCGCCACGTACGAGTCAAGATCTTTCATGTCTAGTGATATACTCCAAAGCGCTTTGAGCTTGCTGGTTTTCAAATGAATTAAATTAGAAATGGACTGACAAGAAATAATGTTCTAAATACCTCTTTCTTGGATCAAACTTTAACTGAGTGATCATGCTTTGTCTCACTAAGTATTTACTGGTTGTAGGGAAGTTTTCCTGTTCAGTTTTTATTTGTTCTTTCTCACTTTTTTTTAAAGCAATTATGTCTTCCCAGAATTATCGTTTCGTATAGCAGAATCTTCTACGAATGAGTAAACTTTACCGTTAATTTCAAGAAGAAAAAAAATAGCTTCGATGTAACTGATTTTTAAACCTAAAGCTGTTATTTGTTAATTTCTAAAAGCAATGTAACCACAAAGTCAAATTTTGCGATGAATTCTACTTATGCTGCTTTAAGAATGATTCTTCCTTACCTCGAAAAACCATGCAATGAGTCATTTATTCAATTTTTCTTTCGTTAACTCTCAATTAACGTGACTTGTTCTTATACATACGCGAGAGGAGATAGTAACAGAGGAGAGAGAGATCTATTTTTGGTTTTAGAGCAAGGAGTAATCGAGGCCGATAAATCAGAGTTGGTGTAAAATGGTCATCGAGTAACTCCAGATCGGGCGGAGAGGGAATCCAGACGTTTGCACAGCTGGTGCTTTTCTATTTTGATACCAAATGAAGAAGTGGGGTTCATAAAGTGTGTGCGGAACAAATCGAAGACACAATAAATACTTTTCCTCTGGAATGAAAATTAAGAACATCCTTTACTTAAAGTAAATAATAAATGAACTAATCCAAAACGGGGATATGGCAACCCATTGAATCTAGAATGCTTTTTGTATTTTTAAGCTAAAGCAAAGCAAGTGAGATATGAATTATTTTTCTGCTATATTAGAAATTGGTTTTAAATCTTCAATTTTCTTTTTCTTTTACTAAGTCTAAAACATTTCCTCCTCCCAACAATGGCAAATCAAACTAAATAAATTAAAGTGAATTATGTTTCTGAAATAATAAGGGATTTAGATTTTCTTAAATAATTGTTTAAGGGAATGTTTTACATGTGTGCTTTTTTAATCAGATCACTAATTCTCTCTGAAAAAAAATCGAATTTTACAAATTTGATTTTTTTTTTCTTTACATTAATTTCACATCAATTTGTTAGAAGAAGAAAGAACATAAGAACATCTGCTTCACCTTGAAAAGGGCATTTATGTACATTTAGTTTACCAAAGAAAACAAATAAAATGCAATTTTTATTAACACACGTTTGATTTTTAAAAGATGTATAAAATAGTATGTACTAAAACAATGTACAAAGGATATACTAAAAACTTTCTTTGCAGTCCCCATGAATGCAATGTTTATCTCTAAAAACAACAACTGCATACCTTTTTTTAGTGGATCATCAATTTAATAGTTTAAATTCGCAGATTCGGGGATTACACAAATTTTTCATGAATGAATTTTAAAATACTAAATCAATCGGCATGCGTTTGTTATGTTGTCCACTCCATGTCATTTACAAATTTTTAAGAAATGCCACTTATCGTGAAGAAATCTTCGATTTTGCTTGAATTTCAAAAGTATCCTCCCTCCACCCCTTTAGAATTCGAGATATTATTGTTCCCGTTCTAACTTTAATTTGAAAAACAAACAAATATAAACCTTATAACTCGTGTAATGAATTCCTTAAATTCTTATTTAGTTTCATTTTTTGAACCAAACCCTCATGGAGATCGATTTTCGCTTTCGATGTAAAAAGTATGGTAAAAATATTATGTGCATTTCAATAAACTGCACTTCTGGGTCACATCGATACATATGTTCAAAACTACGAATATTATTTTAAGCTCGCGCTATCACAATTCCACATTTCACAAGCTAATAACTTGAGTGCACTTTGATAAAATTACCGCATTTACTTTACGACCGAGGATGAAAAAATTTAAAACGAAGAAAAACTTGAGACTTTATTCATCTTCCATCTTTTAAACAAGTCTGCCCTCCCCCATCCTTCAATTCTGCAAGACCGCGGAAGATTATTCAGAGAAAATCTAATTCGATTTATGCAACCTCTCTAGGGAATAAAAACCTTTCCTCTAGCACCCAACCTTACCCCCCTCTTAATAGTACGCATCACACCTTACCCCCGGCGCAGATGATTTAATTTCACTCGATGGCAATTATCTGGTACTACACCGACTTTAATGTAATTAGTGTTCCACCAGGAAACACTGGAGAAGTTTCTAGTTAAAAAGCTATGGCGCTCTCTCGCGCTTTTCTGTTTTTGTGATTTTAATATCAATGAATTATATATTTATCGATCCCTTCCCTCCGCCCCTGCATGACCCCCATATTTCCCCCCTGTCCCCCCCTTATAAACCTATGATGGCACTTAACTCTTTCTGTTTGCATTTTATGAGAAAAGGAGAGCCTTAGCGTAATTAAAATTACTTGTTTGCCAAAGTAAATTTCCCGTGCTAGCAGGAGCAGCCACAAACTCTAATGAGCTAATATTAATTACTGTTCCAGCCATATGCAGAAGAAATTAAAAAACCCTCGAAAGCATTTTAATTAAATCTGTATGCTAAAGAATCTTAAGTAGATGAGAGTTTATTTATGATATATATATGTATGTGCTTATTCGTATGATACTTTTTTATTTTTTATTTTTTTTTTTTAAATTTCTTTTTGGGATTTTTCCTCCCCTTAACATTCGTATAAAAGGGTATCTAGCCCCGTCCATTAAGCTTGTACTGACCGTACCATTAATTATTCCTACATGATACATAAGGTGGGGTGTTGTGGGGGGGATAAGAATGTTGTACATATGTGCGAGAAAGCAGCGTTTGGGGAGAAGGGTGAGGGGGCTAGGATGAATTTACTCGTTTATCAAATTAGTTCCCTTCTCCCCTTTCTTCCGTCTTCCTCCTACTAAATATCAAAAGTTCTTTTCAAAAGTGGAGAATGGATTTAATGGGGCACGTATTCTGATGAGGTCTTTTTCTTTCACTTAGATTAATTTCGCCGATAAACGAATAGGTTTCCTTTCGGTCTAAGGAGGGGGCAGTTTTATTTCCCTCATTAATTTATGAAAAGACGAAGGGTAACGGGGGGAGGTGATTTTCGTGCGTGTGTCACCTTCAGCGAGAGTTTTGAAGGAGTTTGGGATAAGAAAAAGGTAAAAAATGTGGAAAAGATAGGGGTTTGGAGGGGGCTGAGATATAAATAATGAGAAATTGCGCTTCCCGCCCCCTTTTTCCAGGTGGAAAGATGGAACTGTTGCCGTTAGGAATTCTTTTCCACATACGCGTTATTTGTAATAATTAGCGTGGTTATTAATCGTGTGCCCTCCCGTGTAAGTACAAGATAAATTAAAGAAGGTGAATCGGGTAGGCAGCTTTATTTGGAGGAAACAAAATTTACATTTTTGAAAGAACATTAAAATGGATACGTCTGATGTCTTGTGCTTATCGAACTTGGTTATTGTTATTTTTCTGCGTTATTATTTTTGAACCTTAGCATGAATTTCAAGCTTTCTTAAGAATATTATCATAAAAACTTAGCCTTATATCAGACAATCGGCCTGTACACTGTACAGTCATTAGTAGTTTGAACGAAAGGATACGAAATAGAGTTGGCCCATTTAAAGAAATTTTCTAGGCCTAAGCAGATATTTCCATAATCTTTACTAGTGCTTATCTTCCTTTTAAATGCTTTAAAAAATCGTTATCAAAATGGCACATACTGTATCCAGAGTACGGCAGTCGCAAAAGTTTACGGAATGTTATATTTTTTACTAGATGCTCAAAATACGATATAGATTGCTGGATGATAAAAATACAATGTTGACCACTACAGGGTAGAAGTGTGTGTCATTTTTTTAAAAATTGTTACTACCTGAAACTGAGCACTATACAGTGTTGTTATATGTCTTGAACAGAAATTTGTGTCCAGATAGTTAATAAACGTAGTGATTGTAAGGAAAAATTAATTTAGAATAAATCGTACCTCAATGGCAACACTGCCAATTACCTGCATAATCTAAAACGTTATAGAAGAATAATTTTTTTTTTGTTTAACTTTTAATATTGTATATACATTTTCTAATGCCTTCCGCATTCTTTTGGCACATTCACGTAAGTATGTTTGTGGAAATTCTGTAGAGAACCAAGTTTGTTCTTAAGTAACTGCGCTGCGCAGAACATTCTTATGTTAACGTTGGGAATGTTACGTGGAAGAGCTGCTAGAGCCAAGAGATCTCCGCAATCAACTGTCTTTTCACTAAACTTTACATCACATAAATAAAGTATTTCTTCTTTTATCTTGCTGCTGATCATGATGTTAGTCAATGCCATCCAAACTGTTCGATGTTTCCCTATTTAGATTCTTTCCATTCCTTTTGTTTTTAATGAGTTTGTCGCCTATAACATAAACAGTTAATAATGCCAATTAACTACTTTTAATTCATATAAGTAAAATGTTGATCAATGAAATTTAACATTTCTGTAGTTTTTCTGCTTACATATAAACATAACTTTGTCCGTAACGAAAGTGCAGTCTTATACTTCATTGTTAGGGCAGTGTCATATATAATTTGAAGCGGATCTGGGATTTTTCTGAATCATATAAAGTATAGGGTTTTTAATGTGTTTACGTGGTTATGAACTAACAAATCTAAAAGAATGAAATCTCGTTTCTTTTCTTCCCCCCACCCCCTTTTTTTTCTTCTTCTTCTTCTTAATATATAGAACTGAAGAGAGCTTGTTCAACCAGAGTCTCCATGCACACTTTCTAATGACAGGTTTTCATAGACACAAATCGTCAGATGTGATTCACGATAATTTCTCATTGAGACAAAGTTTTCTTGTAATTTGGCTCTTCTTTTTCTCCTATTAATCGTTAATTCGTGCGCTTACTATTCTTTATAGCTATGAATGATGTCTTTGTTTCGCTTATCAAGGTTTTATAGTGGCGTCAAGTGGTATTGTTTTCGAAGCGTTCTTGGTAAATTTTTTTGATCTCACAACAATCGAAGAGTTAAAACTGTTTTTCCCCCAACAGATAGGTTTAAAGAAAATGAAATTTTTTTTTTAAAAAAATTATTAACATTAAATACGTAATTAAATCACGATTTTGATTATATACATTTCTCGCATGATTACCACTGATGTTCTTAGTTTCAGAAATTTATCGGGCAATAAATATCTGAAACTAGGGAAAAAGAAATACATTTTGCCACAGAATACATTTTTAATAAGATGCACTTACAAAAAAAAAAAAAAAGAAATATTAAATTGATTTCTTTTTTTTTAAATTTAATTTTTATAACGAGAGTACTTTAATTGTTAAGTTAAGCATGATTAATGTAAAGTTAAGCATTCTTCCCCAAAGTATTAAATTTAAACTTTTATTGCTATTTTGAAACGATTATTTTTATCATTAACTTTAAATAATAAGAATACACAACTTCTTTCAATTCTCGTAATTATTTTTGAAAATTTTAATTAAATTCTCACAAGGATATAAGCTATGTTTAGGTTAGCCTATAAATTGAAAAAGAAAGATTAAATAGAAATAAAAATTAGATAATTGAATTTTGAAAAAAGAGTTAATTTTAAATAAATTACGCAAGTATAGGGGTTAGCGATTTTCTTACATTTGTTGATAAGGGAGTGGTGATTCTAATCCTTTAAAAATCCTTACCTAATAAAATAGCCCCTGTGATCAAAAAATTGCATTTGCCTGAAATATATTTGAATCCAAGTTTTGATTCTTTAATTTAAGTAAATTATTATAACTATAATTGAATTATTCGAAGCATTAATTATTTAAATAATTATTATAAAAATAAAGCATTCTTAAGTCATGCCACCTCCATAAAAGAACAGATGGGATAAATTTTTATTTGTCGTTAAAAACCTTTACTAATAGCATTCTTTTAATTAACATTAAATGAATTTTGTGTTACCAAACCTAGTAGTATTGAATTCTTCGTAAAGAGACCTAGAAACTACTTTTTCCCCGGTACCTCCCGAGTTCAGTATTCATCAATAAATAATAATAAAAAAGAGGTTATCAAAAGATCGTGCTCTAAAGCTTATACTTCCTCACCCCTCAAATCTACATTTATTAACAAACGCAATTTCAATGCCCCATAACAGTCAGCTTAGGAACATTTACAAATATTTATATCCGTAAGAAATGCTTTCTTTCATAAAGCGGACCCTTAAGCGCTTGTCAATTACGTAATAATCAATCCCTAAAAAATGAAAACGAGTCGAATAAATTGTTCTGTTACCTAGTCCGTGGTCAGAAGGAAAGAGAAAAAAAAACGTAGAAATGTCAGTCGTAAAGAACACTTTCTACGAAATGAGGGGGAAAAAATAAAATAAAATGGCCATTAACACGAACATTTCGAAGCTTTTTTGAGATCGTCACGGATTTCTTATAAATAGCGATGGGAATGAAAATGGAATACATGGATTCTTTTTTGTTCTTATTAGTCTTTAACTTCTCGAAGCGCGGGAATTTTGAAGGTCTTCAAAAGGAACCGCCGCTCAGCGCAAGTCCGCGAAATAAGTCAGATTTTGCATGTTTTGCGCTGAGAATGCTGTCGAGCGAGCGGTGATATTATTTATTCAGAAACGCTTCGAAACCGGATTCTGTCCAATACTTAACTTAGTTTGGAAAATTAGTGCGACGAGATTTATATTTGAGCAATGAAAAGAAAAGAAAAATAAATCGGAGGAGGGTAGGTTTCGAAATGTTTCGAGTTTTTTCTTGATTTATCTAGTTTCATTAGAAATGGGATTAGATGTGTCGTATGTTAATGTGGAGGAATAACTTAGCTAAATCATGGATTTTTTATGATTTGGGGGTTTATTTCTATTTTTTTCTCTCTCTCTCTTTTAGACCGTGGTTTGCTATCTTTGACTTTCTCTATTCTCTCTATTTTAAAAGAAGTCGTATCTCTGTTTTTTAAAAAAAAGGGTAAAAAAGAAAACTCTTTTCAATGGCATTCACCTAAAATATATTGGGAAATGTTTAAAACAAATTAATAAAATTATTGGTTACATTTTTCTCATTTGCTATTAATTGAAGAAATACATTCGTTTTCCGAAATTCAAGATTTTAAATAATGTTCAAAACATCTTACACTTACTTAAGCAACTTGCAAATTTTTAGCATATTATATATGATAAATAATATATATGATAAAAACTTCATTAGGTTGATAATAATATATATGATATATATGATAAAAACTTCATTAGAATGAAAATATATATGATAAGAACATGATATAAAAAATTATATATGATTCATCATATCATATTCATCAAAAAATATAATATATATGAAAAAATATGATTAAAAAATATATATGAAAAAATATTATGATTAAAACATATATATGATTATTATGATTATAATTTAAAATATATGTGATTATTATGATTTAAAATATATATGATTATTATGATTCATCATATCATATTCATCAGAAATATATATGATTTTATCATATATATGATAAAAATTTCATTAGATTTTGAAATGAATTTAAACTAATTTATTCTTATGCTTAGGACAAGGTTGATATTCGTAATAAATTGTGTTTTATTCTCAATTTAAATATTTTAAATTTTTTTAATAATTAAAAAATATTTAGTATTTCATTGACCTGAATTCTATTTTAAGAAATTAAGATATGCAACAAAGGATAAGGTGTACTTTACGCTATGTAGACTAAAGCAACAGACTACGTGAATAAAGCCCAAATGAAAGAACATAATTTGGCAAAGATAATCTTTAGAATTAAGATTTTAAGAATCAAAATAAAATACTTCGTGCTGCATACAGCTGTGATAAAATATAATATTCAAATCTTCCTTCAAACGAAATTCGAAAATGAACACAGAAATGTTTTATTTTTTGTTCTTAACTGTAGCCAATCACTCAATTATTTTCTTTTTTTTTAAATGTTTTTTTTTTTTTCAGTTGCCAAAAAAAATCCATCTTTGAATTTTTATCAGTTTTTTTAATGCAGTTTTAGAGTGTTTTCTTTTGGAAGGTTTAACTTTTGTAACGACATATCAGCAAAAAATCAACATAATTAAGATTTTCAGAAAATAACTTTGTAAACTGACATAAATGTTGAGCAAGACTCATTATAATTTTTTTTAAAGTTTTCCTACCAAGAATGTTGTGGCTTTCTTGTATGATCTTTACTATTTATTTAAATCGTTTGTTTTGTTTATGTCTAATTCTAACGAGAAATTTTACTTCGAATATGCGGCTGTTTGTTTTAAAGTCTAGCTTATTTCCGACGTCATAAATAATGGGATACGGGTGTTATGCTTCATATATTTTTATGTTCATATGTCCCCGTTAAGAGTATTTATATCTCTGAGCACTTACGTAAGATTTCAAAAATGTAATAACTTTCGTCCAGTTTTTTTAGGATGCATAAGCGTTTTGAAGTAACTTAACACATTAATGCCCAAGTCATAATCTTTTAATAACATTTTGTATATTAGTATTCCATCAACTGAAAAATTTCTACAAAAAATTTATTTGAAAAGGTTAGAAACACAATGTAAAATGTCAAACTGTAGAAATCTGAATTTATGTCAAAATCAGAGGAAGTAAGTTCTTGTAAGTACTTACTACAATATTTGCTGAATAAATTCAATTTATTTATCAAAAATTTATAGTTTTCGTTTGGATCTACGCAAAAAACTGCTTTTAAGAACTTGAAAAGAATAATGGTTATATTCGAATCAGATTTAAGAATGATAAAAGATAACTTAGAGTCGGACTTGAAAAGGAAAAAAGTGACCGAGTCAATTAACCAAAAAAAGGGGGGAAAAAAGACCTGTCCGAATGTTTGATACATTCTACCATTATTGAAATTTAAAATAACAGAGTATTTAACAGTAATTTATGCCAGAAAGAAGTAATCGATCAATCTTAAAATCATCTTTAAAAAGGGATTATGTGCACTAAAGGTTTGAATTTAGTCTAATTTTTTTACCATTTCATATTAAAGCAGATATTGACCTCTTTTTTTTTCTTCTTTTTTAGGTACACCAGTCAACCGCATACCAATCATGGCTAAACAAGTGCTTGATTTATATGAACTATACAGGCTAGTTGTAGCTCGTGGTGGTCTAGTCGAAGTCATAAACAAAAAAATATGGCGAGAAATCACAAAGGGTCTCAACTTGCCTTCCTCCATTACAAGTGCGGCCTTTACTCTACGAACGCAGTAAGTATATATCTTACTAATTACAAGAAGGATAAATATTGTTTGTAAATAACATGTTGAATTTTCGAAATTAAATAATATGAGATTATAATTAAACAATATGGCTTAGGGGATACATCTTTCGCCTCCCAATGAGGTGACCCTGGTTTGAATCCCAGCAATTGTTAGTCGATACAAATTCCGCATCTAGCTCACACCGACCGCAGTTCTGACGTAAAATATCCTCAGTGGTGGACGGATCAAGGGTTAAGAGTTCCCTTGCCGTCAGGCTAATCGTGAGAAGTTTTCATGGTTTTCCTCTTCATGTAACAAAAGTTCGAGTTACTTCCATCAAAAAGTCTTCTACGAAAGCCAAACTTCTCAATACTTGATCCAGCAACTTCCTTGTCTTCTGGATAGGGTTCAAAATTACAAGACTACGGAGTTGAACATCGTTAGTTGTAAACTCAGAATTGAGTCAGCTGTTCAACAAAGGATATAAAATTAAATAATATTTTGCTGATCTGGTTGATAATTTCTATCGATTGCTTATTGTAAATAAAATAAATAAGTGTTCCTCAAAAATGAATGACATCAAAATAAAATACTAAATTATTGTTTATAATTTTTTTCTAATTGACACATGCATGAATTATGTCCTTCAATATGAATCAAGTTGAACACCTCTCTTTCAAAAACTCCTTATGTATTCGCCAAATATTATTCGCTGATTTAATTCTATTATTTAAAAAACATGGAAATATAGTGATAAGTGATTTAAATTTGAGTGCTTATCTGCTTGCGTCAATTATTATTGCCATTATCTATTGCTTTGAAATAAGATTATGAAGTGGATGTTTTTGTTTGATTTTTACCTGTTAATTTTAAATTTTTCAGTCTTATGCTTCTTTTTTTATAAAATAGTTTAATAATCAGCATTATAAATTTTTTTTTTAGAATTTTTTATTTGTAAGGCATAAAAAGAAAATCATTAATCGTATGATATACTATTTCTAAACCTTTACTTATTGCCCCATATCAAATGTAGTTTGTATTTATTATTATTAACTACAACTCATTTGCATTTCATATGGTTTATAAGTAGTAAACTTTACATTTATTCATACTGAAAACAAAAATAAATTTTCAAATTATTTTTGATAATGCAGAATTTTTATATATATATTTATTGAAGATTGTTTTTAAACTTCCAGCATTGGCAGCCTTTAACAAATGGTGTTGCTTTCACCTTTTTCAGTTTCATACAGCTTTCTTAATCAATTTGGTTTTTTTGTAATTGCTTTTTAACTTCTAACATTGGCAACATTTAACAAATGCTGTTACTTTCCCCTTTTTCAATTTCATGCAGTCCCGCAGTGGACTGATCGTTAAGACACGGTTCCCAGCAGATCACCGAAGTCAAGCATCACTGGCTGCGGTCAGTGTGCGGGTGGGTGACCACTTGGATCAGTCTGCGTAGGGACCGAGGGTGTGCGGTATTGGTCCTAGCTAAACTGTGCTACCGTAAAGTGCTCGACTTCGCGCGCAGGTCGTCGGGCTACCGAAGCGGGGGTGCCATCCCCTCCGCAGAAGATCAAAATTGTGATGGCATGTCTTCGGATCATCCTCCGGGATGTTTCCCAGACCGTCGCCAATAGCCCATTGTGCAGCTCTAGTGCGACGTAAATTAACAACAACAACAACAGTTTCATACAACTTTCTTAATCAATTTGGTTTTTTCGTAATTGCTTTTTAACTTCTAACATTGGCAACATTTAACAAATGCTATTACTTTCCCCTTTCTCAATTCCATATAACTTTCTTAAAATCAATTTGGTTTTTTTCGTAAATTAAATTGTTTTATATTTACTATGAATAACGAGTTACATAATTTCACTTTTTTATAAAGAAAAAAAGAATGATGTAATAATATTGTTTTTGAGAAATAGCTTCCACTCTGTAAAAATTGTGTTTGTTTTGCGATCTGTAATTACGGGGCTATATTGGTGAAATTGTTGATTTATTATCGAATCTCACAATACCGCAGCTCGACGAAGCGGGTGCTTTTCTCCCCCACCGACATTTCGCATCACCCCCATTCCCCCCACTTCGCTTAAAATCAGCTTTAACATCTCATGACAAGTTCGGCCAGTTTGAGATAGCTGCGGACACTCGAATGCCCAGATTGAACAAATACTTTCCATCGCTGCTCCACCCCCGCCCCCTTATACTCGACAATCCTTTCGGATTGTGATTCAAACGAGGGGCAGGAGTGGACTTGTGTGTCCCCCACCCTTAGTGAGAAGGTTAACAATGCCTCCAAATACTGACCCCCCGTATCACCTCCCTTAATTTAACAACATCGCTCTCCCTGTGCGTACGAAATTTAATTTCTCGCCGGTTCATTGAATATCTGAACACAACGCCTAAGCATTAATTAACGACTGATTAAAGCAGGCCTAGTAGTCAATGATTAGTTAAAGCTCCTAATCAATATTTAATTAATTCCGGGTTTGGGGTTTGAAATCGGGGGGACCAGCTTGCCGCATTAATTAGTTCTTGACCCCCTCCCCCAAAGGCATCTCCCCTCCTCTCCAGACGTAGGGATCAGTGGCACTCGCTCCAGCGTAATTAACAGATTTAATCGAGTAATGCGAACATTAAGTTGTGTCCGAGATATTCGGTATTGT
Organism: Parasteatoda tepidariorum; assembly: GCF_043381705.1. Classification (NCBI taxonomy): domain Eukaryota; kingdom Metazoa; phylum Arthropoda; class Arachnida; order Araneae; family Theridiidae; genus Parasteatoda; species Parasteatoda tepidariorum. The sequence goes on along the minus strand of NC_092210.1, from coordinate 56,798,420 downwards.
GTATGCGTCGGCGCTCTGTTGTTATTGATAAATTTTCCGGACTGCCGGACAATGGCTAAGGGAAGGGGCTGTTGCTATGCGGTTGCCCCGGTGGGAAAAGGGGGTGCCCACGGGGGCGTCAATTCCGTGTACGACTTGCTGATGTCCTGTTATTTCCTACCAAAGAGAGGGGGTGCAGGAGGGTGGGGGAGGGTTGAATTCAAAATTCTAGCTGATTTGATTCGAGTTGTATGTAGTCGGACCTTTTCCTCGATTTTGAATTCTGTTGTCCTCTTATGTCGAAAAGGGCTTTATTGTCTAAGCAAATAGTGACTAGGCTGTCTCCAAAGTAATTAAGTCTACAATTCTTCGGTTTACCCTTTTGGTGAAATACTTCTAACTTAAAGGGTATTATTGTAGACAATGTTTACAAAAAAAAAAACATGGCAACAGTTAACTTTTTCTATTTTTGTTAGTTACTAATTCATTTGTGTTTTAGTTAATTATTTTCTTTTTAGTGATCTCAAGGAATCAATCTTTATTGTTTTTTTTTCCTGCTCTCGTATTCTTACGCAAAAAAGAAATGTAATAAATCTTCTCAAAAGGTATTTTGCGAAAGCTTGGGAGAGGTAATTTCCACCCTCACGCATCTAAAAGTAAAGGACGTTTTGGAAAATAATAAGGAAACACTTAAGGGTTTTTTTGTACCTTGTATGACAAAGTTTATCCACTCAGTAAATTTCATCTTGATTTCGAGAAAATTTTTTTAAGTGAGGAAATTCCCTAACAAAGTTGGATCACCATAATGATATTCTTTAAACAAGTGCGCTGGAAAGTCTTAACGCGCACGTCAAGATGCATTTGTTACAAAATCGGCAAAGATGTGTTCTACACGTTGGCAACAACTTTTCACAGAAATTAAAAGGATGCTCGTGATTCATATTACAATAATAGAAAACATTGATAAAATTTTTATAGGGCCTCGAACTCTTTCGGTGAATTATTTTGGTAAGCACATCTGAGAATTTAAGCATTAATAAAATTAAAATTAGTCAAAGTACAGACAACCCAATGTAACAACTTTAAATATCACCTTTCGGTATTCCTAATCAAACTGTGTAATTTATCAACTTTTGCAAATTTACTGATTACTATGGGAATATTTTAGGTTTAGCTTTTAGGGGCAGAATGAGTCAGAAATGACATATTAACTTACTATTTCATATACCTGAATTTATCGTCCCAAATAACAAACAGACTCTACACCCACTCATGAATGATCTCGGTCTGTAAGGATGCTTTACTGAAAATTCGGAATTATAATATACTAAAGATTATACTCCAGATTAACAAAATAAACCTAACTTGTTTTGAAATGTCTATTTGTATCCTTATGTAACGCGTGTTTGCAGATGTAGCACACGTTATATAAAATGAAATTATATCTAACGGTTTTTTATTTTTTACAGGGCATTCTCAAACACAATTTACAAAACATTATACTAGCTTTTATTTTGATTAAAACAAGTTTCCTTAAACATTGTGGGTGATTGAATATATGCCAGATAGTAGAATTTAAACAATTTTGCCAAACTCACAGCATTAAAATTATACCGATGTTTGAAACTGCGGTCTATAAAATATCTGCTTGAATTTTACGCCTTTCATAAATTTTCTGTTAATTTAATCTCTTTAAGCATACAAAGACCTTAAATTTTAACTATATCTATTTTTTGTTTCTTTTCCCCTTTGTAATTTGGGATAGGAAAGGAAATGAAAATGAGAAAAACCATTTCGCTTTGATTTGGAATAATAAAGTCGGCATTAATGAGAAAATTCCTTGTTTGGCAAGCTCGATACCATGGTAACGCAAAATTCAACCCCTCTAACCCTTTTACCCCATCGTGTGTGGGGCTGTGGGTGAGGCATTAAATAATTCTCCTCTAAATTATGTATTGAATCGATTTGTGTGAAGAAGAGGAAAAAAAAGGTTGCGCTTTTACTTGCTTTAACGACGAGCGACATATTCGATGGATAAATCACCATTAATGGCCTGCATAAGTATTTTTAATGAATATCTAACCCAGCACGGCTTCCCCCCTCCCCTCCCCTACGTGACTGACATACGAGATCACGCGAGAATGCGCGTGACCACGCTATACAACCTTTAATATTTTTTTGTTTTGCATTACTATTTTTGCTACTTACTTAGGTATAAATTTTTTGTCGAGCACGACTTTTCCCTTTCATACTTTAAAATTCCCTTTTATTATTCTCTTTTTTTATCAGCTTCTGATAAAAAGTAATTACTCTTTATGATAACCCGGAGAAAATGTTACTCTTCATGGCTCACTGTGTAAAATGTAACATTGGACTGTGTAAAATGTAACACTTATATTCATGTGTGCAAAACGTAATATTGGTGTTTGTTTGGGGCTTAAGACATACATTTTTAAATTAAACTTCGTTTTTCTTCACCATTTATTTATTTATTAACAATTGAGAACTAATTATATTTTTTATATAATAATTTACAGCTATCGATGCTCAAGTAATGTTTCTAACGAGATCTTTTCCAAAATATTGAAATTATTTAATAATTTGTTGCTTGAAATTGAAATGAATTTTTGAACTGATCCTTAAAATTATCAAGGAATTAAAAAAATTGCTCCTCGTATTGTCCCTGAAATTAATATGTAATTAAAAAGTAGGTCAAGCAATTAGAGAGTTACTCTTTAAAATTAACAAATCGGTCTTCATAGTAAACAAGTGAGTCTTTGAAATTAACAAGTTGGTCTATGAGACATTCCAGGAATTATTGATGAGTCTTTGAAATGAACAAGGAATTAATAAGTTGGTTCTTAAAAATACAAGGCAATCAAAAATTCGGTTCTTCAAGGTATTAAGTAACTTCTTACATTAAAAGGGATTTTTAAATAATAGTTCTTGAAATTAAAATGTCTTATTCTGATGTAATATAAGTATTCCGATTCCGCCTCCCCTCCCCCTCAAAAAAAAAAAGGATTACCGGTTACATTTTGAGGATAAACATTAAGACTATGTTCGACCTAATTAGCAAAAGTATTCTTCTATGTAAGGATTAATTATTAAAATATTTAATTGCTAACCTCTCAATATTTTCAGCTGTGTTCACAAATTTAAATCTAGGAATTCATTTTAAATATTCGAAATATGCATTTAATTTAAAAAGACAAATGTTCATAATATAAAAATAGAACTTTAATGAAGTATTTTCAATGATTTCCTTCCTATCAAATTTATTTATCTTTTAAGGAATTTCGTTTTCAGTAAGGCAATTGAAAATTATTATGTTCCTTTGATTCTTCTAGCATTGTGAATGTATTTAAAATCAGTTCTTCTCTAAAGAAATACTGTTTGACTGAATACCATTAATTGGTATTAACGGAAAGAAACATTTCCACCTGAGTTGGAAAACCTTATTTATCACCTGTTACAAAAAAACAAACAACAACAACAAAAAAAAGTCAGTGGTAAAAACTGAGGTAGACGGAAAAAAAGGTCCCGGAAAAGAAGGTACGGAAAAAAAGGTCCCGGTAAAAAAGGTCCCTGGAAAAAAAGGTACGAAAAAAAAGGTCCCGGTAAAAAAGGTACCTCCATAGGGAAAATCTGTAGGGATATTTCCCCTCTCGCTTTCTGGGCAGTATGAATGCTTCTCGCTGTTTCAATGAATATTCTTTTTATCTGTAATAATTCAGATTCGATCATTGAGGTAAGGAGAAAGGTAAGGGCTGGTTGTATTACGCTTTTTTTTAAAAATTTTATTTCATTTATTTATTCTTCTTTGATTATTTTTTAAAGCGGGAAGATACTATTTAAATTTTTCTATAATGTTTTAATTTTACTCCCCCCCCCTAAGAGTTTCATGTAGCCTGATAACACTTTTTCAATAGAGTTAAGATTCCCGGTAGAATCATGATCTTAGAAAATAAACAAACAATTTTATTGAACATTTTCATATTTAATTAACTTTTTAAGANCAAAAAAAAAAAAAAAAACATGCACTGAACAGCAAAAAGCGCTTCAATCTAATCTTCTCATTTCAAATATTTCCCCCTACAGAATTTTCCCTACACAGGTACCTTTTTTTTCCGGGGAGCTTTTTTTCCGGTACCTTTCTTTCCTAGAATCAAAAACTGAAGATTGAATTTCTTTGATTTCGTTCTTTGAACATTTAACTATGCATCGTATGCCTTCTTCCAGTTTCTCAATTAAAATTTGTTATTTGTGCTTTTTATCTGTGATTGGGCGTTCACGCTCCGTGCATCCAAGAGGCCTGGCTGTTTTTCATCGACAACGCCTGATTGAAACTAATTTTGTCTCATTAAAGATTTGACTCATTCTGTGAGATTGAAACAGAAAAGATGAGAACACCCATAACTCTTCTTCCTTAAATGATACAAAGTGATTTATTTGACAGGCTGTCGAGGTAGGCGACCAATACACCTTGTTGGACTTGGTGACACGCAGTGCTTGTTAATTCTGGTTTTTCAACCCTCCCCCTCTTTCCACGGTTATAATGGTCTTTGTTTCTACCCACCCCATCTATTTTTCAGGCGATTTTATTTTTCACAGTCGAACTCACTTCATGCGACTTTTTTTTTCTTATAACTTTGTAACCGATTTTCAGGATGGTAGTCCTGTACAGTAGCTTTTTGTTACTTTTTCGTTTCAAAGATGCCAGTTCAGATCCGAGGGGACAACCTAATTTAATCGTTATTTTAAAACAAAAGGTTCTGATTCTTAGGACGAACACCTTCGCTCGGCGTTGAAGTCTCGCTAGTGCTCCAAGTCGACGTCGGAAAAAGTGATTTGTTGGGATCTTCGAGCTTGATTGCGATAAACAATACAAAGGAAAAGAAAACTATAATATTCTTTGGTTGCTTATGAACGAAGTAGTTCTTTTCATATTTTTTTTTTTTATGAACTATCACAACTTTAAATAAACACATAATTGAGTCCGTAAGCGAGTTGCATATTTAACGATTTTTTTTTAAACGAAAGGTTCAAAGAAAAAGATAAGTTTCTCTTCAAATTACAAAGAGTAATTTAAAGAAAATAATTTATTTTCAAAAAATTAGTTTTAGATCAAATATTATATTTTATATTTTGTAGAATAATGCTTGAATTTGTTTTTTTAAAAAATAGGAAAATTTATAATCAACAGTATTCTTCCTAAAAAAATATTTCATTTGTCTTTCATAAGTAATGAAACAAATGCTACTGAGTAATTTTTATAGAATGAAACTACAATTCATAAATAATTTAATAACGATATTTGTTTACAAATTAAATCAAAAATCTGCATTTCCGGTATGTAAGAAATAACTAAATATATGCAATTATGCAGATTTCTGTATTTGATATTAAGCGATAATTAGCTTAATTTTATTTAAAAAAAAATTTGATCTATTCTGAATCTGAAATCTATTCTGAATATTAAGCTATAATTAGCTTAATTTTATTAAAAAAAAAATTTGATCTATTATGAATCTGAAAGAGTGTAATTTCGAGATAATATTGTGTCCTACTACATCATTTATTTACAATCAATATTTGTTTTAATGCCTTATTCTGATAAATACGTTGAAAAGTTTAATTGGGTATAATATAGCCTACGTTACAGGTTGTGTTGTTCCTACTAAATTTAACCTATGAACGGCATTTNACTAAATATATGCAATTATGCAGATTTCTGTATTTGATATTAAGCGATAATTAGGTTAATTTTATTTTTAAAAAATTTGATCTATTCTGAATCTGAAAGAGTGTAATTTCGAGATAATATTGTGTCCTACTACATCATTTATTTACAATCAATATTTGTTTTAATACCTTATTCTGATAAATACGTTGAAAAGTTTAATTAAGACAATTGTGTTAAGTTATGAATACTGTGAAAGTTTTCTTTTTAACAACAAATCTATAATATATTATTTCATCAGTTTTTTTTAAATCAAATTTGAAAAAAAAGTGAGGAAAAAATAAGTCTATTCCTTAAACCCAAAATCATTTAAGACAGAAGTTTAAGGGGCACCCTTTGACCATCGTATGAACTACAAATTCTATCATTAAAATTTTATTAACTTAATTACTTGCATATTTAGTTTAAAGAATACGATAATAACTCACAAGTTTCAATGGGCAAATGTACAAGTTTATTTTAATTGCAAATATTTTTTTTCTCATTAAATTTAGCTCCCAGCTCGACTCCACGTCGAAATCAAAGAGAAGCAGTTTCAGCAGTTGACCTGTTGCTGACCAATCGCAACAGGCCAACAGGGGTTTGAGCTTAATTGCCCCTAACGTTTATCTACACGAACGTGTCCAAACGAATCACCTCTTAAGAAACAACTTTACAGAAAATGGTCTGTCATCATTCCGATTTTTAAGTGCAAATCTGTTTTGTTGCCCAGTATAATCCCACCACAAACGAGCAAAATTGTACCACCGTAACGATATAGTTCAATAATGTTATCTTGGTGGTAACGGGTACCTGGCATTTTCCATATAAAAGTCCGACGTGAATCTGGCTGCCAACTGAACTCGTCGGAAAACATCATAAAAGTCCACTGCGACGATGTTCACATATCATGTCCTCTAATCCAGGTTAATCGCTGGCTACATTGAGTTGCCGTGATCGGAACACAACTGACAGACCGGCAAGGTCTGTACAAGGTATGAGTTGAAACTATGGTACCCTTGGATGTAGATAGCTGACAAGAGACGTCAGATGCTGGGCTCAGTCTGCTTCTTTTGGCAGTTACTACCAAACACCGATTTTTATTCGGCGTTGTAGTTCGGGGGTCATCTTTACTGTAATTGACATTTCCATCATCTTGGAACTGTTGCTAAAGCACAGAGATCACAATTTGCGCAATTCAAAGTTTCTTGGATACTTCCATCTGAGTACGCCTACATTCCATGCGAACTATAATTCTACCATGCACAAATCATCCATATGTGTCCCCTGTGTCATCGAAACTATTCGGATATGGCACTCAGCGGCTTACAGAACGCTTATGACCAATTTTATTTCTTTGTCACCATTCCTTATATACTCCTTTAATTATATTCTCATTATTGTGACTTATCTGCGTTATATAATGACTTCCTGTCATTTGCATTTTTTTTTTTTTGAAGAAGTGTGTGATAGTTCTACAGGTGAAATATGATCATGAGTATTGTTTGTCATTATCGAAATTATATTTGTCCTTAATTTTCAGTTATTTTGGTGACATGGGCGTCGTAGGAAAAAATTACCATGGAAAGAAAAAAAAAACAAAGATTAACTTTCCTGCAATTATTATACATGCATATTTTTCCTGTTTTGAAATATTCTATAAAACTTATTTTTTTTAAGAAATGGGAAAATGAAAACGTAATGAGTAAAAATAGAAACTATTTAATGCAAAGCTATTATATTTTTTAAGTGAAAATCGCCTTGTTATGAAACCAAAATTATTATGGAAAGGCTGAGCTTCATAATACCTAAAGATCATAAATTATATCATTTTGCGCATCTTAAAAACGTTTTAATCCTATTTGTTACAAATTTCTTATCACATTTTAAAATTTTTTTTAAAAATATAATAATAATAAAATTAGGCTTAAAACAGGTTAGTTTTTCATCAAATATGAATTCTTAGTTCTTTCTTACACATTATTTTCTTAATCCAAATTCTTTTAAAATAATATCTTAGACTTTTTAAAAGAAAACATTCTTACATAGCAGCGTTCTGTGAAACAATACCGACCGTTAAAATCCTCAAACAAGATGGTGATTCGCGCCAAAGCGGCATTAAGAACCATCAGCAAACGACAACAGGGGTGTTCTGAATAAAGATTTAGGAACAAAAATATAAAAAAATCCCCGATAGATAACGTGTCAGGTATAAATTAGACCTATTTTTACGAGACTCATTCGAGGGGCATCACAAACTCGTAACTTCTTCATCAGAGCCATTATAAAACGGTGCCAAAATACATCCGCCGCCATTATAAACGCGCCAGCTCTCTCAATTTATACCACGCTAATAAAGCGACTAATGAAACCATTTGAAATCCCCACGAGCCTCAGCGGAACGTCTTAAATCAGAATTTATATCCCGTGACGGTGGACTTAAGACCAGCTTTTAATGCTACCAAACTTCATTAAAAGAATCGTCAAGGCTTCGATTCATTTTGGTTCATCCCCATCTTACGATTTCAGCCCTTTGCTTTCTTTATCTTTTGCTTTTATACCCGAAGAAATCAATTTCTTTGCGGTTTCTTCCCCCCCCCCGACAGGGCAGGATTACCGCCGGGTTTGTCGCCGGAAAATTCGTCATCTTTTAACTAAGGATGTGTTGATGAAGCCTGTTGTTGAACAAGAGTGATTGTTCTTGTTGGTAACCATCGACGATGCTGCAGACGTTGATTAACTTTTTGAGAGAGGCATAGCAATTAATACCTGTTTGTTTTCAAACGTACTTTACATCTTAGTTTCACCTGTTGGTGCAATTCACATCATTGATGATTTGACTAGTATTTTAGTATGATTTTATTTGTATGAATAGCTTTTGTTCAATGCTTTTTGCTATCTGATATCCATTTCCTGATTTTTAAACTGATTGCCCTGTTTTCTCTCACAGAATATCATTTGAATCTGGGACTAGATAATAATTTTACTATCTTCAATTACTTTCTGTTTTTATTCATTTTTTTATTTTTATTATTGGTAAAGCCAATAAAATGTTTTCCTAATATCCTAAGAATTGGAGCGCTTTTATTAATTTTATTCCTTTCAATAAATAAATAAGTAAATCTGAGCAAAATAGGAAACTGATCTCTCATTTAAGACCCTGCTTACTTGTTAAAATGTGTTACTAAATGGCGATCATTTGGAAGCTTTATCTGAGCCTTTCAAGTCCTTTCAGAGACTTACTTAATGCTAGCTTTAATTCATTTTTGTCAATTCGTCAGAGCTTCGATACATTTTGGCTTATTCTCATCTTAGGATTTCAGCACTTTGCTTTTATACCAGAAGAAATAAATTTCTTATCGGTTTCTTTCCATTGTCAAGTTTGTCCCAAAATGCTCGCCAGAGGCTTTAGCATTGTATAACAATTTAAGACTTTTGTACTTACTTTTGCTTCACTTGCTAGTGCAGCCCACTGATTAGACTGCGTTTTAAAAAATATGGAAAAAAAAAGTTTTTTTCTTCTAAATTTTGTATTCGTTTTTTTATAATATTGTTTTTAAAAGTGAATTTGTTTAAGTCTCTATTGTTATATATTAAGTTTTAAATACATACTATATGTTTCTATTGCTTTTAGCAGTAGTAATTTTTTACCAGTTAAGCAAAAGGTATATATTTTACATAAATTATTTTATTCTGATATTTATTCGTATAATTTTTCCATTTTTTTGTGAAAGAGAGTTTATAGTATATCCTCAGGTAAAAGAATTTTTTAATTAATTTCTATGTGATGGATTCCTGTGTTTTTATATATTTGGTATTATAGTTAAAATGTAAAATTTGGGATAAAGAACGTATTTTAAATATATTTATGACACGTATTTCAAAGAAATAAATAAGATATTCGGATGAAAATGCATGCTTATTTTTGTGCTAAATATTTCTGTATTTTTTTGCAGATATATGAAGTACTTATATGCTTATGAGTGTGACAAAGAAAAACTGAGCACTCAAGATGAGCTACAAGCAGCTATAGATGGCAATCGCCGAGAGGGACGACGTGCAGGCTACAGCCCTTACGGAGAGTTGGTCCCTGGTCCCCCAAGGAACTCTCATCACCAGCCTCTACCTTCACACACCTCACCTATGAGTCTGGTGTCACGGCACATGAACGGACATGGTCCGAACCCAGGACTTACATCTAACAGAGGCACGTCGTCACCTCTACCACTCTCCTATTACACACCACCACCTCAACATAACAGCACGTCACAAATGCCTCTCAATTTGGCACCCCCTCAAGAAAACGGCATTTACAATAGCAATCATGCACTTTCATCAGGTAGGTTCTCTAATGTCATTTACAATAATTTAGCCCTACAAGTACAACAATAACAAACACCAACATTCCCTTTTTAATTTATTATTATTATTATTTGAATTTTATGTAGTACATAAATCCCTACAGGAAAATGATTTGCTTCTGTTACATGATTATAAAAACGACAATGTGTGTAGAAACCAATGCACTAGAATGATGTGCTTCTTTGAAAGAGGATTTTTAAAGCATCCAGTTTTAAAAATACTTATGCCAATTAATTGATGAAGTCATGAAATTCAAATGCAGACGAAGACTTTACTATGTAAAAGTTAAAATCAGAAAAGCAAATAATAATAAAAATAAAATTAAATAAAATTAATCTCTTTATGTGTATTTACATTAATCTGCAAAGAATGAATATGCCAATAAGATGCAGTGCAATTTTCAGCTTGAATCCTTTAAGTTCATAATTTAAACCGGCTTCATTACTAAACGAGACCTTAAAGTTTGATCACATTTTTTTTCTTAATTTTATATACAAAATTTCTAATTTTTTTTTTGTTTTTAAGTAATTTTTGTTAAATAAAATAAGCAAAAATAAGGTATAACACAAATAAAGACTGTAGATTTTGAAAATAAATGTAAAAATGTCTGCGCTAGTTACTTTTTCACCTCTTTATTCCAGAAGCTACTCCTGTGTGTTATTATTCATTTATGATGGTACGAATATTAAGAATTGTCGAAATAATCAATTATTGACGTTTTCCTGCGATTCCAGAGATAACCCTACGTGCAATTACTATTGCTGTTCTCTGTTGCAGCGAGTTTTATTAGATCCGTAATTTCGAAATTCACAAATATAATTTTAATATCTATTCCTAACAGAGAACAAATGAATCTTAATTTTAATCCTCATCATGAATCTTAATCGGGAACATTTTTTTTAATCCTCACCTCTACCCCACTTCAATCAGTTTTTTTTTCATTTCATTTTTGAAAAGACACTAATATATTTTTGAATGGGAGATTAAAAAAAAAATCTCTCACAGAGTGTCTTGATGTTGTGTGACGACAATAAACCTTTTATTTATATCCATGAATATGTCCAATCTAAAATAATAGATTGCAGGAAATCTTTCTAGAGTCAACCTGTGTGTCTCATCGCATTTTGGCTCCTTCTCTAAAATAAATTACGCCGCTGTCTTCGTTCCTTCATCTAATGAAGATGAAGTTGAATTCGACACGCCACTGAATCTGTGGCGATTTCCCCGTGATGGCCCATTGTATTCCACACGCCCCCTCTATCTTTCCAATTGCAATACCTCCTCTTCTTCCTGTTTGAATTCATCGAGCCGATTGCGTTTTTAATATCTCAAAATTAACCTCCCTTAAATCATCACTCATAGTTTGATGTTGAGTAGATTAAAAAAAAAACATGATTTAATGCGAGTTTAAACAACATCCTGTTACTTATTTTTAAATAGTGGTTTTAATTTGCTCTACATGTTGCACATTTCAGTCAATAAACTTTTTTTTTTCAAATTATAAAAATTGAAAGTACAGTTTTTTTTAAATAGACAGACTGTTTTTAATAGACTGTTCATTACATCTTGAGTCAGTCAAATAAATTATAAGGGAAATGTTAAAAAAAAAATACTTTATTTTATTTACTCACCTTTTTCTATTTTTTATTTATTCAACAAAATGCTTCACATTTTAAGCTTGGATTAGTATTCACTGTTTTTAATTGATCTATAAAGGGCCGTTCAACTATTAAGTTAGAATGTTTTTAGTGATTTCAGTTCCCCTTTTTTTTTTAATAGCAGAAATTAGTAACTTTCAAACTCCTTTTCCCATACGCCTAGTTATCTTTTTAAGAACTTTAAATTTCAAATTTAATTTAGTATTTTTCTTTTTTCTAATGAAATATATTTAATGTTGTAGGTAAGCATTGCTTTCACCCCCTCCTTCTTAGACGACTAAGCAATATTAGAAGCAATTTACTTTACATAATTTTATTTAGCATATAATGTTTTTTTGCAGTTTCGACTAAAGACTGAAATCATAATCATAAAATTAATTTTTAGACTTTGAGTTTTATTAAATCGATATTAGAACAAACATTTCTTAGATGATGGACTACAGAAGTTAAAATTATTTTCATTGTTCTTTCAATTATTTTCATTATTTTCATTCTTTTATTCTTTATTATTTTAATAATTTTTTTCATTCTTTTTTTATTTAAAAGAACAACAATAGAATGTAAGTAGATTTTGTAACCGTTGACAAATAGATTTCAAAATATCTGTATTAAAGAAAAATCCTCATAAACACGCGAAGAAAAATAATTTAATTAGTGAAAGATTTCTAAAGATTTGAAAAAAATTATGACTTAGGTGTTCGTCAGTAGCATATCAAAAAATATTTGAAATACATGGAATAGATTTATTTGTATGCTACATTATTTTACTGAACAAAACTCAGTGTTTAAGTAAAAGACAAAAAATCACATCATAACTCTAGTGTGGCAGAAACTAGACGTCCAAATTAACATGGCCAGCGGTATCTCACCCATTGTGGTGGTCGTGAAAGAGTGGATACCACCTCTGGAGAACGCACTAGGTCTACTCTTCGGGAAGGACTGATTGTGCAGCTCATTGGAAATTTAAAAAAAAAAAATAATAATAAAATAAAAACAGTATTCCATTTTTAAATTTATTTATATTTTTGAACTACAATTTTTTGAAACATTTTTATGTTCGCATTAATGCAAATAGAGGTACACCACAACTAATGAAACTAATTTAACATTTTTCTATTTTCTAAGAGCTGTAAAATAATAAGTTATAATAATTTTCCGGACTTCGAACTTTGGGCGGAAGCAGAGATTTACATTCCAACTCATTCTCTGAAAAATTGGTTAAATCGGCGAACCTAAATATAAGTACCTTGAACCATATCAGTTTTCTGCAACCTTAACTAGGGGTTAAATTGAAACACATATCGGTTCAAGTTGAAACATAGTATCATGTGATCAAATTAGTGAGAAATTATATTATAGTTCAACTTAGCAGCACCATATAAAGATTACAGCGAATTTGAACGATAGTATTGTCTAAACTTTTATAACAGTGTCGAGTTTTTGACATGCAGTTAGTTCTTCACTTAGTTTTTACTTTCAGTTTTTTAGTTTTTACTTTTGATATTTCAGTAAAATATACGGTTTCAATTTTGTTTTCATAAGAAAATAGCTAATCGGAATCTCTACAGTAAAAAGGATGTTATTGTTTTTATTTTTTTATTTTTTTATTCATTATTATTTTATTATTATTATTATTTTCTTAAAATTTATTATGGACTTAGTTCATATTTACTGGAAAACGCAATAAAAAATGTCTGCATCTATGGTCACTTGTTTCTTTGCTCTTATAACCTTATTTACATTATTGTTGAAACGTCTCTGAAATTATTGAAAGGAGTCTAAATTATTAGAAAAAAATTAAGTAAAGTTTACCAATAAAAAGTGCGAATTTGTGTAAATTAGGTTTTCATGATTCAGTCATACAATCGCCCCTAAAAGCAATATATTTGACAATTAACTTTGAAATATCTGATTTTAGTTTCTCGAGTTGAAATAAAACTTGTCTTCTTTTGAGTCGTAAATCTATTTTTGGGAAATCATTCTTTTTCACTGGGGAGTTGAAAGAATCCCCCACGTGACTTTCTTTCGCCCTTGAAATCCTTTGAGGGGCCTCAAATATGCATTTTTATACTACGCTTTTAGTTCGTGCAAAAGTGGTGTATGGCGTTTTTGAATAGATTTTATTCGGTACAGACTTTCTGACATTAATAAACATCTTATATGTAAGTTTTACTAGTAAATTTTAAATTATAATATATATGATTTTATGGCACGTAAACTTGATCTTCCAGATTAACTAGGTGTTAAAAAACTAAAAAATTGCTTACTTTTTATTTATTTATTTTTTTTTTTTTTTGCTGTGATAGGGTTTAACTTGCTACATACTTGTATTTTGGTACACTAATTTTCTACGATAAAGTTATACAGTCCGAAGTATCTAAAGAGTTAGTACTAGGTAATGTGTGCCATTCACACTTTAAGACAGAAAAAAACAAAACAAAACAGAACACCGTAATTAAAATCTTCTGGATTTACTGAAAATTAAAAAATGTTTTTTCTGGTATTTAGAATAACAACAAGACAAGTCAAATGGATTGAATGAAATTAAATTGATATTTTTATGATGAATTCTAATTGATTTAGTTAAATTAGAATTCTGATATTTAGACTAACAAATTAGGCGAATTAACTGAATTAAGTGAGCTTAAATTTATATTTTATTTTAATACCCAACAATAATCGATTTGCTTAAACTGATATTCTGATATTTAGAATAACAATTAGGCGAATTAACTGAATTAAGAACTTAAATTGATTCTTTTCCTCTAAAATTCAACTATATGATAAATTCTAATCGATTTAGTTAAATTGGAATTCTGATGTTTAGACAAACAATAAAGCGAATCAACTAGATTAAGTGAGCTTAAATTTATATTTTATTTTAATACCCAACAATAATCGATTTGCTTAAACTGATATTCTGATATTTAGAATAACAATTAGGCGAATTAACTGAATTAAGAACTTAAATTATTTTTTTTTTCTAAAATCCAACTATATGATAAATTCTAATCGATTTGGTTAAATTGGAATTCTGATGTTTAGACAAACAATAAAGTGAATCAACTAGATTAAGTGAGCTTAAATTTATATTTTATTTTAATACCCAACAATAATCGATTTGCTTAAACTGATATTCTGATATTTAGAATAACAATTAGGCGAATTAACTGAATTAAAAACTTAAATTAATTTTTTTTCTTTCTAAAATCCAACTATATGATAAATTCTAATCGATTTGGTTAAATTGAAGTTCTGTTATTTAGACAAACAATAAAGCGAATCAACTAGATTAAGTGAGCTTAAATTGATATTTTATTTTAATACCCAACAATAATGGATTTTCTTAAACTGATATTCTGATTTTTAGACTAACAATTAGACGAATTAACTGAATTAAATGAACTTAAATAGATTTTTTTTTTCTTCCTAAAATCCAACTATATGATGAATTTTAATAGATTTGTTTAAACTGATATTCTAATTTTTAGACTAAGTTCTCAAATTAATTTAGAGAAATTAAATTTATATTTTAATATAAAACGCAACAATCGGACCAATTTTAATAGATTTTCTTAAATTGATATTCAATCTAACAATATAGTAAAGCTTTAGCCTCAAGTAGACTTGATTCGTTTTTCCTCGTAATAGCACTGGATTTGTTTTCTCCGCCGCACAGGTTTCGGTGTTTTACCTGCCGCCGCTACTATTCTGGGATTGAGTTGGAAACTCATCCTTTTTTTATTTACTAAAAGGGGAGCCGAGTGAATGGGGGTAGATTAAGAAAAGGGGCCCCCGATTTCACCTTATTCTCTCTTTCCCTCTTCCCTAAAAATAAACAATGAAGCAGAAGAAAATGGGGGGAGGTTTTAGAAGTTTTTGTTAATGAGAATTTGGCGATATTCTATTCGTTTTATTTTTAGGTGTTTTGACGTTACGGTTGTGCGTGAAGGTTAAGGTTACCTCTACACCCTCTCACGACCCTCACCACGTTACGGTAATTGCGTCGGTAAAATGTACTTTTTCAGAAATCTGATATAACGAAATAAAAGTAGAGATTTCTACTACTTTTACGCTTTCGCTGGCTATTTTTGAAGGAGTGTGCAGAAAATATGGCGCAATTTTTAATGTTCTTTACAGAATCAAGGAAGCTTAGGGGCAATGATAAAAAAAAACTAGTTTTTTAAAGAATAAAAATCCATCCCCTATTCTTTTGGGCCTCCTATTCCATTTTACTTTATGATCCTATTACAAAAAAAATATTTTTATTATTGCATTACTCTTAATCATAAAAATATTCTTAATGTTTTTTTTATAATAAATGTAATTTAGAAATATTGGTAGCTATGCTACTAACTTTATTAAATGTGATTTTTGGTACTGATTGATGCATACATAATTGTTTTAATCCACTTGAGAAAATACCTTTTTCAATATTATTCCTTGGGTCATGTTCCATAAATAGGCTATACTCAGAACAAAAGTATCTTTTATAACCAGGAACATTAGAATCAATCCTTCGCAAAAGTATACTTTTCTTACCATGAGGGAATGGTAATAGTGAGTGCATGTTTTTGATGCATATATACCCATAAATAAAATTAAAATAATAATATTTCATACATTTTTGAAAAGTAAATTGGAAACTTGCTAAATTAAAATAAGGGAATAAGGATGTTATTTAATTAGCTTAATCGGTTTTTTACTTCTCCAAATTTATTGACATATGTTTAGCAGTTTGATCCGAAAACATGTTCTTAGAACATGTGCACTGTTTCTATCCCAATTATAGTGCCATCTATCTGAAACATTTTACATTGCTACGAATGAAGGATTGATGTAAATTATGAGTTTTAAACTTTTTAGCTAAATAATAAAACCCATTTAAAGACCAAAAAAATTAACTTAAATCATTGAAACAACGTTACAAGTGGTTGTTTTAAAAATGTTAACGAGAAAAATATAGGTATTTTTCAGGGAGAAATAATGTTTTTCGTATTTATTGGTAAGAGTTAAGAGTGAGGAAATGAGATTTTATGTATTTAAAAATAAATAAAAAATTTTTTATTTCAAATAATATTTCAAACTTATTAGATAATGTAAATGTAATAATGTTATGTAAAGACATCTACACATTTTATAAATAACTTATTATTTTTCTGTAGAAAAAAGCTGAAATATGAATAGCATTTATGTAATTCAAGCCTATTTACAAAGAATTACACAGTTTTCTTTTATTTCAAAATCGAATTATGTTTCATTTTTTATGCTTTAAGTGCACCAATTGGACGTTAAAGTTAATAACGTAATTTTATTTCCGAATATCGCACGTACATACAAATTCTATTTTATTTTTCTTCCTTAACGAGACTCGAAACATCGATTGAATTCTATTTACTTCATTCCTGTAGATATCAATTATTTATTCATTATTTTTTCCCCAACCGAAGTTGTCTTTTTCAATGTTCGTTTCGAAAATTATTATTTTTTTTCTTGATACATTTTTGGAAAACTAGTACGGTAGGAGCAAATAGCTATAAAATCGTTCGTCAATAAATTTTTAAATGACGAGAAATAGCGTCGTGTATTTAGATAGCGATATGTCCAATCTATATGAATCTAGCTTTTAAACATGTTTGATTCAGTTCACAATATCAAATCGATGTTGTTTCTACTGCAAAATGTCTTCGCATTGAAACGTGCGGGAAAATGAATATAGGCACGAATGTTCGAATATATTAAAATAAAGAAACCTTTTAAATTTATATCTAGAAAGTTTAGTTCTAGTTTATCGAAGACTAAATGAATTTTGTTATCAGCATTAATAACGCTAGAAAAAAAAATGAATATTGCCTTTTGTATTATTTATGCATCCGAATATTCTTTCGACTTTAATCGAACTAATAGCTTTTGATGTACGAACATACCTTCCTTTCTCATTAATGTCCTAATGTAAAAGCGAAGTTTTCGAAAATTATAATACACCCTATCACGAAACATCTGTGTGGATTGTTCATTTGCCTTTTTAGGGGTTTTGTTTATTTTCTTTTCTTTTGTCTACTTGGTTACTTTTCTATTGTTGACATTCTTCAGAGCGGAACAAGGCATGTATTGTTTCGTCCAGGGTATATAAATAATAATCGAGTTTTTATAAAGTTTTATTTATGAGAAGTGCTTTTACGAATAGGTCTTTAATGATTAGGGGAAAAACTTTGTTGAAATGGCTTTGTTTTGATTATTTGGTTTCCAGGTTGTGCAAGAGATTGTTCGAAAAGCTATTAGTTTATTTTTGTTTTAAATTGTTCAATTGGAGTATTTCTAGATGGAATTTTAAATTTGAACGTACTTTCTGCATTTTGGTTTAAATCTCATTACTATCAAAATTTCTGTTGTCATGGTTTATTCAATTTTACCACAGCGCATTCAACGGTTTTGCTTTTCACTGTAAATACAAACTTGGTATGTTATGCATACCTATTAGTTCAAAGATAAGGATTTCCTTATCAGCTCATTCCAAATATTTTTGTTAGAGTTTAAAAAAATGTTTTTTTTTTCTTCTTTTTTTCGTCATATTTAGTTTTCAGGTTGTACGACATACCTCGAAAAGATATGTTCTTAGTTTTAGCTTTTAAATTGTTCAGTTTGGAATATTTCTGAATAAGATTAACGGTTGCATTTTAACAAGTTTGAAAACTAAGTAAATAAATTGAAATTTTGATTTTTACCATCATAATTTCTGTTGTCGTAATTTTCTCTTTTTCTTTTTTGTTATCCCTAAATAAATAAAAACGTGAAACAGCGAATTCAACATCTTTCAAAATTGCAATCATTACTTTTAATCCCAAACTTCAATCATAATCTTAAATTAAGCTTTTTTGTTTGAATTACTTAAGAAATATATAAAAACATATAGTGTTAGATTATTCAAAAAGAAAGGCTGATTTCTGAATTACTACACATTAGTTTATTATTTCCGACTAGTTTTGCGTTGTAGAGTATTTGTCGTAATTCTTCCGATACTCGCCAAAATTGCATACAGTGAATTTTTGTTTCTTTTCTACAATTTAACAAATACAACATAACCTATAAGTTCTGCTTATTTGTTTGAAATAAGTGAAAGAAATACAAATATAGAACTATAAATGTTTTCAATTTGTGTCTTTTACAAATCAAATGAATGGTTAGTGGTGTAACCCTAATTTGTATTTAGGAGGTTTAAAATTACTGCAAAGTGAAAAAATTATAATATAAAACATAAGCAAATATTTTATGAGGAAATTTTTATAGTTAATTAATATTTATTTATGAAATATGTTTTCATTTCTTAGTAATCATCGATCACCAATTTTGTAGTGTAGTTTCTAAAATGTTTATCTTAATTTTTTCTTCTGTTATAATTAGTGTGTTTTTGAATTTTCCTTTTGTTGAGAGAATCATAATTGTTATGGTATTAGCCGAGACTTTAATAGGTCACATTTCCATGGATCGAGACTAATTTATTATCGACCTACTTGAATTAAAACAAAAAAAATTTGAAAAATTGGGGCATCTTTTTTTTTTTTTGGCTCGCATTAGTCTCTATCTCTAAAATTAATTGTCGTAGAATATAATCCTGATGAGTAAATTCCCATAATTAAGAGTAAGAGCTTCAGTTTTTGTTGTTGAAATGTTAAAGAATTTCAAGAACAAAGTTATAAGTTTGTTAAAATTTAAATATCAGAACAAATGAAAAGCAATGAACAATTAAATAGCTAGTATTGAAGTTTAGTTAAAGGTTTACATTTAGTATTTCATATGAAAGGTAATCTTAGAGCTAGCGAGTTTTTTTTAATACGTTTCCCTCTACCCCTTTCAAAGAAAGGTGTGCTTTTCCATCACTAATTTATTAAAAATGAGGTTGTTCATAGTTGTTGATTGAAATGAAATAAAATGAAATGTTGCATCAATAACAAAAATACACAAAACTGAAGGAATGCTTCCTCCTTTTAGTTGTGAAATAAGTTTTTCATGCCACATGCATATACAATAAAGTTTACACGTGTTTATTTTTTTTCTCTAGGAAGGAAATTTTGTTTAATTTCATTTACTAGAAATGAGGTAATTATTGCTAACAACCAAAACGCGTATGGGAAGTGTTTCAAATACCCAACAATTGGTATGAATACACATTAAATCCTTTAAGGGATATTAATCAATAAGCTTACATACGTCATAAAGTAACGCAATAAGCATCCCCCCCCCGACTATTTTATAGCAAAACTAGTTTTTAAACGAATTCCTTTCAGCATATTTGACTAATAAAAAAAAAACGAAACATTTGGCGAAAATTAAATGGAGAAAAAAGTTATTCATAGCCAACTCGTGCATTCAAACCATAAACTGTAATCCAGACAGTTATAATACTTTTATTTGCCTATTATCGGACTTGTCATGAGGAATGAAATTTCGTGCTGTAACAGTTGCAGGGGGAGGGACCATCAGAACTCCCTCCCTCCTTCAGATATATTTATATCTATATATATATCTACATAAATAAGAAGATTATTTATAACCTTATCATCACTGACACATAAATCGAAGACGTAAACGTAAAATCCCCTATCGTGATGGTTAATTTAAAGCGCATTTCTTTATTATTATTATCCTTACTTCTTTTCCAGAACAATGCGTAATCGTTTTGTGGTCATAACAATCGCGGTTCTTCATCTCTAGGTGCTTTTCATGATGTCTTATGAGGACGATCATAAAAAAAAAGGCGGCGTTTCCAAGGAAATGTAAGAGAATTATTTACGTCGATTTTATGCGACTTTTATTTTCCCATTTTTTTTCCTACTATCTTTGAGTCTGACTTCTTTCTTAACTTTAAGTAATTCTTCTGTGTATTTGCCTAAAACAACAAAACATATATCGTTATTTAGTTCCAAATGACTTATATTTGAAAGCAAAGAAACTTTTTTCCCCCTTGCATTATTGCTGAAAAGAACGAATACTAGCTGTCACATTAGGATCCCTTTATACGCGATGTTTTTAAGGTGAGGCTATTTGCCATTAGAAAACTTTCCTACAATTGTATAATCAAATAATCGAATAGCTTCTATGCCTTCTGCGAACATTTACTGTTACAACTGACCATTGCGATGATGGTCAGTAGCTACTTTTGACCGCTGGTAGTGGTCATTAGATCCTTTAGCAATTCAGCTCTGATGGCCGCACAGATACTAAATTCTTTTCTTTAGTCTTTCTGGAATGGGGGACTTTCGGAACGTAAAATAGACTTCGTTCTTTTCGGGAAATTCGAATATAACTATGGGCATGTTTTGACTCGTGATTATGATGAGGTGATTGAGCGAATTTTCATACGATTTTTTTATTATTATTACAATATACTTATAATGTACCCTACAATAATGGAAAAGACAATTTTAGTTTTTTAACATTTTTATTAATTAAAAAAGGAAAATTTAATTTTAATTAATTTAAAAAAATTCCATAGCATTCTTAGAGAATTATTTTATAATTTTTTTGTAGTTAATCGTATTTTGCATCTGACGTATTCTACATCAAAAAATCTGACCAATCTTATTTTACATCAAAAAAATCCGATTTCAATATCTTGAAAATTTGAAAAGTTTCGGGCGATTTCCGAAGTAGTTTTGTAAATTTTGATAGGAAGCTTATATTAGTAAGGGATTTTCCACAAATTTCTTTTTGTACTATAAGACAAAAGTTAATAACAAATTATAATACCTTACAATAATACAATAATTGTCCGTACACCAAAATGAGATAGTATGAAGAACGAAAACATACTTTTATAGGAGATAATCTCCCGTAATACCGTTGTCATTTTTAATAAAATTGTTTAATAATGCATTCTTCAATAGTATCATTTGAGAAAAACCTTTATCCTTCAGAGCTTTATTTAAAAATTGCTAGAAACTTTTTAAATTTTAAGTACAAAATTTAAAGCTTTATTTTTATATTTTGTGGAATCTCTTAAGATTTTTTTAAACAAAATTGTAGTTTTTCGATAGATAAAAAGAAATTCTCTGTAACTATCTTGTAAAAAACTAATTAATAAACACTATTTTTGTAAAGAAATTTGATCAAGCCCTCGGCAGTTCTGAGTGCCAGAACAATTGCCCTCCCTCCTTCAATCACATGTAAATTACATGCGTAATTGCCTTAAATTGTCATATAACATAAATAGATTCTATTTTTTCACTAAAATTCTAGTGCTTGAAGTTTCCCATAAAGTAAACATGTGTCTTATCCCACTAGTGAGGTAAGATCGGATGATTTTACTTTTTCTAGAACAAAAAATCATTTCTAAAAAAAGTGGTGCATCTATGATTTTTCTAGAATGATATATTGCACACAACTAAAGAATGAATTTTTTGATTAAATCTGTCAGTTTTTAGGAACAGTTTACCTCCGTTAGGCCTTCGAGCCTTACCCCGTTTACCTTTAGAACAAATGGGTGAGAGAATAGAAATAGTATATCCCCAAAAATGGTTGGATTTACGATTTATTCTTCAAGATCGTCTGTAATTCGAAATTAACTTAGATTCAAAAATGAAAATTTAATTGTGTCTTAATAAAAATGCAGTAAATGAATTTCCTTAATTTTATGCGCCTTAATTAATCAATTTTATTTTTTGAACTCATCCTTAATTTTTCAAAATTTTGTGCTTGGACCTTTTTGAAAACGACGGCATAAAACGCAGCATCTCACTTGTTCGCTGAGCTGAGGATATTGTTCTAATTGAAATGCTTCAAGCAGACAGAGATAAATCTTTCGACAACTTTTGAAACACCTCTGTGTATTTTTCTAAGTGTCCCATACGCTTGAAATACTTTTAAAAGTCAACCTCGCTGGGGGGTATCGGATATTGTTTTATCGAATGACACTCTTTTTTGATAGAGCTGTCTCAAAAGTGAAACATTGCAGTACAACATTGATTTAAGCGGTCGACCCCCGTAGGGTTTATTTTTTCAATTTTACAAAAAGAAAAAGCGTGACTGTGGATGGGATGACCTCTCATTTCTTAAGTGTGTTGGCCACAAAATATTCATTCCAAAAAGCAATGCGATAAATCTCCGACCAGTTAAACTTCTTTTTTTATTTATTATCTTTAATATAGATTCTCTTTTTTAACAAGGATCTATGTTTCTATAGATTGAAATTACTTATCATTGTTTATCAGGAGGGGGGGATATTCGTGAAACAAAAAGGGATTTATCATTGGCTTGATTTATAAATGTTTTCAAATTTAGGAAGGGGGTTGGAAATGAGATTTTTTGAAGGGATTCATAGTGGAAAGGGAGGGGGAAATGTTTGACTTTTTCCGAGTAGGTTGTGAGAAATATTCAGTCATCATGCATTGTGGCGATAAATCATTTTCGGGTTGATGACTGGGGGGTAAAAAAAGGGGGGAGGAGTGTATAAAGTCTTTCTGATCGTCAAAAAATGTTGAACTTCGGGGGCTCAAAAAACTTAGGAGGAGGAGAGGGAGGTGATGGAGGTAAAAAACAGTGCCTTCCCCACCATTGAGTGATGTTTTCTGATTGAATTGAGATAGCAACTGTGTTTGTTTTCGAAAGCTTATTTGATTTTATTATTATTTTTTTTAAAGCTCCTCACCTAATTTTTCTTAGATCTCTTTTCATTTTTTATCTTAACTTTTGAAAAAGGCAAGGTTAATTTATATATGTAATAAGGAGTAATAGCTTAATTTTTATACTGAATAATCTTTATTCTTTTCAATTTTATATAGCTAAATCAGTTGACTCTGAAGCTTAAATTAGTGTTACAAATTAAAAATAAGCTTAAAGTTTTTTTTCTTTCTTTTTTTACTATATAGATAAGCGAAACAATTTAATCTTTACATACAAAATGAACAAGCACTACTGCAAAATCCAGAATTCTTAAAATTGATAAAAGTTAGTCTATTTGAAGAATGTTTAGTTATCCATGGTTAATTCAATATAAATAAATAGAATTTTATTTAATAATTTAATGTTGTTTACACGCATTCGATAATTAATTTTTATTTAATATTTTACGTTTTTACTCATTCAATAATTTATTTTCATTTAATAATTTAATGTTTCAATCACAAGCAGGCAACTTGTTTTATTATTCTGTTTAGAAGTAATGACACATTGAGACAAAATTATTAAATAAAAAAAACTTCAATTAAATCCGTTTTTGAGGTTTTCCTAATTCAGTGTCGTATAACTTTATAGCTTCATGTTTAGGAAAATTTGCGTCTTAAAATATCTAGTTTTTATTTTTTTAAATCTTTTCTTTTTATGAAGTAAGTCTTTTCTTCCATCTAATTTCTATCTAATCTAATAAATATTTTCCTTCTAATCTAATTTATTATGACCAATAGTATTTTACAGCCCTAAGCTCATTACTGGGAATCCTTTTCCTCCCTTTTACGTAAAAAAAAAGTATATAATTATTAATAGACAATTTCTCTTTATTAAATTTCATTCCATTTTTAAGCCTAATGTTCAAAAATAAATTAAAATTTGATTCTCATCACGTTATCCAAAAGAGAAAAGAATGAGTTAATGTGTTAGAAAAGGGACGAGCATTCACGATTTCATTTTAAGTTTAATTTTGTTATTATCTTTTTATGGAGATTTTAAGACTATGTATTTTTTTTTTAAACATAATTGGAATACTTCATTGATGCCAAATTACAGGTGTCGTATTTTACGAGATTCTGTCGGTGAGAAGAAAAAGTAACAACGTGATAGTTACATCGTGCAGCATCACTGCAACCGAATTCTAAAATTCTGATGGCGGCATTAATGTGTTAATCTCACTATTGTCCAACTTGAATAATAATAATAAAAAAAAAACCTTCGATGGAAATAAATAAACGAATAAAAATCACCAATCGAGTCACGAAAATAGTCAAATTCAGCTTCTTTTTTTCTCCACCACAGCCCTTTTCATTTAATAAACGTGATAAAATTCTTCGTCAACACGCGCTTGAATTTAATTTCATAGATATGAAAATAATAATCATGGAATGAATAAAAAAAAGGATACAGAGTTCAGGAGGGTTGGCGAGAATCTAACCACGATTGAAATTACCGAGAGAGGATGAAAAAAAAAGAGAAAGAAACAATTATTGTTTTGCAACATTAAGAAAAGTCGTCAACGGGCCATAGTCTTCACAGAGCCATCAAGAATCACGGATCTCGTTGTTAAAAGAGGGGAATAAAAATGAAAATGGTTATAAAAAATTAGTATAGGTCCTGAAGGGCACCTATGTTATCGTGACGGTCACTCCTTCGGTGTTAGGTGGTCCTCTGGATTATCTTGGGATTTGAATTATGTTCTACCTGCCAATTTTGGCTGTGTATCGCACTTTTTTAAGTTACATTAATTATCGACTTTTTTTTTTAAAAAAAAAAATCTTTTTAATGATTTTATTCTTGACTGAGTTATCTTCAATGGGAAGAGACTTTAAATGAGCTATTTTAATAGAATAAATCACCTTTGAGTTGCAAAATAAATTAACTTTGAATTGTTTGACTTTAAATCTCGATTTCTCATTTCGGAATCGGTATCAGATAGAACAGAGTTACGAAAATAGATTGATACGAAGATAAGATTGAATGTGGCTCAGATGCGTAGATAAAATTTTTTTAAAAATAGTTTTAAATTGACCTTGAATTACTAAAATTGATTTTAGTTTTTAACTATCAGTTTATGTTAAATTACCTAATTTTTGAGCTTTATTTTTCAAAAAAAAAAAAAAAACAGGAATCAACTACATGAAGTTGTTAAATTTTGATTTTGAATCTCGATTTCTCATTTTAACATCGGTATCCAGATACGAATTAAACTTTTTTTTTCTTTTTGTTAGTTTTATTTTAAACTATTTTATCTTCAAAGAGGAGAAGTAGTTTTAGTGAAGGAGATCATTAATGTAATAATACATTAATTGGTTTTTATTTCTCATCATTAGTTACTTTTAAAAGTTATTTACTTAAAAAAAAAATATTAAGCTTCGAAACTTTGGTTTCACAATTTGAAATTGGTATTGGTTACGATTTTCAGCAAAACTTTATTAACATGTCGGTAATCATAAAAATTGCCTTTTTTGATAAGAACTGATTAACCAATCATTTAAAAATTTAACTGCCATTTATATTTGAAGGCGTAAAATGTGCTCTTAATTGTTCAGTATGATTACGTTTGCGATACAGTGCACATTATGTTGACTGTTTTCAATTCAATAATGCTGCAAAACACTACCAATTATGCAA
Organism: Parasteatoda tepidariorum; assembly: GCF_043381705.1. Classification (NCBI taxonomy): domain Eukaryota; kingdom Metazoa; phylum Arthropoda; class Arachnida; order Araneae; family Theridiidae; genus Parasteatoda; species Parasteatoda tepidariorum. The sequence goes on along the minus strand of NC_092210.1, from coordinate 56,772,404 downwards.
CTTTTTAGCATTTTGCAGTTTAATTTTGCTAAATACATCTAAAGAGTTAATGAAATTAATCGCTCTTTTTATTTATTTCTTTGAATACTCCACTTAAAAAGATTTCTAATGCTTACAGCTTTTCCTTTATTAAAAAAAGTAAATGAATTAAAAGTTGGAAAAAAAATTCTGTTTTAATTTTATTTTTATATATCTTATAATTAGATTTTAAAAAATTCCTACATCTTTTTTTTTTTTTTTTTCAAATTACCGACCTATTTCATAGATAATTTTTACATCTTTTTTTTCTTTTTTTTTTTCAAATTACCAACCTATTTTATAAATAATTTTCTGGTTATCAAAAATAAATATAAAAAAGAAAACTTAGAAAAAATCGACAAATACTTACTGTTATAGGCATAAAAAAAGGAAGAAAACTATTATTATCAAAACTTAAGGAAGGAGCGGTAGCAACTTGTTGCCCCTTTTCTGCTATTGAATTCGTTACGTTCCATCCCACCCCCTCACGTCGTCTTTTGTCGGGAGTTGCAAAAAGTTAATTGAATCCCGGATTAAAGAAATAGTTATAAGAAACTTCAGACCTATTGTTTGAGGATGAGAAAGAAAAATTATCGAAAAATAACCAAAAGATCAATTTCAGCCCCTACTATCCTTTTAATTTTTCCTCTTTGTTTTTTTGCGCGTGTTGGCTTCGTTTTTACCCCCTCCCCCTTGCGAGAACGTCGAATTTTTAAATGCGTTTCATGCTGTAATTAGTATGTAAAGCCGTTAACTTCTTTCAACAAGTGTATAAAAATTTAATAAGAGATTATCCTAGTATTTTTACTTGTATGGTTTTTCGTCAGAGTAAACGAAAAAAAATATGGTAACAATAAAAGGGGTTGAGAAAAAAAAAGACTTGTGTTTTGACTGCGAAAGGGTTTCCAATCCCCATTGTACTGCTTGTTATTATAAAATTCCCTTTGTGTCGTTTTCCTGGGATTTTTGGAAGAAGTTGATTTATAATGCACAAACTTTTCGTTAAATTTTTTTCCCCCTCATTTTGCTATTTTTCCCTTCTCAAAATCTTTTTAGGGGATTAACTATCGAGATTTTCGAAAGAAAGTGCAAAATTTTAGACTAATCGGCATTCACCTGAAAAATATCTAGTTTTTATTAATTTATTGAAGTATTTTTTGTATATATATATATATTTTTTTTTTTGGATTCTCCTATTTTTCTCTATTGTCTTTGCAATTTTTCTATCGTTAATGAAAAGCTAAACGTCTTTATGAATACTTTGACAAAAATATTTTTTTCCTTTGTTGCATGCCGACAAAAAGTGGTATTTTGTGTAATTTTTAATAAGTTCAAGGATTAGCAATTCACGGAAATGAGGAAAGAAAAATTAATCTTTGCATAAATAAATCGTCACTCTTAAGTAGTATATGGTATTTATTGTGATTTACTTACTTGTATAATACAAATGGAATAAATATTTTATAAAAATAAATAAATTAAGATAATACTATTTTTTAATTACTCTTTAAAACAAAAAATATGTAGTCAGTGCACTGACTTTTTTCTGCTTTGATGCATGACTTTTTCGTGTTATTCAAAGGATTCACTATCAATGGATAGTAGCGATGTAAGTAACTTCATAAGATTATTAGATACTAGTGGGCTGCGCCCCCTACTCGCTAACGCTCGCCAACCCCCGAAAATTGCTACGCAATCTTATATGGTTTGCTTCGCTCGCTACTAACTTAGGTACAAAATTCTAAGAATTCAAAACAAACATTCAAATCCATGTAACAACTTTTTTAAAAAAAAAAAATTACATCTTTCTAGTAAATACTAAGTCATTAAAATAAATTTGAGTTCAAATAAATGACATGTAATTCGCTAAATCTAATAGAAATGTGCTATAGTATAATTCGTGATATAAATCAAAAATCGTCAAATAAATTCGTAATATATAAATTCGTGAAAAAAAGCGCTTTCGACAAAATACTAAAATAGAGATCTATCGACAAAGACTACTCACTTCTGCCTAGCTTAATAGTATGAGATTGCCGCAGCTGATGCTCTCTGGTTATTTCAGTTTCCGTTTTTAAAAGCGCTATATGTTGAGCCACCTCAGCTAGATTTGGCATGTGACATTTTTAGCGGCAATCATTGGTCGATTCGCCGTGTTTGAGAAATAGTAACGTAAAGAAAACAAAGCAAACGTTGCCACCGGCGGAAAAGAAATACAGCCAAAATTTGGGAGCCACGTAAGAGAATTATATATATTAGATGTTACGTAATGTGCATTCTTACATTTTAAGGTACTTCGAACTTACTATTATACATGCGATATAAAAGGAATTGCCATTGCTTTAAAATGTATAAATATTTATATTATTTGAAAATTTTTTAAACTTTTTAAATTACAGCCCATTCCACAAGATTTTTCCTCTTACATGGAAATTATTAAACAACGCAGTGTTGCAATATTTTCAAATATCGCTGACAGATTTATCTTTAAATTTCTCGTCTAATTCTTTAATCATTACATTTCTTATTTTATATGCATATACAATTATCCTTTCGAACACAGTGAAAGTAATAGCATGTATTCTTAAGTTTTATTGTGAATTCATTAATATGTCTTGGCATTTTACAATATAAGAGCCATACTTGTAGAAAATGATACTCTTGGCCACCGCGGCATTATTTACTTTATTTCTGAAAGCTGTGAGTGGCATCAGTTGGCTTGTTTATAATTCTCATGGAACGTTTGTGTTATGTGCTTGCCGTTAGTTCTTACCTGTTTTATTCATAATAAATGTTTTGTCCTAGTTAACTCTTCGTATTCTATTTAATAATTACAAACGCAATCTTTAATATTTATAAATCCTGCAAGCTGGATAAGTATTTTGAACCGTTTGCAACAATACTATTGATTATGAATTGAAATTTATCGTTTGCATTAGTAAGTTTCTTGTTAAAATTGGCAATACTTGATGTCTGTATCATAATATGTACGTATTTTCTTTTTTCATGTGATAAAGTAATTGTTTGCATTCTTTTTTTTTAAAAAAAAAATCTATCAAACATCTTAATATTTGTTGGCTATTACCCAATCGTATAAATATATCTATTTTTCTGATATAGTGAAACCAATCCTTCTAGTCAAGTTGACTTTTCTTTATTGATCTGTCGATAAAAGCCACGCTAAAAGAGAGATTTATCCATTTCTTGAAAAGTCCGAGAGTAATTAATGGTAAATTGTCAGGCGACGAAGAGAGTTGCGCGCAAAGATTTTTGGAAAGTTAAGACGCGAAGAAAGACAATGCGTAACCCCGACTGAAAAGTAAAGGGAAGAGCAAAAACTTTTATCAGATTACGCGGGCTGCCTTTTAATCAGGGGTATTCATGAATTTATCTATCTCATTTTCACCTCGTTTCGCGACCAAACACCCTCTAAACGGCTTGCGTTAACGATCGAACGATTGCAATAACCCCCCTATCGATTCAGTTTTCACAAGACGACGAATATTCACCACCTTCACCCATTTTCTCGCCTTCAACCCTTTTCTCCCTTTTACAAAAATCCAAAAATTAAAATTTTCCTCCGCACCGAAACTCTTTCGCGATTGGTCCTCTCACTCTTTCTTCCCCACCCCGTCCTATACCTTTTCTCATCTATTAATAAGAAATGCCAATATTTATGTGCCTAATTAGATAACTTTATAAACCCGTATCTCGCGCATGTTAATCAAGAATAACAATATATTTTCGTCACTGCTAGTTCCATTAATCGCACCAAGCGTCAAGAAAAGAGAGAGAGAGAACAGCACAAGTAGAAAATTAATGATCGTTTAATGCACAAAATTAGAGAAGAGATAATTATATTTTTCTTCAAGTGTGTGTGTATGTATGTGTGTTGGTGCGTCTAATTTGAATACTGGCGGCGGGGTACGGCTAATTTCTAATTAAATTTTCCCGAATTTTCATATATCTAATTACATATTTCTGAAAAGCGAAGCATTTGTGAGAAAAGCGGATGTGTGTGTGTGGATATGTGTATATATATATCAGGAAAGAAGAGGTGGGGGGAGGTTACTCCAGAAAGAATAACAAATGCCGCTCTAAAACTTTCTGCAGACATTTTTGGGATCCGAAACGCGAGCGTTTTCATCATTTCATTTTTCTGCTGCTCTCCCTCTTTAATCAACAATCCTGATTTTCACAGAAATAAAGTAATTAGCCCACTCACACTTCTCTTCTCAATTAAAACAGCTTCAGACACACGTGGACGAGGCCTTTATTTTTGGGTGCAATGCGACACAGAAAAGGTTTCGCCTTCTCATAAAACGACAAAATTCTTCTTAATTGGGTAAATTGAATATGATTGCATCGTGCTATTAAGTAGTTAGACGACGAAAAAGCTCACTCGTTTCATTTGCCATTTCAAACGGTCACCATAAAAGTCTTGCGTTATTGCCACCTGGTGTTAAAAAAAATCATATTTTTTATCTTTTGCATCGTTTTTGTACAATTAGTGGACACATTTCGAAAAAAAAATACGCATTTTTATAAATAGAATCGTAAAATAATGTATTGTGCAAGAAGACTCTAAAGATATATATTACATACATATTATATACACTTTGTAACACTTTTAAATTTTTGCTTTGCTAATTAAGACATCATACACATTAGATTAAAAAAAAAATTTACAGCCAACATTGGTTCTTTTTCTTCTTCCTCCATTTTTCTTATTTTAAAAATTATATTTATTTGTTATTGAAAGGGTATTGTAAAGAAAAAAAGAAAAAATGATTACAATTATAATTAGAACTTATTTAATTAACGTGATTTTATTATTTTCATAATTTGGGTACGTTTAAAATATTTAGTAAATAACTGTCGAATATATATTTTTTTCTTTGCTTCATAGGAATTGATAAGCCTAAATTATTGTCACTTTTTAGCGCTAAATAGCTTAATAAAGCAAAATAGCTTATAGCGCCCTCTTTTAGAAAAAAGCGAGGGAATTTTGAAAGGCAATAATGCTTATTCTTTTCTATGTTAGAATTTAAAGCCGATCCCACATAATCATAATTTGATTTCAAAATTGATTGGTACTTCGTCAAATTTTTTTTGCACCTTCTGGTAAATGAAAGCTGATGTGACTGGGTGGATTTTAATTTTTTTTTTTTTTCGCATGGAATGATAATTTATTATGTAAAAAAATGTGTAGTAGGTTTTAAATTATATTCATGAGTCAGCAATATATTTTCCAAACTTTTATGGTTTAATGCAAGTGTAACAAAACAATTCTGACTTAACAGAAAGTTTCGGAAAAGTTTTTAGAACTGAGACTTCATTTTTCCAATTTCTTATGACTTGTAGCGCCATCTCGCGATCTCAAAATGAAAGAAATGTGTTGAAAATAGAGAGAAAGAACGGCTGGGCAGCGCCGTTCAGATGATTGATAATTGAAAAATGAGAACCCAGAGCCTGTCGTGCACCCAATTTATTTTATGTCATACTCAGGGGAAACCTGCATCCTGTTGCTTAGCATTGGAAATGATGAATGAACCTGAATTTGTTCTGGATTATACATAGAAAAGCTGGCCAACAAAATAGTTTTGTTAATTGATGAGTAATCTTTGGCGAAAGTTGGCCGGAGTAAAAGAAGTAATTGAAACCGCGTTTCATTAAATGGAGAGGCGGGCTTTGTTTAATTCTTTTTTATTCCTTTCATTCTCTGCATTCTACAAATCTGCCTGAACGTGCCCCGTTAATTCTCTTTTTTTTTTTCATTTCCCCTTTCCCCTTATACTTTCTGCATTACCTTCACGTTTATATGCATTCTCATCCTTAATTATTTTAGAGATCCAAGATAATTATGTGCACCATTCAGTTTTATGTACTTACCTGCACTCAGCAGCAGCTATTTTTCGTATGTCAAAGTGCCTCGGAACTCCCGCTGACTCTTGTGTATGTTGCTTCGAATAAAATCTCTCCTCATATATTACTTATTTAGTCAAAGCTTGTTTTGGAATTTTAAATTTCGTATGGGAGGAGATGATTTCGCCCTTGGAAAGGTTGTTCCACTAAATTTATCAAGTTGTATTACCGACGACTGCTACCGATTCTAAAAGTGCTCGACGTCTGTAAAAATTGAAATACATGCAGTGTAAATGTTCTCCGTCCATTCTCAGTATTATATTTTCGAAAAAAAAAATAAATAAATCGGAAATTAATTCTTTTTTTTTTAAGAAAATTAAGTTATGTATTCAACATAGTTTATTTAATAAAGAACTTTTAATCGTTTGCTCTAAATATTGAAATTTCGAAGAAAAAAAAAATTTAAACTGTCTTTTATTTTTATCTTTTTATAATTTCAGATTATTATAAGTAAATTTAGTAGACCAAGTTAAATTTAATTTTCTTCCGCTTTTGGCAAGAGAGAAATATTTTATCAAATTTCCCTAATTTATGTCATAAAGAATAAATAATCGTTTGTTGTAAATATAAACATTTCAGACGTTTTCTTTATGTTGATGTCATACTTTATAGTTCCAGAAATATAAATTAATAAATTAAAATAATTGTAATTTTTTTTATATATAATTTATATTGAGTAGATTTTTTTAAATTTAATCACATTGAGGCACATTCAATCCATTTGTGGCTGTTGTACCTTTTTAAGTTTACCTTTCTTGCACAGAAACAAATTGATGTTTGGCACTTTTTATTTATTTATTTATTTTAGTTTATATAAATATTTTTTTGTACATTATAATGAGCCTTGCAATTTTTTACTTACTTTATTGTATTTTTATTTGTTATCTTTTAAATGACCTTGACTAATACTAAATATCCTGAAATTATGAAATTATTATCTATTTAAAAAGTTCATTATTTGTAATTAGACTGACTGAGCTTAGTTAAGAATGTATTTTACTTATAAGATACATTATTTTTACTCTTATTCTTAGGAATTAAATGTTTGGAAGCAGTTGGAAATGTAAACGAAATCTTCATTCAAATTATTATTTTTATTTGTATTAATGTGCTTATTTTCAAATTTTAAATAATAATTCATGGTATTTTAGGCATACAGACTCCCATAAAAGAATTGGCAGCTATGATAAAACGTAAGTAAATAAGTGTCGCGTTAATTCCTTTTAATTGATCATAGCTATGTTTAAAATCAACTGGATAATTGACAATATATCCTTATCAATACAGAAGAAGACGCAATCAATTAAAGATTTTCATGTATCATAATGAGAAAAAGATTTCTTTTTAAGTATTTATGTTTTATCGTATACTGATATTTTTTTCTCACTTTTATCCTTTTAAGGGAAAGTTTGTTCCTTTAACACTAGATTGCCCAAGGAAGTCATTTTGACTGCTTCTTAATTTCAATCAGGAAAACAAGGATGTATATAATGACACAATTTCGTAGAATTTTGTGTCTTTTTTTACAACATATAATTTTTTTTATTGTTAATATTTACTAATAACTTGTAATGTAACTGTAAATAACATAAAAAATATTAAAAATTAATTTTAAACATATTTCTTTACACATTATTTATTTTCCCCCAATTCAGTCATTTTGACTGCTTTTGGGCAATATAGGTATGCACTAAGTTACAGTCTTTTTAGTGTTAAGTAAATAAAATAAATTGTATAAAATTATTAAACTTGAAATAAATTAACTAAGCAATATAAAATTTACTTTCTTATTTTTTATTAATTAGAAACGATAAAAATGATTGTTTAATCAACGTACTTTATCTTATTCCTAACTAATACCTTTATAATTACCTTGCACCTTATTTTGAAATAATGTTTTTATTATTTTTTTACTGAACTGGGGAAGATACCATAGCTATTAAACTTTCTGAAATATGCATAAAATTACAAATGGGATTATTGTATCGAAGTATTGAAGATGTTGACTAACTAAGAAAATTCATCGAAAAAATCACTGTAAAAGTTTAATAATACCTAATTTATTTTAATAATTCTTTACCCTTTATATTTGTAATTACAACTATGTTAGAATTCTGAATGTTTCACTCCATTATCCATGATTATTATTCCAATTATACGGCATCCTAGTATTTCAAATCATTCGAAAGATTATAGCCTTATCTTATATCATTCGTATTCTGAAATTTTATATCAGTTGAATTTCATACTGTTACTGAAATGTAGGGTAAAAAATACTGGTCGACTTATTCGACTTTCGATTTGTGTTCTTGTACATGCTTAAACATTTACCGTCAATGAGTAATACTGGAATGACACAGTTCTCTTATCTTATCTACCATTTAACGTGTTTGCGTTTGAAAATATTTACTTCAGTAGTTTTTATTTCATACTGCTTTTTTGTCTGTTTGTTTTTTTCAAAATGAATAACTTTTTACGTTTCTTTCAGGCGATGAGGAAAATTGCAATAGCGTCCCGTCCACACCTAATCCCATGGCTATGCCCCAGCAAGAGGCCCTGAATCTGGAAACGCGGAATTCAGATCGGCGGGACCACAAACCTTTGAACATGGCTTCTCGTAAGCCTCACCTGAATGATGAAACACCTCATCCAAAGAGGCTGAAGATGGAAGATGACAGGCTTCCACCAAAATCACTAAATATGCCCAGCACAAATATTAGAATCACTAGCAGCTCACGTAAGTTCTTTTTGTCATTTATCTTCGTAAAATATTCAAATTTTTCTCCAATAGAAAGGTCGCCACCGTGTTTCGAAGAATACATTGTTAACATATTGTATTTTAAGTATGAAGAAAGAAAATATAGTTTTAATTTCTAAAATTAATCGTTAAAAAGAACTTTTAAAGAAAGAAAGAGGCGATGCAACGCTAAACATAGAAAGGAGTACACATATTCTTTGGCTATGTGTATTCCACTATTGGGCATTTAATATTTCCCTTTTGGGTATTGAATATTTCTTTTTTGGGTTTGCAAATGTCTTTGTGTATATTCTTTGGCTGAGGTGCAAACTTTTTTATTTCATATCGCACTCAAGCAAACCAACAAAGAGAATAACAAAATGATTGAGAAAATCATTGAATGATGAAATACATAAACAACAAAAAATTAATCGCGTAAAATGCTTTTACATCCCAAGGTTGACGTCTAATTGCTACTGCATTGGCTTTATTTTTAGTTTAATAGTATTTTATTTTAAATAGAGCTTTCCACGGATGTAATTTTTGCGACATATAAGGCAACTAAGAGATATCACGAGTGTAAAGTAATTAATATATGTGTATATATAGACCATATATATATATATGGTACCATAAAGATTGCATCTTAATATGAGGTAATCCGATCATTAAATGAAAAATTATTAAAGTGTTCTGTCTTTCATTTTGCTCACTATTTTAGTATAGGTAATTAATTTCGTTTAAATTTTTTATTGAATTTTCGTATTTTTATTTCAGATCCTGACGGAAGATCTTTAGAAGATGGATCCCTGATGGTTAGCATGGAAGTGAATGGCACTTTGTACCAAGGCGTACTATATGCTCATAAATTCTCCAATAAACGCCATTAGCGGACAAATCGCCTGAAAAAGACCCCTTGTGCCTTTTTGTATACTAAAACACAAACATAAGAAAAACTTGTTTTGGCTTTGAACCAAATGTTAATTTATGTGTTGTGTTCAAAACTAGTGATATTCTAGACTTTCAAAGAAGCAGCTTTTTTGCCAAACTACACCTGAATCTTTTTTCCTTCGACTGAAGATTACTTCAGAATAGTCTTTCTTGTCCCCTGCTTCGCTATTGTTTTGGACGACTTCTACAAAATCAACCAAAAAAAATTTCTGAACTCTTAATGACTTAAGCTGTACAGTTTCTGATCAAACACTGGCTGTCACCACAACCACAGACACTTATGTAAAGTGACTCTAATTCTCATAATCAAATGTACATTGTGAACAAGCGTCAATCTCTTTTTCTTCTTTTTTTTTTTTCGTTCTTGTTTTTAAAGTTTTCGTGTCTATTGTTGGAGCATATAAGCTGTGACTTAACCTTTAATTGTGATTATGTAGAATAATGTAAATAAGAAGTTTCTTAATTCTGACTTTTTAACAATGCTTTTAAATTGTTATCTCTTTGGATTTTATGATGCCATTTTTATTTTGAATACTTATTTCGATTTGAGTATAAACGTAACTTAGTGCTTTTAGCTTTATTTCATGTTTTAAATTCTACAAATAGACTGTATTCCACTCATATCTTGTCATTTAAAAAAAATTTTTTTTTAGCCTGGCTGAATTTAAATACAAATTGTCATTTTGTTTTAATTTTTCCATTATGTCTTCCAATCAAATAACGAATTAGGTTTGTTTTCATTTCGATTACATCAGTATTCATTGTTATTAGGGTTGCTTATTTACATGAATTTAATTCATAACGATTGGGAAGTAAAATGCATAAATATCAATGGTAAAACAGGTACTTTACGTGCGATATTTGAATTATTTTTCAATAATGTTTATATTTTTAATACGCAATTAAGTCATTGAAAGTTTGTTGATCAGTAGTTAAAGTTTTATTATTTCGTTTAATGTTTAAATTTTCATGATTTTTTCTTAGTTTAAAAAATGGATCAAGTATGAAATTTAGAAATTTTCATTTTCGAATTTTAACGATATTGTAATTTATGAAGATAGTAATTTTTATGAAATTTTAATATAAAAATAATTATTGACATCTAAATTTCCTAATGAAATTAATTTATAAATGTTAATATAAGAAAAAAGTTTAGTTGAAACATTTTAGGAACAATTACAGTAACTTTTTTTTTTTAAATTTTGTGATAGAAATGTAAGCGTTCATAATTTTTTTTTTGTAAGGAAATTATTTTTCTTTTAAATTTCCTTCAAATTTTCCCTTCTCTGCATTTCTAATTTACTGTATTTTAAAATATGGTTTAGTTTCTTTAGGTATATTCTAGCTTAATGTTCTAAAAGAAATTTTGAACTATGCGTTTATTTACCAAGCTTTTATTTCTGATTTTATCTATAAAAAAAAAGTTAAAAAGTTTGAATTTTCTCTTTTTTTTTCTTTGAGGTTTTTAAGCTGCTTCCAGAGAGCATTTTTTTAATTTAAGGTGTTAATTTTAATGGGTAATTACATTATCCAATGAGTTCCTGGCTTTAGTATTTATTTTGTTGTTTTGTGTTTTTTTGACTCAAATTGTCTGCGTGATTTGTGTGCATTAAGAGTATGAATTATGGTTATAAAAATTCACGTAAGAGAAAGTTGTACAGTATCTCAGGGAGCAAGCGTGAAATTTTTGTGTTTATGATTCAACAGTGTTATGTGACATATTGATGTTGTACATTTTTTTCTTTAAAATGCTTGTATTAGTTTTGTTTCACTATTCATGCAGGCTATTTTACCATTTGTATTTGTTTTTGTTTTGTTAATCATTATTTATTTGAATATTTTGAGTTTGCTAAGCAACTTGAAACAAATTTAAAAATTATACACTTCTTATTAAGAGATGGAAGCAATGACTTAAAACCACAGGCTGCATTATAGAGAAAAATAAAAAAAATTTTTACTATTTTTTTTTAAATTTAAAGGCAATACTAAATGTGGTTGTCAAAGCTGCCAACTCTTCCCCTCCCCCTTTTTTTTTCAGTAGACTACTCAATTTGTACATTTTAGGAAACTCCCTATCAGAAAGTTTCAGAGAAAATAATCTCAATCTTGATTGACATTTTATTTAATTTAATGCTGCTATAAATAAGTGCTACTTCTAAATAAAGAAGTAAACCTCATTTAAGCAATCAATTTGAAGCTTTTCAATTTTTAAATTGTCTAAATCTGTCATTTAGGTTTATTTCAAACTCTTTATTTTAAATTAATTATTATAACTAAACTGATATGAATTAAATATCTATTAAATATATTGCAACTTTCTTTTCTAATGAAAATTAAGTTGTTTATAAAGGATTAGGAAATTTATAATAATTAAGTATTTCCGAAATTTTTTTTAAGTCTCTTAGCTAACTCAAAGTAATGTGACACAAAGGCACTTATTGAGAGACTTTACAGTATGTACCATATTTTCTTGTGTATTTATTCACACTTGTTTGGAAATGAAAAGCACATTATTATGCGTAACAAAAAAATTATTCTCAGAAAACTTACTTTTGAATTTTGATCCTTTCAAGGGCAGTGGGACCTTACTTCCAGTTTTTATTTTATAATTCCCCTTAACGTTTGAAATTGTGCAGGTTAATCCATCACATTCTGCAACTCAGACTTCTTAAAAATGAACCATTTAACCTTTTAGCCATCTTTCACGAGAAATAATGTATGAACCAGATGCACTTAAATACCGTAAGGAGTAACACGTGATGTACTAGCCGTAATGTAAAAATATTTCGTGCGAATGTTCAGGAAATTGCATACTATCCCTAAGTATTCCGTAAGTATACTTCTATGAGTATTTCTTAGAGAGCTTTCCAATTCAAAATGAAATGGCTAAATTCACGAATAAAGAATTTCGTTTCGCTGATAACTGTTCTCAACGTTTATATAACAGTTATTTTTTTGAAAACCGTAATAGTGCTTCATTTTTAAAAAATGCTTACAAAAAGAACAAATTCATACCTTTAAATTTTCACATTAAATACTTTCAAAAAAATTAGAAATCTTCATTTGTTTTAGCAAAAGAAGCTTGATTATTTAGGGTTACTTAGTCGGAAGAAATTGGGAACAGCTGGTCTATGCAGACTGCTCGTTACGAAACCATATAGAGGAAACAGTTAACAGAATCCGTCTGATCATATAAATATAGTTTCTATAACCCTGGAGTGTTATAGAATCAATATTTGAACCAACCTTCATTTATTACCTGCAACATACTTTTATTGTCTGACTCTAGACTCAGCTAATGCTATAGTGCAAAGAAATATAGATATATTTTTTATAGAATGTATGTCCCTGCACCGTAGAGAGGAATCTAATATTTTCAAAGATAAAATTTGATCAATAAGTATCAAATAATCTGAAGCTATCAAATTTTTTTTCTATACCTAACTTATCTAATTTTATTGCAACCTCTGTAATTTCTCTCTGCATTTACGGAGAAGCAGTCTTTTAATATTTTTATTTTCATACTTAATTTCACTTTTTCTTGCATAAAAATTAGTTTGCATTATATATGAACTTACAGATTTGCGAATTATTTGCTAATAAAACTTATAAATTGAACCGTTTTAAAAAGTTTCCATGCGGAATTATTGTTTACCTCATTATTGTTAGAAACAGCTATAAGGAATTAAAATATAACAGCAGCTGAAAAATGGATGGCTAATTTCGCAGTTGTGTAATTGTTGTAATCTAGCACAGTTGCTTTCTAACCTAGCACTTTAGCAAAGTTAGTATTCAATTTGCTAGCATAACGAGCAAATAATACTATATATATATTTTTTTTAAAATTCAGATTATAGAGTGAAAATGAGTAATATGTTCAATAAACTACCGGATAAATAACCACATTCCGGCGTACGGGCATGTTAAAGTCCTACTACACTCCTACACTTAGCTAATAATATTAGTTATTCTTTATTCCGAGAACACAATGAGTGTGTATAACAAATTCTGGTTATTTAAAATTAAGCTCAACATTTTATCCAATGTAATCTAATGACAAAATATCCGATACAAAATCTATTTTGCCTTTGAAAGGATTAAAAACATTGGTTGGAGAAATACTAAAAATAATAAATTATGATTAAATTTAAAATAATTTTTTTTCTATGTACATTGAATGAAAGATTTTGTCTTTGTAATTGTAATCTGTACGATTTCATTGTTACGACAGATGTAAGGCTATCCTGTTTGAGAAGAATATTTTAAAGACATTGCAACTTCTGTGCATCAGAAATTAAGTGATTTGTGTGTAATATTTTTCAGAATGATTTTTAGATATTTTTGAGCTTAATTCATGGTCCTTATGCAAGGGGCATTCTGTGTTAAATTGATTTAATTTTGTTCTTCGAGCACGATTTTTTTTTTCTTGTATAAAATATGTGTTTGAATGTATTCAGTGGCTGAATTTTATGCTTAATCAGTCGTTGAAATCATTTTATGTTGCAATATAGTAATACATATCCGTGTTGCATTTTTCATAATTTATTTAAGAACGGAGGGGTTGACGTTGGCATTATAACTTGTTTTGCGTAAAGTGTTTTATAATGTGTGTTTTTCTCTTGTTTTTTTATGTGATAGAATTTGTCTCTTTGAATTTTAAAAGCTTAGATGGATTTCAACTTAAAAGAGAGGTATATAAATATTCAATAATTGTATCCATAGGTTACGAATATTTATTTTTCGCATATTTTATCAAGATTTGAGAATGTTTAATTTGTATATTTATCCGTAATATTGGCTTAGTAGATTTTTTTTTGTCTCAAAATATTAATTAGGAAAAAATAGTTTCAACATTATGCGTGTTAGTACTTACGAATCATTCTCACCAATTTTAATCTCTGTCATACTTCTGTGCATTTTGATTGTAGATAAATGTATATAAATATGTGCAAGTCAAAAGAATCTTCCAAACTTTTCTTTTCTTCGAATTCTCAGAGTCAATCAACATGTTTTCTTTCATTACTCACATTTCTTCTTAGGAATTCATTCACATGTTTATTTAGCAACTGCTTTAAATTTAAATATCACATAATTGGAGAAAAACAGTTAATTGTAACATTATATTAACTTTAAAAAATTAGGCAGTAATAATGAATAAAAACATAATTGATTTATTGTGATATTTTAAATTGCTACTAATTAATTACTTAAACTATGAGACCCTTTGCATTTTACTAATTAATTTCCAAAACTGCCTCGTTATTAGGATGTTAAAGTAATTTTGGTTAGTTATCTTTTAATTACAATTAACAAATTAATTTTTTTAACAGCATTTGAGGGGGAAAAAAAGAAGATATTCTCTCCTTGATTCTCAAAGAATTTGATATGAGCTGAGATGATATCTTCTCAAAGAATTTGAACAGCCATGTTCTGTTTTGCTTTCTTGGTAGTTTTTTTAAATTTTCTTTTTGGCACTAAATTTATAATCGAATTCGTTGAAGTTTAGTTCAGCATAACAGATTCCACTGAAGTTTACATTCAATTAATAAAAATACTTTTTTTTTTTTGAAATTAGAATTTGAGAGAATTTT
Source organism: Parasteatoda tepidariorum (assembly GCF_043381705.1). Taxonomy (NCBI): domain Eukaryota; kingdom Metazoa; phylum Arthropoda; class Arachnida; order Araneae; family Theridiidae; genus Parasteatoda; species Parasteatoda tepidariorum. The sequence continues at coordinate 56,757,182 of NC_092210.1, read as the reverse complement.
TGTTTAAAATACATTGTAAACAATTAAATTACTATGTTCTTTTTTTTTAAAGGTATAATTCTTTAACATTGTTTGATTTTATTACCTTAAGTGTGTAATGTCGTTTGAATTTAGTGGATAGAATCGTTTGTGTAATTAAACCATGCCACTATCTAAAATCACCCCCCCTTTTTTTAGGGGAAAAAAATCAGTTTGATTTCGAAAAAAATTGCGAGCAGTATCAAGAACTTTTAGGTATGTGAAAACCAAAATTACTTTTGAAACAACCAAAAAAAGTTTTTTTTTTAATCTTATGTTAATAATATAAAAATGTTAATAATTTCTTCAACTGGTTATTTACGAAGTGATGTGAGAATAGTTTAAATGAAAGAAAGAGGGGGATGGCCGAGATATTTAAATTTACTTCAACAGGTGGCAGTTTGCTAAAGAAGGTATAGTTTTTTTTTCGATTCTAAATTTAATTTATTCAAATTTGGGCGTTTATATAATTTANTTTTTTTTTAAAGGTATGATTCTTTAACATTGTTTGATTTTATTACCTTAAGTGTGTAATGTCGTTTGAATTTAGTGGATAGAATCGTTTGTGTAATTAAACCATGCCACTATCTAAAATCACCCCCCCTTTTTTTTAGGGGAAAAAAATCAGTTTGATTTCGAAAAAAATTGCGAGTAGTATCAAGAACTTTTAGGTATGTGAAAACCAAAATTACTTTCGAAACAACCAAAAAAAGTTTTTTTTTTTTTAATCTTATGTTAATAATATAAAAATGTTAATAATTTCTTCAGCTGGTTATTTACGAAGTGATGTGAGAATAGTTTAAATGAAAGAAAGAGGGGGATGGCCGAGATATTTAAATTTACTTCAACAGGTGGCAGTTTGCTAAAGAAGGTATAGTTTTTTTTTGGATTCTAAATTTAATTTATTCAAATTTGGGCGTTTATATAATTTATTTAAATTCATTTATTTAATCATTTATTAAAATTGTAGAAGGAAAAAAAAAGATTAAAAAATCATCATGTTTAAAATCTATCACTCATTTAACCAAATCTCTTGACTTTTATTATTGTAGAACAAACAATTACTTATTAAGGAAATAAATACACTGGCCAAAACAATTTGAAGTGTGATGTTATTGTGATGAAAGACATCTCCATTTCTGGAAAATGGCAACTTGTACATATACCATTAAATCCTTAATCTGTTACTTGATAATCTTCACAAATTTCATGATTATCTTATTCGATAATCGAAACATCTTATTCGATAATCGAAAAATCTAATTCGATAATCGGAACATCTGTCCGTCCATCTGTACACATTTCTCCACATAAATCATTCTACACACTACTTGTTTTCCATTTCGTTTTAGCCAAGATATTAAGAATGTAATTACTGACCACTTTGTATTATGTCAATTCTTTTAAAAAAAAAAACTTTAGAACAGCCTTTGGGGCGAATCAATTTGGTGCTTCCTCGTATGAACTATTCATGTATTTAAGAAAAATTAAAAAGCAATGAATGTGTCATAAAAACTATCTTTTTTTCCCTTTGTGATTATTTCGTGCTTTATTCTCTTTGTGATTTGCATTGTACGTGTTAGGCATTTTTTTTTCTTCATTTTTTTTTCAAAGTCGTCCATTAACATGGAAGTCTCTGAAAACATTTTATGAATTGTGACTTTTAAAGATGAATTTCTGTACAATGTATCTCAGCTTGTAAAATAAAAATTCGTTTTTCTCAAATTTGTATTTTCTTTGTACTTCTTCCTTCCTTCACTACTTGTGTACAGACCAAATATTTAAACTTATTGTTATGTGAGTTTTAGAAATGTAAATAATAAAATACAGACTATTACAAATGTGCCATTTTAAGTGTAGATATTATATGCACTACATTCGCAAATCTTTATTATACGCGGATAAATTACGAAATTTTAAGGAAAATTAAATGCTGTTTCTGCAATTGTTGTATATTTTTACGTCAACAGAAGTACTGAAATAAACTATACGAAGGAAGAAAAAGAAATGTTGCTTTCGTGCAAATTGACTTTTTCTTACAAATATTTATATTTTTTATAATCAATGGTTTCCACTTATCAACTGTAATGGTTGCTTCTCCTTCACATTTTTTATCCTTTAAAAGTCAATATTTTCAAAAAAACATAATTTTGTTTTTAAAATATTAGTAGTGTTTTATGCAAGACAATTTTGTTAATATGTTAATCGTAATGGAATGAATGATTAACTGGATTTTAAGAATAACTATACCTGAAAAAAATTTTAATTAGTAAAACAGAATGCGCGACTCAACAAGAGGTAATTTTATATATGACATATAAAATGTGATTTTATGCCACATAAAAATTCAAATTGGAAAAGGTTTTTATCTCTCTTGCGTTTTTCATAATTTCGATATAAATTTTAATATGTATATATAGCAGTATCTAATATCTTTTTTTCTTTCTTTTTTTTTTCTTCCTTATGTTAAGCGTTAAGCATCAAGTTAAGCGTTAACTTATGAAATGAAAATCTCGAGAGTAAGAAATAAAATTTTCTATCACGATTGATAAATAAACAAGAAATTGCGAAAAATATTTGAAATTGCAAAAGCCTTCGGACAAATTGGAATTCTGAAAAAAGAAATCGTATTAAATTCATAAATAAAAATGACTTCATATTTATTTCCATAGCTGCATTTCAGCTGGCTGCAAATCGACCAAATACGGTATTTTTTTTTATCAAAAGTTTAACAGTTGATAATTTTTGAATTAATAATCGAATGCGAAATTTTTTTTATTACATCAAACTGCTTCTACAATTTTGTACTCACCTTCGATATTTCAAATTTCTAAGTCTTAGAGACTTTGTTCGGCAAAGCAAAATATAACGTGCGGCAGAAAAAAAGTATGAAACGAATTCGCGAAAAAAAAAAACATTTTAAATTACATTTATTTTTGAATAAATTGAAATTTCGAATATACTTTGCGACGTTCACAGGCAAATATAACCCTTTCATCATACCAAATTTTAATTCTCATGTAGTTGCATTCTTGAAATCTGTAGTTTAACATTTAATAATTCTGGAACCAATTATCGAGAATAATACCTTTTTTTATTCCATTGTTCTACAATACATTTTTACAGACCTTTGAAATTTCAAGTTTCTATGTCTTACAGTTTTTACTCAGCAAAACAAAATCAAACGTTAATTTGAACACCCAAAACAGCAGAAATGTAATATTAAAATTCAGAATTATTTCAAAAATTATAATAGTATTGTAATAAAATGTTAATGTTACAGGCAGAAGAATTAAGAAGAATGATCTATGCAACAAAGTTAAAACGTAACTTTTATAGGCTTTTTAAGACTGCATCGTTTTTGGGATCTATAACCAATTTTTTCTTCTTCTTAGGACTTTGGAAAGAGAAACTCCTTTGATTAAAGCCTTTAAATTTCAACTTAAAACTTGTGAATTAATGTTTTGTTTTAGCTCCTTGTATTTATTAATAAAATTAAAAATAATATTTTTTTTTGCTCAAAAAAAAGCGTTAAAAAGAAATTACGATTGATTTTTATTTTTTATGGGAAATAAATGTTGACTTTATATTTTACCGATCTTGCTAGGAATCAATGATGTTCACAGTACTAGTTTAAAAGTGTGACAGTTCTAGAATTAAGACTGTTTCTCGAATGCTCCATAGTCGCATAATTTTTTTTAAGCGAATAATATGCTATTTTCATAACTGATATGAGTTTGCAACAGTTACTCATGACGTTCGCTAAACAATGCGCGAAACGTGGAGGTAGCGGGTTCGATTCCCGCAGTTATCCTGTATGTATCATCTTGCTGTCCTCTTTGTCCTTCTACTTGACGAAGGTTTATAAGCCTTAATTGAGCAAACAAGCCTACAAATGCATGTTATACCAATAAATGAATTACAATTAGGTCATAGATCAACAGTAACAATAAATCTCAGCTGTCGTTTGTGAGGATTTTTATTTTCACGATTAGAACTTTCCTTACGCCTACCGAATTTATTGATGTATTTTTGGATTCTTATAGTGTTGAATTTCTGAAAAGACACCTTTTACTGTAAGTACTGACCAAATTAAAAAGTATTTCTTTAGCAGGTACTTATTGTCAGTTTTACAGAAGTTTATAAGACAATCATTGGAACATTGCTTGTTTGTACAGCCTTGTCACTCAGAAAAATTTAAAAGTTGAACTCTAAACCTTAGTAGAATGATATTTATAATGAAATTAGCAAATCTACAAAAGAAGTAAAAAATATTGGATATCGTCATATGTCGAATTAGACCACTTTTCATTTTAAGACATCTATTAATTTAAGAACTTTTATGATGCTTTAGAAAATAATTATTTGTTTTAAAATTGGAGTTTACAATTACACCATGTTGGAGCCGTGATAAATCAGGGAATACAGCGTTCGCTTTCTAATGAGGTAAACCGGGTTCGAATCCCAGCTATGGCTGATCGATACGAATTCCGCATTTGGCATGCACAGACCACAGTGCTGACGTAAAATATCCTCAGTGGTAGACGGATCATAGGTTAGTGTCCTCTTATCGTTAGGCCAACCATGGAAGGTTTTTGTGGTTTCTCGCACCATGTAACGAAAATGCGGGTAAATTCCATCAAAAAAGTCCTCCACAAATTCAAATTTCTCTCAATATTTGATCAAGGACTTTCTTTGTACTCTGGGTAGGGTTTAAAATTGCAAGGATACGAAGTTAAACATTACTAGTGGTAAACCCAAAAAATTGGGTTGCCTGTTCAACGACGGTTATAAAATAACCGTATGTTAGGGTCGGGTTATCTTACTTGGTAAGGCGTTGAACACATTTTCGTTAGAACGGAAGTTCGAAACCAGCCGGCCGAAGTATCCCCGTGTATTAAACCTTGACTGGTGCATTTAAATCCTTTGGGGTCATAAATAATTCCAAGTTTTCATAACAAATCAAAACCTCTGGGAGTACCGATCCAGGAGTACCTTTGTCTTCTGGATTGGGTTCAAAATTACAAGGCAACGGCGTTGAAAATTGGTAGTAGTAAACTCAAATTCGGGGTGCTCAACGACGCTTATAAAATAAAATAAAATCATTCTATGTTGAGTCGTGGTGGCTCAGAGGATAGAGCGTTTGCCTCTCAATGAGGTGATCCGGGTTCGATTCCCAGTGATGGCTAGTCGATACGAATTCCATACTTGGTTCGCACCGACTACAGTGCAGACGAAAAATATCCTTAGTGGTAGAGGTATCATGGGCTAGAGTCCCCATGCCGTACGGCTAACTAGGTGAGATTTTCGTGGTTTTCTTCTCCATGTAACGTAAATGCCGGTTAGTTCCATCAAAAATCCTCCATGAAAGCAAATTTCTCCCAAAAGTTGAAACGGGAGTTCCCTTGTCTTCTTTATTTGGTTCAAAATTACAAAGCTACAGAGTTCAACATTGGTAGTTGTAAGCTCAAAATTTGGTCGCCTGTTTAACGATGGTTATAAAATTACTCTATGTTTACATGTATGAAAGTTTTCCGAAAAAGTGTGTTGAAGATAAATAGACAATCAAAAAGAAAATCATGCTGATCTAAGCTATCCTAAATTGCAGGGGGAATTCACCAAAACAAATAGAACTTATAGCAGGAAATTATGCGTTCTAACTCAAAACAGTGTTGATAATATATAATTGAACAAAATTTAACTTGTTAAAGTGGTGTGAAACAACACTCGGTCACGGTCTTGTCAAAAATTTGGTAAGTCAAAGAAGTTGTTGTTTGGTCTTATATGCTCCACGAAATAAAACTCTCACTTTTGATGACTAACAAATTCTAACAAATTCGACATTAACTACATTATATCAAGAAATATGACTTAGAGTACACTATATATGGNTAAATAATAGTGGACTCCTTCCAGGAAGGTGTTTGTAAACCTCAGTTTATCATTTATTTAAAAAAAAACTGTAATCACAACACTCTCAGAAATAAAACTCTCACTTTTGATGATTCCGCAACTCTTCAGCTTTTTTTTTTGTTATTTTGACAAATATTTCATCATGAAATCATGTGATCTTTGACTACACGCAAACTCACTCATCACTCCCGTGATATCTCAGCCCATTTTGAGCTTTCTGCTGTATATTTTATTCGATTTTAAAACCGTTTGCTGCCGCATGGTATACAGTTAGAGCTTTCGCTTAGTGATCCCACTTCCCGAGTTCAATTTCTGCCCTATAATGTACAATAAGAGTTCTCAGTTTCCCGAACTATGACATTAGAAATTTTAACATCAATTTGAAGGTAAATTTCATTCTGTAAATAATTGCGACGCTGATTATTATTTTTCTATAGTTTCCAGGGGTTGAAAAAAATTTTACAATCCTTACATGTCCTGCCAGACATATTAGTCAACAAAATACATTCCCGAATTCAAATTTTTACAGATCCGAATATCTTTTTTGATTGCTCACTGCTGAAAACATATGAAAGTTTGAGGCTATCATTAATCTGGCTAACAAATTCGACATTAACTACATTATATCAAGACATATGACTTTGAGTACACTATATATATATATATTCACCTTTTGATGCAGAATTTATATTAAACATTTTTTAAAAACAATTTTGTATTAATCTAGTTTGAAATAAGGGGAAAATATTATGTTTAGCATTTCAATTATTTATGGTAAGGAAATATAGCACGAAACAGCGTTATCGCCTATTGCGTTAAAGGTGAAATCTTCAAAACAAGTCATACTTCCAAACATTAATTTTTCAAATTTCTAGTAATTTATATCTAAAAGAAACAGTTACTTATCATTGAAATTTCTTTATCAATTATTGATATATTTTTTAATGGAAATGAAAAAAATATTTTTTAAACTACATTTTTTGAATCTTACATTTAAGTATAAATGTA
>NC_092210.1:56731148-56749807 GCF_043381705.1 Parasteatoda tepidariorum | reverse complement strand
TGCCAGCAGGGGTGTACATGTAGATTTATTAAATACACCTTGTGCGCCACCTAGGAACCACATCTAGAACCCGACACTCGAAATTTTTGCTCTGTTACAATTGTACCCTGTTACAATTGACCCCACTCTCCCCTACTAGATACAAGGAAATATTGAAATATTTAGCACGAAGCAGCATTGTTGGCATAAATGCAGAGCATAACTAGCAATACGGGAGTAATGAATTACATACTAAGAATTATATTAGTAAGGGTTTGCCTTTCAACAGGCTGCTTAAATACGATGTAATTAACTTATATTTAAACTATTTCTTACGGTCCCGCAGTGGACTGAATGTTAAGACACGGTTCCCAGCAGATCACCGAAGTCAAGCATCACTGGCTGCGGTCAGTGTGCGGGTGGGTGACCACTTGGATCAGTCTGCGTAGGGACCGAGGGTGTGCGGTATTGGTCCTCGTTAAACTGTGCTACCGTAAAGTGCTCGACTTCGCGTGCAGGTCGTCGGGCTACCGAAGCGGGGGTGCCATCCCCTCTGCAGAGGATCAAAATTGTGATGGCATGTCTTCGGATCATCCTCAGGGATGTTTCCCAGACAATCGCCAATAGCCCATTGTGCAGCTCTAGTGCGACGTAAATTAACTACAGCAACAACTATTTCTTACGCATAATGAATGGGGTAGTAAAAATAATGACTAAAGAAATAATTAAGCCCAACTTCGTTTCGTATTTATGTAATTCTTATTTATGTTATTGAATTATTTTTTATATAACTAAATTTAGTAATATTTAGGTTTCAAAAATTATTATTGATTTTATTTTTTTCTCTCCTCCACCTCCTCCTTTGGTGTTGTTTGCTTATCTAATCGAAAATCAATCAATTCCAATTTTTGCGAAAAATCAAGTGGTGCTTAGTTGGTATTTTATGTTATTTATGTTATAACATTTATATACCGGCCTAGAGAGCAAAGTCCGATGTAAAAATGGCCTGTGGGAATTTTTACATTATCTAGGAACGTCTTCATATCCAGGAATTAATTTCTTTTTGAAATAAATAAGAGTATCTATCTTTACAGATTAAAAAATAAATAGTGTGTGTGTATATACCGGATTGCGGGTAAACGGTAGACTCTCAGAATACGATATTCAACCTGAAGCTGAATGAGTACAATAGCAAACATTTTATGAAGCCTGATTTTCGATTTTTAATCAGATTTTTTGAATTCGGAGACATTTAAGAAATGGAATTTTCTCATTTACTTAGCGGAAGCCATTGTTTCAAAATAAACCATATCGATTCAGTTTTGACAAATATTTTAAAGATAACACCAGTAGTGTTTGTTAGCTTAAAGCTCTAATTAAAAAGTTAATTATTGCGCGTTCTGCAATACTTAAATCTTTTTAATTCGTTATGCCAAACTACCTGAAACGATAACATGGCTAACATAAGCATAAGTCACCTGATTATTATTTTTAAGGATATCTGAAACCACGTGCTTATTTTGTTTATAATTATGCTCTTTTAAAACTGGTTTTTATGAAACTAAATAATTTAAAATCTCAACGATAATTGAAATGAAAAAAAGCTTTGAACTAAAAAGCAAAATTATGGAAGAAATAATTCTAATTCGTTGAGAAAGTCATAAAACGCCGATATTATTTTCTCTTCAACGAATTGACGTCAATGATAATTGGGTATAATATAGCCTACGTCACAGGTTGTGTTGTTCCTACTAAATTTAACCCATGAACGGCATTTTCTGCGAGCCTAACTTCAAGCCACAAATAAACAAACGAAGTGTTCGATCATTTGAATAGCTGCTCGCCAGATTTTATTGCATTATAAAGAAAAGTTATTGAAACTAAATACAACTAAATAAACAACAACAACTAAAACAAGTAACAACAACTACAAATAACAATAACTAAATAAACAACAACTAAATTCCATTCGTTTAGCATTGCGTCATATGTTGTTCCTACTAAATCGAAGTAGTTGTGTTTTTTTCATATTATACCCAATTATGACAATTCGAAGTAAAAACTTAGCCATGCACTAAATAGGAAAACTAATCTAAAACTCTTTCTAATTCGTTTAAGCGAACATTAAAAATCGGTAAACTAATATTGATGTCAATTATGCTAAATTATTTTCGCTAATAGGTACTAATTGAATTAAAAAAAAGCTATGTATTTAAAAAGCTAAATGGATGAAGAAAATGTGCTTATTAAAAAGCGCCATAATATTGTTGACACCAATACTGTGCATTTTTATAATAGATTTCTTACTGCCCTTCGAAGATTACAGGAGAAAGTTGCTCGGGAAAAGTATACTTGAGGGTGCCCCTTGGCAAAATTGGCGACTTATGTTTGGCGCCATTCCTGTTTGTGCGGAACACCGTGGTAACAGGAATGACGGCCAAAACATAATGATATTTCAATAAAACATTGGAAAATTTCAACAAAACATCGACCAAATATCCTCACCAAATACCACCATCGACCAAATATCCTAAATATGAATATCCTCACTTTTAGTTACACAGAATTCTCTAATAGCAGTTAGATATTCTTTAAATTTGTCATGAGTAGAATCTGTGGTGACGGACATATCTTTCGCACAAACATGACATTTATACCGATTACTAATTAAACCTTCATTCATACACCAGTCAATCACTGCTTTTTTCCCATTGTTATTCAAATCGTAAAGAAACTTGAGATTTATCTTACTTACCGAAGCCATTTTTAGGACCAGAAGCAAAATTAACCTTACCAGCTGACATTCAACGTAGAACTAACTGACCTCTGAAATTACATATACCATTAAACATTTAAAAATAACGCTAAAATTTAAACCAATCAGAATCACGATTGCGTTTCAACATCGCCCAGATTGGCGATCAACCGCGATTACAACTTGGTGAGAATTAAGGGACACCCTCAAATATAGTCTACCCAGTTGCTTGACTGTGGTAAATTTTCCAATTTTACGAGTTGCCTTAAGAAACAGCAAACGGAAGCCAGTGTTTTAAAATAAGCTATAGATGATTCAGTTTTTAAAAAAAATATCAACAGTTATATTTGCTATGTTATATTTTAATAAAAAAAAAACATGTTATTTGCGCGTTCTTTATTATATTTTATTTGTTATGCAAGGTTATCTGAATGATTAACTTAATCGTGGTAGCATAAGCAAACCACATCACCAAATTAATATTTCTAAGGTTATTTGAAACCATCGTGTTTATTTTCGTTATCCTTTTAAAACGTGTTTTTATAAAACTCAATAATTTAAAATCGTCGGTAATTGAAAAAAAAAAGTTTTTGTATTGAAATGGAAAATTAATGGAGAAATGGAACTATTTCATTATGGGACACCGTAAAAAAAGTCATCATACTATTGTTGAAACCAGTGATGCATAATTTTGATAATCAGCAGATGGTAATTGGTGCTGTTTTAATCAGTTCCAAATAAAGAGACAACGTATTTTATAGTAAATTTGGGGTAGATTACACTTGCACCACTACTGTACATTTTTATTATAGATTTATTATAAAGATAGATAAGTACAGGACTGTGATAAATTTTAAATGTCGTGAGCTATCTTGAACAACAGCATTATTCCAGATGACACTTAATGCAGTTAATCGTTATTTTGGTGGGATGAGTTACTAAAAAATGTGTTTTATTTAATCTAATATGTTAAAGCACCGAGAAGGGTAACAAATAATCTGTACATAAAATAAAATTTAGAATTGGTGTGTCTACATGTCGAATTGCGGATGTACCGCAAGTTCTAACTAAAAATACGAGATTAAAAATGAATCTATGTAAGTAAAATTATAAACGAATTACGCAGCCCGATTTTGGATTTTTTACCATTATATTTTAAATTCAGAGACACATATAAAATGAAATTTTCTCATTGACTTAGTGGAAGCCAGTGTTTAAAATAATCAATGGACTATTAAGTTTTTTCAAATATTTTAAAGATAACTTATAGCTTGTACTTCTAATCAAAATTGCTGGTTATTGCGCCTCCTGTTATATTTACTTATATTTTATTTGTTATGCCAGGTTATCTGAATGATCAACCTGATCGTGGTGGCATATACAAACGTGGCAACGTGGCATATGCAAACTACATCACCAAATTATTATTCCTATGTTTATCTGAAACGACGTGTTTATTTTGCTTATTTAAATTGCGATTTTGCTAAACTAAACAATTTAAAATCGATGGTAATTAAAATAAAAGGAAAACATTATTGGGAAAAAAAATTATTTTAAAAATTGAACTAATTCTCTACGGAATTAGCATAAAGCACCGATATTATTATTGACGACAAGGATAATTAATTTTGGCAAATTACTAATAAAAGTACAGTAATAACTAATAACTAGTACAATAATCACTGTTTTATGCTAATTCCTTCGCGAATTAGTTCAATTTTTAAATTTTTTTTCTCCCTACATTGTTTTCCTTTTATTTTAATTACCATTGATTTTAAATTGTTTAGTTTAGCAAAATCACGATTTAAATAAGCAAAATAAACACTTCGTTTCAGATAAACTTAGAAACCCCAGTAAAAGTTTTATTACAGAAGTAAGAAAGGGACGTTGAAAAATTATTTATACCAATGCTAATGCTTTTTATACCATTTACTACATTTTATCAGATTAAAAAAGTTCTAAAATACAAATTTACTGGCACAATTTTTTTGAATGTTTAATGCGACATCCAAATGCAGAACAGTGAACCATATCAACTGAGCAATTGTAAAATTACGTTAGGGCTTCAGGCACGAAACGTTATGCGTACTTTTCATCACCTTATGGTTGCGAATAACTTTCTCGATCACTGTTATAATTATTTTTCCATAGGAAACAATTGCTCACAATAATTTTTCATAGGAAATAATTGTTCAGCATTATTTTTCTATAGAAAATAATTGTTCATAATTTTCCATGGAAAATAATTGTTCGTAATTATTTTTTTATAGGAACTAATTAACTATAACTATTTTTCTATTGGAAATGATTCTTCATAATTATTTTTCTAAAGGAAATAATTGTTTACAATTATTTTTATGGAGGAAAAAATTGTTTATAATTATTTTTCTACAGGAAATAATTGTTAATGATTATTTTTTGCAGGAAATAATCCCTCATATTTTTTTTTATAGGAAATAATTATTCATGATTATTTTTATGTAGGAAAAATCAGTTCATATTCTTTTTTTGTATTGAAAAGATTAAATATTGATATATTGAAGTTCTTGCTAGACAGTTTAGGGTTTGAAATCTATGTTACAAAGCGAAACTAGAATCATGGTTTTAGAATAGGTCCTTAACTTTAACATACTATCATACGAACTTTAACCACGACTTTAACTTAAATTAGAGAAAAAGTCGCTAACTTTCTTTTGAAAATATGTCGAAAGTGTAAATTTTACAAACTGCAATTCAATTTTGGTACATCTCAGCTGAAATAGAATAAAGCAATTAAGCATTGTTTAAAAAAAGGACAAAAGTAACGAAGAAATTAAATTACTACAAAAATTAAATAAATCAGAATTCTGATTCATTCGAGAAAAAATTTAACTGGTAGTGAAGTGAAATAAGCTAGTATTACATTCCTCGAGAAATTCATATTCTATTGTATCGTGCTAGCAAAATAATTTTTTAATTTTTAGAATTGATTCTTTTTCTAATAAACTTAGATGAATTGGCTTTCACTACTACTGCAAATAAGTAATTTAAATAAATATATAGATAATGATTCAAGTACGAATTAAACTAATAGTGAAATAAAAAGTATTTCTTAATTCAGTTATTAAAATAATTTCTTTTTTTTAATATGAAGAGGCAACGTAACTTATAACTTTAATATTTCATTCTTGTTAATGATGGGAAAAAATTATCGTTATGATTCAGATGTAGAATTATTATTAAACTAGAACTTTTTTCTAAGCTTTATTAACTATTTTATACTTAAATTGTCTTAAAATGATTCAATCCTTCCATATTATTATTGTTATTACCCTACTACTTAAATACTTAATGTTTTGCAAAATACTTTTAACTAAAACATTTTATTTGTTATTAGCTGTTATATATATAGTGCTGCCATCTATGTATTTTAATAATAATGATTATTGAATTCGAGAATTAAATCTTGTGGAGAATAGCGGTTAGTTGAGTAGTATAAGTATAACAACCAAACAAAATTTAATAATAATTTTAAAGAAATATGTCTTTTTATTGCTTTATTTTTTTTTTGATAAAATAACCATGTATAATTTAGTACTTTCATTAAAAGAAATTAAATATTTTTAAGGAAAAATCTCAATGTTCAATTCTAGTCGAACTATAAAATTGTAGTAGAAATGATATTCAAATTTTTTAACAATATTCAAATTTTTTAATAATATTCAAAATTTTTAAGAATTTTTTATATTTAGAATACTTGGTTTCTTTCTAGTGAATAAATGATAGAAATTTTCTTTTATAATCTAGGCAATTTTTGTAGGCTAGAAATAATTTAAAAGTTTTAGAATTTTGTTAAAATTATGAAGCAAGAAAAATCTAACTGCGAATGTTTTCTAATAATGTGAGAACGGATGCACCTATCAGCATCTACTTCTTTTTCTCTCCTTTTGCTTCCTATTGCGAATATTCTGATTGATGGTTCATCATCTATCTCTCTCTTCTTGCTAGGCGTAGTTAGAACGAAAATTAAAATAAGTAAGTAAAAATAATATGTTCTTAAATTCATCGTTGAAGTTAAAAAGGTACTTTTCGGTTAGACTGTTGCAAATGAAAAGTCGCCAAAAAATGTAGACAACGGCCAACTTTTACATATTTATTTAATTTTTTATTTTATTTCTTTCACTATTTTTAAATTTTGTTTTTAAACACTAAACAAAATAGTTGTTCACTAAAAAATTAAATTAAATATTAAGTGAAATAATTAATAAAAAATAAAAAAAAATAAAACTAAAAAGTAGTTGAATTTTTCTTGAGTACGGTAAACAGGAAAGTATCGCTTAAAAACCTAAAAGTGTTTTAGAGTCAGCATCTGGAAAATGTAAAGTTTAATTTATTCTTACATATTGCCTATTTTTTTTATTTTTTATTTTTTTATAACTCAGATTTTTCTCACTCCTACGTCAAATTTTTTTCAAGCCATTTTAATAAATATATATTATTGTTACAGTAACATATATAGTACACATATAGTGCTAATTTAGTAAAATACAATAATAATTATTTGATACAGTAAATATATATATTACGTAGATTTCTTTATTTATTATATTTGTGTGTGTGTGAGAGTGCACTGCTGCTGATGCTGTATGAGTTGTTCATATCGCGTAGCTTGGAAATCTGATTATAAGTTGCCTCAAATATTGAGATGCCGGGAGTTATATGCATTAAAAAATGGAGAAAAGCTGCCTGCTAAGTCGCAAGAGAGTTATATTTCGATTTGCATATAAACGAACGAGTTCAGGTAAAATACATGTCGTAGTAAAAAAAAAGAATGTAGATGGCAGCACTAAAACAATATATAAGGAAAGAAAGTATAACGGAAAATATAATCTATAATGCTGCCATCTGTATTTGTTTTGAGGAACATTTACTCATAAGTAAAGTGGTAATAAATTATTTTTTACAAATTACTTTTGATCTAAAATACAAAATTTGGAAAAAAGAGGAGGAAAAAAAAAATCAGTTAAAGAGATTTTGGGAAATAAAAATTTTATAATGCAACTTTTTTGAAATTTTATCTTTGAGGATTTAATTTAAATTTGGTATTTGGTCATTTAAATCACATAGTTTAAAATGATGTGAACATTTGTATTACATGTCGAAAGTTTTCAATCATTATTTGAATATATAATTTTTAAAAAACAATTTTTTTGTTGGATTACCGATTATTATAAATTGTGTGTGAAATTATTTTGATTTATTTAAATAGTTCCGAGATATTTAGAAATTCCTCAAAAAGTGAAATTAAGGATCTTAATTTTCAATTGCTCTCTTATTTAAACTATTTTGACCCTATTTTTTAAATTGAGACCACCTCCGTTATGTTTCGAAGGTTGAGAACTAAAATTTATAGAGAAAAAAGTACCCTTATTCAAAAAAAGTGCTTTTTTGTGTCTGAATTCGTAATTTAAAATGTCTGCGCAAATTAATAGATAAAATTTTATTAAACAAAAGGCATTTCACCGATCTGATTAATGTGAGAACATATCAAGGAACGAATATTAATTCTGACAATTGCTATTATTATTATTTTTTTTTGTTGTCTAAACTACGTGGAAAAATCTTGTTTTTAAGAAACGAGACGAAAGCAGGGGCGGATCCAGAAATTTTTCCGGGGGGGGGGTCATAGAGTCATATTCCCNATTTACCCCCCCCCCACAATAAATTTTTTAATAATTTCTTTATTTTAAAATATTTAAAAAAAATACAAAAAAACTGGGGTTTTTGATGGTAGTCTTCTCATTAATTTTTATCATAATGAACAATAGAACAATACATAAATAATTCAAGTATTCAAAATCTTTAAATAATAAATGTAATGCGTTTTTTAGAAGCTTTGGCAAATCTGTCAATGATTTTTTCAACATCCAAATCAATTTCTCGATGAATGTTTAATAATGCCAGATTTTAGTTATGAGTTTCGCAAGTTTCACATCTTCANAGAAATTTTTCCAGGGGGGGGGGGTCATAAACTCAGATTCATCCCCCTCCACAAAAAATTTTTTAATAATTTCCTTTTTTTAAAATATTTAAAAAAAAAATCATAAAAAACCTGGGGTTTTTCATGGTAGTCTTCTCATTAATTTTTTTCATAATGAACAATAATAGAACAATACATAAATAATTCAAGTATTCAAAATCTTTAAATAATAAATGTAATGCGTTTTGTAGAAACTTTGGCAAATCTGTCAATGATTTTTTCAACATCCAAATCAATTTCTCGATGAATGTTTAATAATGCCAGATTTTAGTTATGAGTTTCGCAAGTTTCCCATCTTCACCATTATACAATCTTTGTTTAAACCTGTTGAAACGCGCTTCAACATTATTAATGTTTACAATGAAACTATGACGAATTTCGTTTTAATCTTTTGGATTATGATTCTTGAAACAGTGAAGAACATAATTAGATGGAGAAAAAAAAAGATTTTTCCGACTTACCTAGGTGTATATGTCCCTTTAAATAATTTTTAAAATATTTTATTTCTTTTGTGAACTATTTTATTTTATTTTATAACCGTCGTTGAACAGCCGACCCAATTTCATGGGTTTACGACTACTAATGTTCAACTCCGAAGCCTTGTAATTTTGAACCATTCCAGAAGACAAGGAAACTCCTGGATCAGTACCCCCAGAGGTATTGATTTGTTATGGGAACATGGAGGACTTTGAGACTCGACAGATTTAACGTGCATCAGTCATCATTTACTACACGGGGAGTCTTCGGCCGACGAGGATCGAACCCACGACCTCTTGGACATGGGCCCAGCACCCTACCGACCAGGCTATCCCGGCCTTTTGTAAACTATTAAAGAAATTATTATTTTTATTTTATTTTTTCAATTGGGAGGGGGGGGGGTCCATGACCCCTATGACCCCCCCCCCGCTCGATCCGCCAGCGAACGAAAAGAAAAGAAAGTAATTATCTAAACTTGAAGCACAGAAAGAATACAGCACGAGCTTTTAGTAGAAAGTTCAACAAACAAAGATCTTATCTAAATGAAGCGTCGACAAATATCCATAGTAATAAAATGTTTGCGTGAGCGTGTGTGTCTCTAACTTTAGAACCATTTGTGAAAGCATCCTGGAATACGGAAAGCGAGTGAAAGGGGTAATTTTAGCAGCCGGTTCCAAAAATCATTCAGAAATTTCAATGAGATCGTTCGGGAAAGACGATTGAAGAGTGAAATAAATTAAATAGTATGTTTTTTTCCTCATATATTTAGAAGATAATACCAGTGATGTTTGCGATCTTGCTACTGTGCCTGATCAAAAATACGTAGTTTATAGGACACTCTTCAATAAATAACTAATTTTGATTCATTAAGTCGCATAACCTCAAGAATCTTTGATCTCAAATTAGTATCTCGAAAGTTATGTGTTCCTGCGTATTAATTTTGTTTATAGTTACACTTTTGAAAGATGTTTCAATAAAAATAAATAATTTAAAATCAACTAAGTTTAAAAAAAAATATATATATACCAAAAAAAAACTAATGGAGAAAAGATACTATTCGTTTAGGGCAGGGGTGGCGAACCTTCATACACCAACGTGCCATTTTTTCTAAAAAATTGTTTGATGAGGTCATAGACGTGCCGTCAAATAATTTTGACTTCGTGATTATTGGGAAAATAATAATTCTAAATATCAACTGAAAACTCTTTATTTACATTGAAAAAAAAAACATTCTGCAATGTCTCAGTTATACGCGTAATTCAACTTAAAGTAGTATCAGTGTGACTTCTCTTGTTGCAGATTAGATGACAAATAACTTATATTAGGTTGTAAGATGTTAGTTTAAGCAAGACTGTTAATTTTTTTGCNTAAATACACCTTGTGCGCCACCTAGGAACCAAATCTAAAACCCGACACTCGAAATTTTTGCTCTGTTGCAATTGACCCCACTCTCCCCTACCCCCAGAGGTATTGATTTGTTATGGGAACATGGAAGACTTTGAGACTCGACAGATTTAACAATGCATCAGTCATCATTTACTACACGGGGAGTCTTCGGCCGACGAGGATCGAACCCACGACCTCTTGGACATGGGCCCAGCACCCTACCGACCAGGCAATCCCGGCCTTTTGTAAACTATTAATGAAATTATTATTTATATTTTATTTTTTCAATTTGGGGGGGGGAGGGGGGCAAGACNTGCCCCCCCCCCCCCGCCGGATCCGCCAGCGGACGAAAAGAAAAGAAAATAATTATCTAAACTTGAAGCATAGAAAGAATACAGCACGAGCTTTTAGTCGAAAGTTCAACTAACAAAGATCTTATCTAAATGGAGCGTCGACAAATATCCATAGTAATAAAATGTTTGCGTGAGCGTGTGTGTCTGCTAGCTTGTATGTGTCTCTAACTTTAGAACCGTTTATGCAAGCATCCTGAAATACGGAAGGCGAGTGAAAGGGGTAATTTTAGCAGCCGGTTCTAAAAATCATTCAGAAATTTCAATGAGATCGGTCGGGAAAGACGATTGAAAAGTGAAATAAATTAAATAGTATGTTTTTTTCCCTCATATATTTAAAAGATAATACCAGCGATGTTTGCGAGCTTGCTACTGTGCCTGATCAAAAATACGTAGTTTATTGGACACTCTTCAATAAATAACTATTTTGATTCATTAAGTTGCATAACCTCAAGAATCTTTTATCTCGAAAGTTATGTGTTCCTGCTTATTAATTTTGTTTATAGTTACACTTTTGAAAGATGTTTCGATAAAAATAAATAATTCAAAATCAACTAAGCTTCAAATAAATAAAAAAATTTGTACCAAAAAAAAAAGAATTAATGGAGAAAATATACTTATTCGCATAGGGAGACCTTAAAAAATCGACAGACAATAGACGTCAGTTTTATAACCGTCGTTGAACAGTCGATTTTGAACCCAATTCAGAAGACGAGGGATTCAGAACTCCTGGATAAAGTATCAGGGAGAAATTTGCCACCGTGGAAGACTTTCTGATGGAGCTAACCCGCCTTTGCGTTACATGGTGAGGAAGACCACGAGAGCCTCCCATGGTTAGCCTAACGGCAAGGGTAATCAAACTCATGATCCGTCTACCACTGAGGGTATTTCTCGTCAGCTCTGTGGTCGGTGCAAGCCGGATGCGGAATTCGTATCGACCAGTCATCGCCGGGATCGAACCCCGGTTCACCTCATTGGAAAGCGAACACTCTATCCCCTGAGCCATCACGGTTCAATAGGTGTCAATTATTCTAAATTAATTTTGGCAATTAGTGTAACTAGAATTTTATTTTATATCCAGCTTTGAATAGCCGACCTAATTTTTAGTTTACGCCAACCAGTGTTCAACTCCGTAGCCTTGTAATTTTGAACCCAATCCAGATGACAAGGATCAAGCATCGGGACAAACTGGTCTTCATGGTGGTCTTTTTGATGGGATATGCACCAGGCTCGAAAGGGATAAGCGGCAAGAAAAAATTTAATTGTAGAAAATTTTGAAAGAAAATTTTTAAGTATTTTTGGATGCATTCAAGTAAAGGAGGTTTGGAGGATAACAAATATAGAATCATACAGAATTTAAAAATTAATTACCTAGGTTTAGTAAATTTTAATAAAGTTCAAATTTTAAGATGAGATCCACATCTAGTTACAGCTAACGGCACCATCAAAAACTTATTTATAGCCAACTGCACTCGAAAGAGAAGGCAACCCAAGCTAAAAACCATTTATTCGGACAAATTTACTTTTCTGTTTGGAACTTTTACTTTATGTGCGGTAATAAGAATTATAATTCTGAAAACCAGGATTTCCGGCAAGCTGTTATCATACGAATGGAAAGATTATCAATTTTGGTTACTACATATTATTTAGGTTCTTTCACTGAAAATTCTCTCTCTCTCTCAGGTGCTTGGGTTTTAATTTGGTTTTGTGTCACCGGCCTGTAGAAACTGCTACTGTGCCGACGGCATGGCAAAAATCCCCCAGATTCAGCTATCATGAATGCCAGTGGGCCCTTCATTTTATTATTTCCTATTAATATTTTGTATCTAGATAAAATATTTTTTGCGTTTTCACGGATTTCTAATAAGTTATTTCATCTTAATTTGGGCTTACTAATAAATATATTTATTAGTACTTCTAATAAATATATGTATTAGTATATATAATGAAATAGTATTACATATATAATGAAATTGCATAATGTATATGCAAAGTCACATTGACTTCATACCTATGTTCCCTCCTTTTTATTTATTTATTTTTACCAGCCAAGTCATTAAATGTTTTTGACATAATATTTTAAATCATTTAAGAAAGGATGTTTTGTTCTACGAAAATCTGTGTTTTTACATTTTCTTTTGTTTAGATTTTCGAAATGCATTGATAAATTGAGAAAAATAAACCGTTTCGACACCTTCTTTTTTACTTTTAATCTAAGTTCTAAGCTGCCTGATATTTTTGATATGTATGGAAAATTGGAAAATTTATCTTAAGCCCAAAGTGTAAATAGTGGGCAGAGATGGGCTGTGTTCTCCTCTCTCCCATACCACTTGCTGCTTTGTTACAACTTGGAGGAAGTGTGTGTAAAAGTGTTAATCTGTTTTTAGTTAGTTGTGTGTTGTCTTTAGTAGAGTGACGTATAATTTGTTGAATATCGTTTTGTCATCGATCATCATTTTAGAGATTTTTTTCTTCTCGAAAAACATTAGTGTTGTTTTAAAACAGTTGCACAGCCGTTTTGTGAGTTAGTGTTTTATTTTATAGTTTATTAGTTGTCTGAAATTTCCTAGTTTTTTTCTTCCCTCCCTCAGATGGGGAGCATGCCATAACCAAAAGGACCGCTCGTGATTAATATGCCAAGTTTAAAATTAAACATTTTGATCTCAAAGACGTCTGTCCGCCAGGTTCGGTTAGGGTTAGAAGTAGTAGTACCCGCGATATAAGCTACAGAAGTGACGCTGTAATGGAAAGTCAAGGGGTGCTTATTTCTTCCCAGGTGGAAAACGAAAATATGACGTAAACCGGAAGTTGCTTATTTCTGCCAGTCTGAAATAAGCACCCCTTGACTTTCCATGATGATGTCACTTCCGTAGCTTATATCGCGGGTACTACTATTGTTAGACGAAGACGGATTAAAACAGCTTTTGCACGGAAACGAAGTTTTGAATGATGAGAAGAAATTGTCAACAACAAAGGAGAATGCATTATGCCAATCCAATATTTGAATAATTTTAGGTGGTTATTTTAATTGAGTACATGAACACAAAATTCATTACTTTTAAGGGACTCATATAATGTATCACAGAAAAAATTAAATGATAGTATTTAGTTTGAAAATAAAATTCAAATTGGAGAAAAAAGTGTAGCTGTTTGTTTTCAGGAAGGAAATTAGAAAAAGGAAATCAGACTAATTTATTTCCATAATTTAGAAAAATGTTTAAACGGATCTAAAGTGATGTATTTTCCAAGAGCCCTCTTGTAACGGAAACGGTTAAGGAGCCTCAGAGAAATATTTTGTCAGGGCCGCGCAAATCTTAAGACGACAGCTGTGTTGCCATTTGTTGAAATTTAATCGGATGTTAAGAATCTGAAAGACTATCAATCACTTGGATTGTGTGTGTGCGTGTGTGTGTTGTTGGTCTTCGAAACTTCATAAATGTGAAAAAAATTGTGAGTACATCTTTAATGTTTTGAATGGTGAATTTTTTGACATACATCAAAACATTGTCTTTTCCATTTTTTTGTCTCACAGCAGTTTGTTAAAAATATTACTAAGTAATCTTCTTTTTTAAACTTTATTCTTTGGTTTTTATTTGCAAACACAATTAAAATATTTTTATTGCCGTTACATTGGATTCATTAACAGCACGAATTAATCTCTGGCCTTTTTGCTTAAAATAAAAATATCTTTAGGTATTCATAGAATGCTGTTACAATAATTTATATCAATTCCTGTGGCTATACAGAATTATAAATCAACTCGAGCATTTTTAGTGCGAGTTAATTTTAAACTAATTCTTGCCAGAATTAAAGGTTTAGCTCTCTGTTATTCTCCAACCTTTCAAGAACTTCTCAGTATTTTTAAAAGAGATCTTTAAATCTGCTTAAAGTACAGAGGGATTACAGTCTCCTTTGCTCTTCACATAATATATTTTCATACATTCTTTTTGAAAGATTTCTACCATTTGTTGACTCCCAAGTTGGAAACTATCAGGTTTTCGCAGAGGGAAATCAACTATTGATCTCGATTTTGGTCTGGTACAAATTCTTGGAAAGACTTAGGAATCTGATATTAATATTTACTATATGTCTATTGATTTTTGTTCTGATTTCGATAACATTAACAGAGAAAGTTATTTGAAAATTTTCGATACTTCTTCTAAACTTATTTTTCCAGTGAAAGTTACCTTGCAAATTCAAAAGCAAGAATTCAAATTAAGGTTGAGATATCTAATGAAGTATCAATTCAAAATATAGTTTATCGGGGATGATTCACTTTTAGACTTGTTTGTTGGATTAGAAATTAATTGCCAATGTATAATTTTTTTGTAGAATTAAAAAAACAAAAACAATTTTGGTCCATACCTCTGAGATCTGGACATTGACAAGATATGATGAATAATACTTGTGTAGATTTGCGACAAAACATCACAAATGAAAGTTGTTCTTGGAGAACTGAAACAAAATGATTGTTGAAGAAGACAACGGAATACAGAAATTTATAAATGCTTTAAAGAGCCATATACACTATCTGGAAGAAAGTGACGGGACAACTGTAAAGTTTGGTGGAGGAGGATTGATGGTCTGGGCCTGTTTCTCCTGGTATGGGGCTGGCCCACTGGTGAGGGTTGATAATATGATGAATGCCGATGGATACTGTGATATTCTCGACAATCATGTCCTTCCTACCTTGTGGGCAACATACGGTATGGATGATTGCTTGTATCAAGACGACAACGCAAGATCCCATGTTGCAAGGAGGACTCTTGATTGGTATGTGAACAACAACGTTAAGCGCATGGAGTGGCCGGCGCAGAGCCCTGATCTTAACCCAATTGAACATCTCTGAGACGAATTGGACAGTCGGTTGAGGGCCTGCGCCCCACTCCCCAAAAGCAAGCATGAACTATGGAACTTCCTGTTAAGCAATGGGAAGGAAATTCCTCTTGCCACTATGGCTAATTTAGTGGAAAGCATGCCCAGAAGAGTTGCAGCTGTGATCGCAGCCAAAGGCCCTACCTCCTATTAATTTTAATAAATATGGGTTTATGTCGTTATAGTGTCGTGTCCCGTCACTTTCTTCCAAATAGTGTATTATAAAATTTTTGAGATTAATAGATTGGAACACGAATAGATCAGAATGAAAGATTTAAAATATGTATCAAGAATCGTTCTGGCAAACCCGCAGATTCAAAGAGGAAGAGGATGACCCAAGTTGCGATTGATTGACGCAGCTGAGAGAGATTTTGGAACCCTATAGGTTAAAATAGGCCTAAGACTCGAAGAACCATTGTTACCCCCAGAGGGTTTCTTTAAAATCTCTTCAAGGAAAAGTCCTGCTCAACCCTGGGATACCGTTCTACAAGCTATCAAAATTAAGATAATTTGTACATTGGTCGATTATCTCCAGAGCTTCTGAACAGATTTTAATAACATTCGGTTTTAACAGAGGATGGTATAGTACAAAAATAATAACCATTCAACAGTTATAATACACAGGCATTATTGCGCGTAACACCATAGTCGGATGGTATCAAGGAATGGTGGTTACAAAATTAAATAAAAAAATGGTTTTGTAGAGGGTTTGGCCCTGTACAGATACTGTATTTCATATCTGTATTTCATACTGGAAATAAGGCTGTTTATGAATTATTGTTGCAGTTTGTCCCTCTAGTTCAGTAAACGTTGTTTTCGGACACTGAATGGTTCTCGAAGAGAAGTTACGTGTCTCAGTTGCCCTCCCCAAAGAGCTCCAGATATACTCTATAGTAGGCATCTGGACATTTGACTGGCCAAGAGAAAGGAGAGCAAAAATAAGTTTTCGATAATTGAAAAGCACTGCCTCCCAAAGCTTAAACACGAACTAGTATAAAATTTTTTAAATTGAAATTTTTAGAATTTTTATGCACTATCTACATTCTCCTCAAAAGCCTTAAAGTTATAAAAATTTAAAAAAAAACAATAAAGTTTCGTAAAATTTCCAAATTTTTAACATTTACTGATAAAATTACTTACATCTCAAAAGTTGCGTATTGAATAAAATATTGCTAGTAAGTTTTTTTAATTCAGAAATTTGCTACAATATTTTCACTCCATACAACTGCAGTAAAATTTTAAACATTTACAAAAAATACAAATAGTTTAAGCAGTTACCAAATTTTAAAAAATGTCAAAACAAACTAAAGTACTTCGCGAAAGCTGCGTATTTACCGAAATAAGAATCATGAATTATTTCAGAGTTTTTCTGGTTCATACTTCTTTTTCACCAGTAAGGAATAGTGGAGGATTTGTTTTAGTTTTTTTTCAAATTAATAATACTATTGTGAGGCTTATAAGAACGCAGAAAGAAAACAAAAGAGTTAACACTAAAGAGTATGCCATAGAAGAAACATTGATGGATGATTTACTTTTAATTAAAAAATCACATTGCAGTGTATACTTTAATAATAAAAGAAACTGATTCCATTTATTTGGTTGATGTATCTAAGCTACTTATGTAAACTCAAAGGAATTGGTTAACCCTAATAAACTATCTTATTAGGGTTATATCATTATATTCTAAAGCTTTCCAGGGCTTAACGTTGCCGAATTTGATGGATATTTACGAGAATTCTTATACATGTTCAGCAAATGTTCAATGTTTAATTCTAGTTAGGGGTGTCACTGAGATTTAAAGCTGTGGAGAACTTGAGATTTCTGGCATTTCCTTGACATCGAATTCGGAATTTTGAGAATTCGGTTCTTTGTCTTTTTTGATACTAAATTTCTCTTGTAATTTGGAAATTGTGCTTCGGCTAATGCTAGATTTGTTTTGTTTTTCCATTTTTTTTCCAATTGACTGATCAGAAGTTCGCAAAATAATACCCATTTGTATTACAGTCTGCTGGTTATAAAGAAACCGAGCTTTTAGAATGAAATCTTCTTGCTCTTTCACAGCTGTACTGTTCGTGGTAAATGCATTTGCCCGTAGCGATGTCAAGAAATAATCGTGAAATAACTGTGAAAGAGCCAATCTTAATCATAAACGTTGGATATTTATTTTGTGCAATTGTACGATTTTAAAATATTCTGCTTCTCTTCATGTTCTCGGTTTATCAAAGCAAAGATTATTTCCCGAACGACGCAAAATCTCTTTGAGTTTGACAGCAACTTCGTATATAACATAATGTGACATAATTACTCTATTCACTTGACGTGCGTCTGGCATGGTGGTAAATCACTAAATTACGCGGCAGCTTATGACATGAATGGTCCCTTGCAAAAAGAGAAGGCGCAATATTTACGCGTACGCTATTTATTTATCTATTAAGAAAGAGACAAATCAATTGATAGCTTAAAAATACATGTTTACAGTACTTCTCAAAAAGCTTTATTGTTTTTCTTTTGGTGCTTTTATTTTTATTATGAACATAAATTTGTAACGAATCGTCGCTATAATACGGAAAAATATAGTAAAAATTGTAATATTCAAGGGTATTGAAGGAAAGGAAAATGTGGTAGTGGGAAAAAAATTAGCAACATTTCATTTAACATACAACTTTTAAGGAAAAATTTGTTTTTATCAGAAAAATTTTGATAATTTGAAAAAACTTAGAAAAATTCGTAGTTCAATATTTTAAAGCTCTTGCGAGGAATGAAAACGGTGCAAAAAAATTCTGAAAAAATTCATGGGTGAATTCTGAAAAAATTCTGA
>NC_092210.1:56727444-56730770 GCF_043381705.1 Parasteatoda tepidariorum | reverse complement strand
GGCAACTGAAAATTGATTTAGGTATATATATATATATATATATATATATATATTAAAAAGCGGGAAAACAAAATAATGAAGAGATGTAACCTCTTCATCAGCTCACGCGATTATATCCTCGAAAAGGAACAACAGTGTGAGCGACCCTCAAAAAAGTTGAAATGAAAGAAGAACGAATAAAAAAGTATATCAAGCAAAAAACAGAAAATAAAAAGTAAAGAAAATACAGAACAAAACACAAAACGAAATCTATAAAGCGAGTAGCGAATTCAAATGAACTTACATAGACCGGAATCTTTTCGGGATGATTTAAAATAATTTCGTAATAAGATTTCCAGATTACAAAATATAAAAACAAAAGCGCTGATGGAGATAGAAGCGTAAAGAGAGGGATTTTTTTATGGCACTTTCTTCCTGTAGTATTGAAGTGCATTTGATTTTTTTAGTTACCCAGGAATGGCCCGAAAATGCAGATGCATAAGGCAATAATATTATACTGGATAATTTAAAGTTTATTATTAATGAGCTTGATATTTAATTATACAATTTTAATGATTTTAGAAAATTTGCATTTATTTAAAAAAAAAGGTTGAGAGACTAATATTTAATAGAAGCAAGTAAACATCAAAAATAAATCAAAGGCGACAATACACTCAAGAGTCAAGACCGAGCAAGATTTGTATTAAAAAGTCAAATTCATCAAACTCTAATTGAAATAATCAGAAAAATCAATATAAACACAAGCGAAATTTAAAATAATCGACATTAAAATCAGTAACTCAAAATGATCAAAAGATCAAGAAATTTAAATAATGCATCTAAGATAAGGAACCATATGATGACAATCAGAAAATCATCCTTGATTTAGAATGAAAATTTTAATAAAAGGGTGTAAAAAAACTAAACTCAGCCGCGCGACAGCCCATAGAGGGCCAAGGCCTACTGTGCCCATCTCAGTTTTCTTGACCTTGGGCTCTGGGGTGCAGGAGCAGATGTTCCGGTCAGGTGGTCAGCCGAACGAGGAACCCTCAGTGTTTAGTTCCCAAGCATGCTTGGTACTCATTTATCGACCCACTGAAGGGATGAAAGGCCGAGTCAACCTTGCCCGGCCCGAGGATCGAACCAGGGACCTGCGGCACGACAGAGCGAAGCGCTACCGCTCATCCACCAGGCATCAAAAGGGTGTAAAGGGAGTTAAAATAAGACAGTAAAGTCTTAAAACCAATTTCTGTTAAAATTAAGTAAAGTCAAAACAAACATAGATAAA
The DNA here is from genome assembly GCF_043381705.1 of Parasteatoda tepidariorum. NCBI lineage: Eukaryota > Metazoa > Arthropoda > Arachnida > Araneae > Theridiidae > Parasteatoda > Parasteatoda tepidariorum. The sequence continues at coordinate 56,729,503 of NC_092210.1, read as the reverse complement.
AACCATTAAAGTCGAGTAAAAATCGTTAAGATAAGTCAAAACCAAAGTAAAATTAATTTGGAAATTAAATCAGAATTTAGAAATCTACTTTAAGCAGAATTTATAAGTGGAAGGAAAATAGGTGTAAACAGAGTTAATTTAGTAAGAGTTAATGAGTAAAATTTAGTAAGTTAAAGATTACTTAGATAAGATATTAAAGTTAAGTTAAAAGTGACAAATCAAACCAGTGTAGAATTCATTAAACGAGATAGATTAAAATGATAAATAGTGATAAAAAAATAATAGAAGCGTAAGATTGATAAAATCATTATCATAAATCTAAGAGTGATAAAAATTCAATAATAGATAAAATTAAATCAATTAAAATTAAGTAGTTAAAAAAGAGTAAACAGTCAAGCTAAAATGTGCACAAACAATAGATGACGAAGAACAGGTAAGACCTAAGTCGGATAAAATATCATTAATTAAAATGGCCATTGAAGAATTAAAATATTAACATGGAAAAGTTAAAAGGATACAAATGGCACAGCAGAAATAATTGCCATTTTGGTAAGTTTAGCAAATATTGTAAAATCTATAGAGTCTTGTATAGAGTTTAGAATCAGCATATTTTCTAAACTTCTTCTTATTATTTTTATTATTTCTCTTCTGGCCAACAATGAATATCATTGATGTTGAGTGTCTAGATTGTTAAATTTGTTTACATGGTGTGTTTGGAAATGTGGACATTTTTTAACTAAATGATCAAGATTTTGATGCACTACACAGTATTGGCATGCATATGTTTTTTGAAAAATTCATGTAGATGTTCTCCAAGCACCCCATGATCCGTTAAAAACTTAAGATATAAATTGGTTTGCAGTCATTTTGAGTGAAGAATCTTAAAAGAATTCAAATTCCCTTAACATTTCACCCTTTCGACCACGTTCAAAGCTTCACTAATCTTGTATTCAGGTAGGTTATCCATCAAGTGCATATTTAAATCTTGAATTCTCCTGTGCTATTTATATATTTTTTTAAAATAAATGTATTCAATGATCTTGCATTGGTTCGACTTTACACCAGCCAGTAAGTGTAAAACATTTGAACTGGTTTTGGAGTACGACTCTGTTATGGTTAGCAGTGAAATTCTTTGGATCAATTTTAACTTTTCATTCATTTTGAGAGTATTGGTGTACCAGAGACTGGTGGTGTGAAGAATGTTCCTGTCGCTGGCATGGGGAGATATTTTCATAAGGTTTAAGGAACCAAGTTTCCATGGACACCATTCTAATATTTTGATTGAATTAGATTAACATTTCCTTAATCACATTTAAATGTGTTGTCTAAAGTCCGGGTCGAGAGTGACTCTTAGATGCTTTAGGCCTTTGAAGTTTTTTATATTGGTATTGTCACTGTGATATTTTTTTGTTATTTTTTGGGACAGTGATCATCCTTATTTTTCCAGCTTATATCTCTCGGCCCAGGCTGAGATCAAAGTAGAAATGTGGGTGTCCAAATAGTCAAAACGGTATAGAATTGAATGTTTAATGAGAAAAAACAAGTCGTTGGTGAGGGCGATAAATTGAAGAAAAATTAGGTTAATCATCAAAATCTTTAAAATCCAATTGTTCAAAATAAATACAAAACAGTATTAATTAAAAGTAACAGCCCCAGAGAAGAGCCCTGTGGTACTTCCACATTAACTTACCTTTCACTAATTCATTCCATTACCATTGTTATCAGTATAGATAGCTTATCTATTGTTGAGGAAGTCATATATTAATCGTAAAAGATTATCCATTTCATTCATTTAGATCATTCTTCAAAGTGTTCCATCTCTCATTATTGGAGGCATTCATAGATGCCCTGGAGGCATTTTTAATGTGTGTTTTATTTTCTGATTTGGCTGGTAATTCAAATTCCACTAAACTCTTTAGGGCAGGGGTGTCAAACTCAAAGGCTAACTTGGGCCAAATAAACAATGCTTAACATTTAGGTGGGTAGCAAAAAAAAAAAAAAAAAAAAAAAAAAAAAAAAAAAAAAAAAAAAAAAAAAAAAAAAAAAAAAAAAAAAAAAA
>NC_092210.1:56696198-56727408 GCF_043381705.1 Parasteatoda tepidariorum | reverse complement strand
ATTAATACGGTTTCGGACAGGAGATTTATTTCCATTCATAACAGAAAATAATTGCTCGCACTGAATAAGTACTTCCAAACATGGAAATAATTTCATATGCAAATTTTCAAGTATTTTCAAACCTTGCCGGTAAATATTTGTAAAATTCAAGCATACCCACTTCAATGAATTTTGCCTTCAAATTTGAGTCGCACTGAATCTCAATCACTTCCATTTGCATATTACTGGATAATGAGTCTATATTTATTGAGAAAATCGACGAAAACAAACAAAATTTGTCTTCCAAGGAATTAAAATCTTTAAACCTTGTTTCAAATTCTGTTCTAAGATTTGAAAATTTTTCTGCTTATTTTTGATACAATGCAATGGCAGGTGCCGCAAGCCAATTCGAATTTCACATTTTCGTACAATTTAAAATGATCCGTATAGTTAATAAATAAAGTATATTCTAATTTTATACGCTAGTTTTCTTTCTAATTCACATTTCCATTTTATTTTTACTTTGCGTCGGATATATTGACTGGGCGGCAAAAATGTTTATCTCGGGCCGCATGCGGCCCGCGTGCCGCGAGTTTGACACCCCTGCTTTAGGGCATCATCTGTCCCCCTGTCTGATCTGAAGCCAAACTGGTTATCATGAATTTGATTGTTTATTTCTAAATAATTACTTAGATTCTTACTAAATATTTTATCTAGTATCTTGCTCCAAACCGGGAGGAGAGAGATTGCTCTCCTTCCGGTATCATTCAGTATCCCGGTATCATTCATCCCGGTATCATTCAGGTCTAGTTAGATCTTGGTTTAGTTTGTGAATCAGGGCGACTCCGGCTATCTTCCATATACTTGGGAATGTGCCAAATGATAAATATTTGTTTAAAATATTCATGAACCATGTTTTGTTTATATAAAATAGCTCCCTAAAGATTTCATTTGGAAGGCCATCAGGGTCCGGAGCCTTGCATGATTTCTTAAAACCTTTTTAAATTTTGAAGGCATTTAAATTAAATTTTTTCATAAGTTACCAAATATGCAAAATTAAGAAATTCTTTTTAATTTTTTTTCTACGCATGCGCAGTATAAAAGAACTACCTTAAATGCTTATATATTGAGCAGTTTTAAATTATTTTTTTTTTAAATTTGAAGTAAATAATAATTAGTTTTAAGTTGCTAAAAATATTGTTTGCTTCCATTGAATATTTATAAATTTATAGCAAAAAAGCGCAATGCAATTTTTTTTTCTATAAAAATGTCTATATCTCCTTAAAAATATACTCTCGGTTTACGAAATTGCATACAGTTATTTTAATTAATAACTAAAGTAATCGATAGAAGTTACAAGCTCATTGCTTGATTTTCTGGCATAGGGTGTTCAAAAATATCTGTTTTCTTCCGTAATTTATTCTCGGTCTCCCAAACCTCTGAAAGTTTTAAATCTTATTGCTAGGTATTAAAAATTGCACGAACTAAACATTTCTAAAGTTATAAAATAATCCTTTAAGTATTTCTTGATAAATTTAAAAAAATGTCAAAAACTCAAAGTGTTTCTTCCATTATTGCAGGATAGTGTATATTAAGAAAATGATGATCTATGGAAACAATAGATAAATTGATTTTTTTTCTTCAAATACTTGAAATAAAACTGGGAGTGAGTAATAATGTAATATTTGTAAAGAACGTTACATTTTAGCATCCTTAGTGCTAGAATCGACACTTAAAGAACAGAAAGAGGAAAGAAAACCTAGAAAGAAGTATAGAAGACCTATAATAACTACAATTATTTCATGACATTTTTTACTAAGTATTATAACTTTTATTTTATTTGAAAACCTAATTTCCCTGAAATTCAGTAGATTTAGGTGTTTTTAATCCTATCTTCCATAAGTCTTCCAAAAAGTAATTTTTTTAAAATTTTTATTTTTTCCACACTCAAATATTAATCTATTGCTTCTAATACTATACATAATCTATTATTTTTGCTTTCTTTTTCTAAGAAGGACGAAATGCATGTTAAGAAAGTGATGATCGATGAAAACAATCGATGAATCTATTCTTCTAACACTTGAAATGAGGAATAATATAAAGGAGATAAGAATACATAAATATCATTGGCGAAAACATATTCATCGTTACACTTAAATAATATTTTCGTTAAACACAAACTTCATGATTTATTTACAATAGAAATATTACTCACTGGCCATGATTAAAATTTTCAGAAATGTTGGCATTTACGACAAACACTGCCCAAATATGTGTCTGTATTTCGTTGTTTTGAACAGAAAAAAATTCCTTAATTTTAAACTTTGGAAATTATTGCCTATTTTTGTCAAGTGAACAAGCAAAGCCGCGATGGCTAAGGGGATAGAGCATACGTCTTCCAATGAGGTGAACCGGGTTCGAATCCCAGCCATGGCTGGTCAATACGAATTCCGCACCCGGCTCACACCGACTACAATACTGACGTAAAATATCCTCAGTGGTATACGGTTCATAGGTTAGAGTCCCTTTGCCATTAGGGGAGTTTTTCGTGGTTTTCCTCTCTATGTAACATAAATGCTAGTTAGTTTCATAAAAAAGTCCTCCACGTAAACTAGTTTGCCCCAATACTTAATTCAGGAGTTCCCTAGTCTTCTGGATTGGGATCAAAATTACAAGGTTACGGAGTTGAGCATTAGTAGTCGTAAACGCAGAATTGAACTGGCTGCTCAACCATGGTTATAAAATATAAAATAAAAAGTGAATACGCATTCCCTTTGCCACTAGACTAATCCATGGAGGCTTTCGCGGTTTTCCTCTCGATATAATGTAAATGCTAGTTAATTCCATTAGAAAATGTCCTCCGCAAAGGACTTTCACCCAATACTGGGTTCAGGAGTTTCATCGTCTTCTGGTTTAAATTCAAAATTACAGGGCTATGAAGTTGAACATTGGTAGTCGTAAACTCAAAATTGGGTCGGCTGTTGAACGAAGTTTATAAAAAATATTCTTTAAGTAAATAAGCATATAATTCAAATCAATTTTTATTAAATGGAAAATTCCTAATTAAATAGCTGAATCTTTTAATACTTTAAAACTGTTATTCTTAAAGGGAACAAGCTTAAAACGTCTACCATAATTCTTAATATACACAAAATTAGATTTAGAATAATTAGTATCATTTTTGTAAGATTTGATCAAGCTCTTTCAACAATTTTGATGGCAACAATTTTTCCAATGAAATTGTTCTAAGGAAAAATGTAGAAAAAAATACAATGTTGCTTCATAATAACTCTCGTGATTGATTGTATTCTATTCTTCAATCATTCATAGATTCTTAAATCATTCATGTATTATATGAATCTAAAATATGTCTTAAAAATTTTTACTAATCAATGTTTAAGAAATATGGAGTAGAGTGGAGTAAGTCCGAGAAGTGGATTGAAATCAGGTTCCTATATTGTGTCGAAAATACTTCTGTATTTTAATGGACAAACTCTAAATTACACAACACTAATCAAGAAGAAAAACTACCATATCACTGTGTTCCAGAAGACCATGATCTTTGGCCAAAAGTCAAAATTACATTTTCAACTAAAATATGTGTAGGCAGTTTTAATATCGCCCAAATTAAGTATTCATCATCATTCCAAACATTATAATTTACTTTTTGGACCGAAAAGAGTACAATGTAGTGAAAAATATGTTAAATTTTTTTTTTTAAGTGAAACTTTTAAATTTATATTTCTGAAATATATATAGGAATTTCACCTTACTGTTACATTTTCATCAGAGTAATTAGTCTGAAATTATAGTACAATTTTTCAATTTGTTGGATTACTTAATACTCTTGACAAACTTATAGTTTATATCTTATCATATGAGATTTTACAATATTTGAATTACTTTCGAAACTTATCTCCAAAAAGTTCCGCGAGGTAATTAGCTAAACTTTTTTTTGTTGTCTTTTTTGATGTTTCTTCTTTCGAAAAAACCTGCCCCATTTTGCCCATATTGCAAGGTGGACTAAATATAACGAAAAACAAAAATTACGTTTTTTTTTCTTCATGTTTTCGCGTTATTTTGTAATTAATTCGCGTTATTTTGCAATATTATTTCAGAAACATAATTTGTTTTTCATTTTTAATGTAAAATTACGAAAATTATTACATTTTCATTGCTATATTTAATTATTTAAACGTATTATAATATTTTTTTAAATTTTTGTTCACCATATTTCAGTCGCCATTTTTTTTGCTTTGTTTTGGTATTTTTAGTGTATTTCAAATTTTCAACTATGAATTCAATTTACCTGCACATAAAAACCCCTAAATAAAACCCCCCAAATTTTGAACTACTAATTTTGAACTTTCTAATTTTCCTTTGTTTTTAAGCTTCCCTTATTTTTCGGTCATTAGAGTTATAAAACTTATTTTTAGTCCTGCTAAAAATAAGTTTTGTATATATTATTTAATATATACATATTATTTGATATATATATTATTTAATACGTTTATATATATATTATTTAATACGTTAACTAACGAGCTTATTATACTTGCGTACTCCAACAAACGATAAGGATTTAGTTCGATAAGTATCATCATTTATTTCAATAGCCTCTACTCGAGGGGTTCATTTTGATGTGTAGGCCCATACAGGGCTAACGAAAACTGCAGTGCAGCAGAGGAAGAAGATAACTATATTACATATAAATTACGTGCAAGGCATTCTTAAATTTTCATATAAAAAAGGGTCTGCTATTTTTTGATTTAAATTTTGGTATTTCTAAATTTCCCATTGAGTTAACTGATGCATCCGGTCTTGCCCTACTAGTCGGCTAAGACCAGGTGAGTTGACTTCTTGTAGGAAAAAAAAAACATTTGTAAAAAGTAGTACATCTATGACTTTTTAGGAATGATATATTTTATACAACTAAAAAATGAATAACTTGATTGAATTTGACAGTTTTCAGGGCGAACAGTTTAGGTCCAACAAATCTTCGAATCTTAACTACATGGTCTTACCCCACTTTCCTCTATCTTAGAAGAAAAAAAGAGATCCTTTTCTTTATATTTTTTCAAAAAAAAAATCTTCTTTTTAGAGATATTTTTTTGTTAAATACAGCTGTGTAGAGAATTTTTCGTTGCCCTTAAGATTTTTGTGGTTTTGATTTTTTAGGTTTTTGCTCCATGGGAAATGAAGAGCGATAAAAGGATTGTGACGCAAAAAATTTGGTTAAAATGAGTTAAAAAAAGAGGAAAATTAGCAGAGCAAATGTAAGAAAAGAAAGAAAGTGCAAAGGAATATGTTGGAAAATATCTCTCTTTTTCACTCAGTTCAGTATGCATATAAAATAATTGAGAAAATCTAAAAATGAAATATATAGCAGATAATCAATTTAATTAATTTAACTTGCAACCATTGTTGTTATTTTAAGTTTTAAGAATGCTTTTTTATTTAGTTATTGTGGTAGTCTTTAGTACTTAATATAGTAAAACGATACGGATGGTTGCTTAAAAATATACAGGATGACAAAAAATATTTTAGACACGTATAATACGAAATTTTACGCTTATTAAAATTTCACGACCGAACTTTCAAATATACATAAAAACATATTAACATAAACTTATTTACATGTTTTCAAATTTAGCAATTTTGGTCTTGATGAAGTGCTGAAAACATGTCGCAAAAATTTCTGCTGTGGATCGCTGTTCCATTCCTTGTTACTGGCCTGATATTTTGTTCCACTGTAAAAAGATTCTTTTTTAAGAATTTCAAAGTTGCTTGAGGTTTGATAAAACCCTAGTGCGTAAGACGAGCTAAATTAAAAAATTTCCATAAAATCTGTTTTTTCTTTTATGCTGTGAGAAAGTCAGGAGTGTAGGGCTTACACCGTTCTTGTTGTCTTTATATGNTTCACTGTGGGCAAAAAATAATACACTCAACTATTTTAAGTTGCACACTACACTTGTCTGATTCAATGCATTGTTTTCACATTCAGGAAATGTCATAGTTAATATTTTTTGTTTAATGTCAAAATTTAAAAATGACTAGAGGATAAAAAAGGTTTTTTTATTAATAATATTTTAACAATTAACAATGTAATAGATATGAAAATATCTGAGAGGAATGAGAATATATTTAAAATCCTTTTATAAATTCTTTGTACATTAGTTACCGCAAACAATTATTTAATTTCTATAATTTTAAAAGAAAGTATTCATTCAATGCATAACTTTTTGTACATTATTTAAAATTAAACTATAGTTAAATTTTAAAAAGAATTGGAAAAAATGCAGAGCAGTTTTGTTTAAATATATATAGATTGTCTGCTCAATAAAATCTACTCTAGCAAAACTCTACAAAATATACAAAGCCTAAAAACAAAATTTATAAGATGTGTTTTATTTTTCAAAACAATATGGGCTACAAAAATTTTAATGAAGCATGATTTAAAATGACTACTCTATTTCTGTCAGTTACTATACAACATTTTTAACACCAATAAAATTTTATTTATTAATACAAAATCAAATTCCTGCTATTTAAATTTCAAAAACTATGAAGATCACATAACAAGTGCTTGACTAAACAGATTTAAATGAAACTGCTTGCTTGATAAATTCATATATATATGTGTGTGTGTGTGTGTGATAAAAATTGTTGGTCCGAAATATATTTTGCCACTCTTGATTTTGTTCAAATTTTTGAAATTTAATTGCTTATAATTATTATCATTACTATACTTTATTTTCTTTATATTCTTATATACGCGTTTAACGGATTATAATTATGCATCTGAGAAAAATAAATTACTTAATCACATTCTTGAACTTTAATTGCGTATAATTTTAATTAAGTGTAAGAGAGTATAATTATGTTTGAGTTAGATAATCAATGACTTGCAGCTTGGATTATAATTTAGATTCCATTAAATGGATGTGTAAAATTTAAACTATATGGCATTACACTGCTTGAGCAAAACTTAAAAACCCTATTAATATTTTAATACTCCCATAAAACTGTATAATAAAGTGATCAGGGAGCAGCTAGCAGCTGTGAGCACTTACTAGTAGCGAGTTTAGAGCTTATCGTTTTATCGATTTACGTTCGAAAACTTTAATGCAAACACGAGGGAAAATTAAACGGTATGAATATAAAATCTAAAAGAACGGAAGATCTTCGTTGTTTAAGCTGCGAATCTTTAATTATTCCAAAAACTAAAATACTTTTGGAAAATGACTTTCAAAAGGTAAAATTTAAGTATAAAAATTGCAATGTGAAAAAATTCTGCTTAGAATTATATAAATTTCAAACGTTTCAAAATGGATTTTAATTTGTTTTCATTGTGAAGTTTTTTTATCGTCTACATTTTTCCATATGCATGGAACTTTACTAACCAAATTATTTTTTTATAACACTAATTTAGATTATTATAGATTTATGGAGATTTAATCAGGTATTATTTTCTGCGTCTCCTTTTTAAAGCCGTAATGCTAGAAAAAGTATTTAAGCTTATTAATGATTTTTTCCAATAACTTAGATTGAAAGATAACTGAAGTTATTAAGCGTCGCTTTAATTAATGATTTAAGTCTTCCTCATCTAATTAAGTTTACCTCCCTATATATATATATATATATATTCTTTAATTAATGCCCTTAAAAAAACTATTTTTTTGGCGGGAGTTTAATATCTTTTACAAAAATAATTCGTTAAAATGGTAGTCATTCTGATGCTGAGATGTACTTTTTTTCTTCCTGAAAATGGCAGTTTTAGAAAAAAAATGGGACTTGATTTCAAAGTACGAAAGATACATTTCCCAAATTTTTATTTCAAAATTCCTTTTAATTCAAATTATCTTTTTAAATTGTTGCCTGGCACTTTTGAGTTAAACTATATTTCTGTCTGAAAATAAAAGTCAAATTTTCAAGTTTCAGGAGAAATGGGGATTGATTTTATAGTTACATGAGACATCTTTAAAATTAATATTACTAATGTGCACAGCAAAATCCACATTTTTAATATAATTATATTTTCTACAAAAACCATTTCGTTAAATGTGGTTATAGAATTTAGAATTTAGCTGAATCTTTGTTTAAATGTGTCAAGTTCAAGTTTCAGGAGAAAAGGGGATTGATTTTATAGTTACATGAGACAGCTTTGAAATTGATGTTATTAATGTGAACAGAAAATCCGCAATATTTTCGTCATTTATACTTTCCACAATTTCAAATCAGCTTTTTTGTCCAATTTTTTTAGATCAGTAATTTAAACCGAAAGTATATTTCATTCATAAAAATTCTAAAACCTTTTTTACTGATTTTGATTGCAATTGTTTTCGTAAAAATTTAAAATACTTCATTTTGCTATAGTTCAGTAGATTCTTTTTAGAATACTCAACATAATAATTATGAATTTTTCATTTTTACGTTTACAAATTTATTCTTTTCTAAAATCCAGTAGCGCTAAGAGACTTTATCCGTTTTTGTATATTTTTTTTCTTCGTAAATGCAAATAAATAACAGTTCAACTCAATCACAAAGGAATTTCAGATGAAATTTGCAATAATAAATTTACTATTTTAAATAAAACGTAGACTAGATTGTGTTATAAAGTTTTTTGCATTAAAATATTTATCGGCACGAAAAGTAAGTTGATTTCAGAGATATTATGAGATTCAAATAGTTTTCATTCAGGCAAAAAAAAAATCTCAAATCAATTTCCAAGTTTTTTTCAATTTATAAATTGGTGTTATAAATGATTTTTAAAACAATGTGATGCTTTGTATGCCATATTTTGTTCAAACACTGCACATTTTTTAGGTAGAAAGATTCCAGATTTTTTTGTTTTGACTTTTAAATTTTAATTTCAAAAATTTTTTTCGCTTTCGTTTGAAATGATCTATGAAGAATCTTTGTTTTCCTAAATTATTTTGCGTCATATAAATAGATACGTATACTTACGTAGATCATATAAATAGATACTTACGTAGATAGAGCATTAGAACCGATGCCACGATGAATAATTTCTCAGAATTAAATGCGAGGTTTTAGAATAATTTCAGAACGATACTGTTAAATGCATATTTATTACTTGTCCGGCTAAAATTACGTTCTCTGTAAATTCTTCACGCAAAACTTTTATTTTTAAAAGTATTAGTTTTGCTTTACATTTCTTGAAAAAATCTTATTTAGAAGGTTTATAAATATCGCGGTGGTAAAAAGACTTTAATTATCGTCAATTAGAAGAAATTGTTATTTAGTACACAATCTTGCATCACTATGGCATCCTTTATTGTAGAGGATTCTGTAAAAGGAAATGAATAAAAAAAAACGAAAAAAAACAAGGGATAATAAGAAGAAATTAAATGAATCAGTGAATTCAGGTATTATTGAATAAGTGAATGAATAAATTGTTGTAGTAATTCACTTGCAAACCAATAAAGGAAATGAGTGAATCTGCACTTATTACTTAATCTGTGAATTATTGAGAGTTTTTGAGCAAATCAGCGAGCGAGGAAATTAGTAAACCCCCTGAAAAAAATGATCAAATAAGCACAAAGTCATAGAAATGTTTAGTTTTCTTTCAAATTGCTTTCACGTGCAAATTTTGGTAACAGTAGAATATTTATTACGGTTTTACGTTTGCTCTTAACTATTTAAAAATTAATGTGTCAAAATAATGTTAACGGTAATACAGTCTATGGGGAATGCAAATTTATTAAATATTTTTATGCTAAAAAAGTACAGCAAAGTAAACCCCCTGAAAAAAATGACAAAAAAAACTCCCCAAAATTCCTTGAAATATTTAGTTTTCTTTCACATTGCTTTCACGTACAAATTTTGATAACAGTAGAATATTTATTACGATTTTACTTTTGCTCCCAACTATTTAAAAATTAATACGTCAAAATAAAGTTAACAGTAATACACTCTACGGGAACTGTGAAATTATTAAATATTTTTACGCTAAAAAAGTACAACAGAGGAAAGCCCTTAAAAAAATGACAAAAAAAAAAAAAAAAAANTGAAAAAAATGACAAAAAAAAACAACCAAAATTCATAGAAATATTTAGTTTTCTTTCACATTGCTTTCCCGTACAAATTTTGGTAACAGTAGAATATTTATTACGATTTTACTTTTGCTCCCAACTATTTAAAAATTAATACGTCAAAATAAAGTTAACAGTAATACACTCTACGGGAACTGCGAAATTATTAAATATTTTTACGCTAAAAAAGTACAACAGAGGAAAGACCTTGAAAAAAATGACAAAAAAAAAACAACCAAAATTCATAGAAATATTTAGTTTTCTTTCACATTGCTTTCACGTACAAATTTTGGTAACAGTAGAATATTTATTACGGTTTTACGTTTGCTTCCATCTAGGTCAAAATTAATATTTCAAAATAAAGTTAACGGTAATACAGTCTATAGGGACTGCTAAATTATTAAATATTTTTACGCTAAAGAATACATCAAAATAAACTCCAGAAAAAATGATCAAGTAAATTCAAAAGTCATAGAAATGTTTAGGTTTCCTTCACATTGCTTTCACGTACATTTCACGACATACATCATTTTAGCAACAGAAGAATATTTCTCTTGGTTCTGAATTTTTCAAATAAAGAAACCATTTTGGAGATCATGTTGCTTAAGGATTCTTAGTTAAGATAATTTTTTTTTAAAAATTGTAGTTTCATGGAATTATTTGATAGTTTTTGAAAAAGAATGAGTGAAGAATGATAATTCAAAAAAAAATTCGTTTACTTACCAAAAAATTTAAATCAGTTATGAAATGTAATAGAAAATAGTTAATATGATGAAGGAAATAAATAATAGAATGGAAATAAAAAACATTTTAACAAAATGATTCCATGTTTTTTAAGAATAGAAATAAGACATATATGAAATCTTTAAAATTAAAAAATGAAAATATAAATGTGAGTTTGCAGACAAATTTGTGTTTCCATGTTTTTCAAGTCATAACATATGAAAAAAAAACTGCATTCTTCATGAAAAATTTCAGGCTCAGACGCAAGCGATTGCAGATATTCTACGAAAGCATCGCAGTAATAGTCTTCCATAATAATTCTAAACTCGTCTTTTGAGAAGGAATTCTTAAACGATCTTTAGCACAAATGCTCTATTAATCTATTTTTACAGGCACTATTATTTATTCATTTCTTTTTATTATTTATTTATTATTATTATTCTTTTTATAGAATTAAAGCTCAAATCATTTGAATTCAAGTGTATGAAAATTATCCGAAAATCTGAAATTTTTGATAAAGAAGTCTTTAATTATAATGAATTATTTTTAAAAATCAAAGGTCTTTAGAATTCATTTTCTCTTTTTTATATCTTATCCGGCTCTAGGTTTTATCTCTAAGAAAAATAATAGTACCCGAAGAATATAACAGATGGCGCAAAAATCGATTTATCCTTGCAGCGGGCTCAGAAAAGAAGCCATTCACAAAGCATGTGATAACGGAGAACATAGAGCGATTCTTCCATACGCGGGCCAGTGAGGCAATTCTAGTCTCCAGGCAAGTGGAACCATTAGTAGTTTATTATAGTGTAGAATGTAAATAAATGAAGAAGAGACTGTAAAAAGCTGGTGGGAGGAAGCACCTCCCCTCTTTCTAGTTTTCTTCCGACTTTGTTTTGTTTCTATTGCTGGAGCACTTAAAAAACATTTTTAAACAACTACCGAAAGAGAGATGCGAAAATAAAAAGTGAAGTTTTAAAAGCTGGATGGAGAAATAAAATAAAAACTTATCCGGGATGTGTTTTGGAAGAGCAAGAAGTAAAAGAACTTTGATAAAATGTTTGTGAACATTCCCGAGTTGGAAAAGTTGAAAGAACTGTGATTTTTTTTTAAATAGATGTTTTGAAAATATTTTAAGATTTTTTTTCACTTGACTTCCGGAGTGCAAATGCCGGGTATGATCTGATTTATGGTTGTGAAAGAATAATATTTATTCTGAATGGAATTAATGCTCAATTTTTCCAAGCAGTAGTCAAAACTATATTTGTTATATCTAGTCAAGATACCAAAGAAGGAATTGTGGTTTTCGCGATACCGTGCAAAAACTTGATTACTTATTGAAGTGAAACCAGTGCATAATCCATTTAAAATTAAAAATACTAATTTTGATATTTTTTTGGAGAAAACGAAAATTATCCGGTACTTTTTACTTTAATTTAGCAATCAATCTAAGCAAATTTATAATACTCATAATCTACTATTAAGTACAAATTTTTTTCATCGAGTATAATTTTAATTTATTTTGACATGCATTTTTGCATATTAACATTTTTCCATTAATAGAACAGATTTTAAAAATATAAGCATTTAAAATATAAATATTTAAATTTCAAAAAGTGTTTTGTCTATAACTTTACAATTCTTAATTTTCATAACAACATACTTTTCTCTGAGAACTCAAATATTCGATTTATCTAGTCTGTAAAATGGGGTGCACACCAAGCCTGCATGTTAACAATAGCGGGGTGGTCCGCTGTGCTCAGGATGATGACTCCAATGGTCGTAATCAGCTCATTGGAATGCAAGGTAACTTTCGAACTACTGGTGATGGTATTGAAGGACCGAGCAGCGATGCACATGTAAATGGTGACTTTTCATTAGTGCCATCTACACAAGATGAAGAAATTTTAAGTGGTTCTGTTTACTTCCAGGCTATTGCCAAAGAAAAAGAGGTAAGTTTTTTTTGTGGTTTATTTTTCATTGATAGATGAATTAGATCATGTCTATATAACTAAATACAGTATTGAATTATAAATAATTGCAAGCAAGTCAAATTTTGCAGATGGGAAAAAAAAACTTGTTATCAGGAAAAATGCAGTGTTTTAGAGTTAATAACTAAAAATAATATTAAATTTTGAAGAAAGGATAATTACTTACCAGCCTTATTCTGTATATCAAAAAAGTCTTATTAAGTATGAAGGAAAGAATCCTTCTTTTTCTGATAATACTGTAAATATAATATACATATATAATACAGCAAAGTTTGTGAATATAATTAGCATAATTTAACAGAAAATATTAAACTTATTTCCGAACCTTTTTTGTTTCATTGTGATTTATAACCTATATTTACAAAAAATCAAACAAATGAACAAAAAACATCCATTAACATTTATTTAACACGAAAATAAGCAGCAAGCCGAAGTGTGGGTATACTAGGGATAAATTCCTTTATTAGACACTCTCGAAAAGATTAGAGTAATCATTCAATTTCTGAATAAAAAATAAAAACAAATTGGGTGCTAAAAATAGCATCAACACCTTTGGTAAATTAAAAAGGAAAAACTATATGAACGATGTATGTTCATAAAATTTGAATTCATATTTCGAATTTATTTTTATATTAATGTATGCCAAAAAAATTTTTTTTTTCGGAGAAAAAAAAATCTTTTTCCAGTAAAATGTTCTAAAATTTTTTTTGAAAACAATCTTTAATATAATTTTAATTTTTTATCAAAAATATATTATTGCATTTCATCTAAATTATTTTGCTTAGGCCAAGTATTAATGTTAAAACTAACCTCATACCAAAATTATAATTAATAATCTAGTAACAGATTTAAAGCTTTAGTGTACTTAAGTCATCGATTTGATTCTCTCTTTGACTGGATGCCTGGGGCTTTTACTCTCTTTACCTCCCTCTCTACACTCCGCTGTGCTTATAGCACCCATCTACCTAACTGTGGTAAAACTTGGATCAAACGATCTGGATGATGCTTTAGCTAGTATCTCCTTAAAATAGCATAATTCCATGATTTTCTATTAATACAAAACCAACGTGTCACCTTCTGGTTATATTAGTTAAGTTTATATTTACTCAAGCATTGACTATTTATATAAGTTATATTCTTTTTGCAAACAAGTTGTTATAAATGATTGAAAATTTTATTTGTAAATATTTCATTACATTAACATTTTCGATAAAGATACATTAGATCTATATTATAGTTTATTGTGTATAGTTTTTGTTAAGCTTGACTGCTCTCTTAAATCATATATGACAACTAAGTTGCTTTTTTTAAAACTTAATTAAATCATAAATAAAATGTGCTTCTTTGTGGGATTCTGAATAGTGCTAATTTGGAAAAGCTGTAGCTTCCACAGAATAGTATTTAGGATATGTTTTTGAACAGTAAATGAAACTGTGCAATTGTACATTTCTTTCGTGTATTAATCAATTATTATTATTTTGTTATTTCGCACATTTTTCTAAATAAAATTTCAAGCTATGACAGGAACAAATTGTTATTTATTCATTTTTTGAATAAAAAACTGAATGAAAAAAATAGCTGAGAGGTTGTTAAACTCATATAATTTATCTTATTAATAGTTACTACAAATTAATATTTTAGACGTAGTTTTTGGGGTAATGAAATCAAGTGTTTTTAACTGTTTGAATTAAAACACCTAAATTGTGTATTTTTATGCCAAAATAATTTATTTTATAAAACTTAAATTCAGATTCAAGAAAATTGCACCCCCTTTGTTTAAGAATGTTTCGTACTTTACCAGATGCTGAAATGCTTTCACCTTATTAGATAGGCCAGATTAGACACCATATTAGATACCATAATTTACCTGATTAGATACCATAATTAGATAGGACAGATTTTTGCATAATTAGATTAGCAGATTTTTGCATTAAAATTAAAAAATATGCAATTGAAAGATCTCGAAATTTTTCGTTGTGTTATTTATACACATTTAATATCTGATTCCATTGGGATAAAGCTCAAACCTAATATTTTTTCCACGGATTTATTTTTAAGCTCTTATTTAATTTTTTGTTACTAAAAAACTCGGTAAATGCATTTCATCTAGCAGATTATTTCGAAAAAGTGTACAATTTTAATTTTTAATATGTATTTTAATTATTGTAATTGCATAAATTGACTGATTTCAGATTTGTAAAAATAAATATAATTTATTAAAAAATGTTAAATGTTAATTGTAAAATTTCGTTATTATAAAATGATTCAAATAAGATAATATCATGTGATTAGGGACCGTTAAAGTTTTAAATGTTTAATTTTGATAAATTATCTAGCAATAACAATCTAGCAACAATAATCGGAAGTAATAACCGAGAATAATTTCAAGAAGGAATGATAAATAAATACTGATGGTAAATACCGTTAAATTATGAAAGAATTAACAATTTATTAGTAAATATTGTTGAAACTTAAATTTTATACTTATTATTATCAGTTTACCCTAAAATGAATAATATTTTCGCACACTGTGGAAAATAAATCGTGGAAGAACGTGGTTTTTTCCTCCGTGCATGATAATTTAATTACAGTATGGAGCAAAACATGATTATATTTGTTAAGCAATTATAAGCAAAATAATAAAGTTCATTAAAATTTTTTATTGAAGCTATATAAGTTCTAATGTTTATCAGACTGATTTTTTTCAACGCAACCTTAGCTATTGAATTAGTGTTTTACTCGGAAAATTCCACAAAAGCGGAGCTTCTTAAGATTCCTCTCTCCTCCGGTTTAAACTTAACCATCAAAGGGTTGAAGACAGAATTCTAAATATACTTTTAGTCATCTTGATTTACTTTTCCCAAATGAACAGTATAAACATCGGCAACATCTTTCGAAACATGCAAATTACAAAGTTGACACCCAACTAAACGTGCGTATTTTAAGCTCTAAATTGATTTCTCTTGTAAAATTATTCCAACGCAATTCTGCATTCAGCATTTTGTTTTAGAAATATAAACATAGTATTATGTCTCTGTATATTTTCAGATTTTTGATAAATATCTTTAATTTGTGCAATTTATGATAATAGAATTGTTCATCATCATCTAAATCAGTTTTCACTAGTTTAGGCAATAACATAGGTAAAACTATACGCAACGAAAAATATTATAATAAAAATATCGTACTGTATAGTAATAACATTTCTGGTACCAAGTGATTACCAATATCTTTAATTTGTGCAATTTATGATAATAGAATTGTTCAGCATCATCTAAATCAGTTTTTACAAGGTTAAACAAAAAAATAGGTAAAACTATACACAACGAAAAATATTATAATGAAAATAACGTACTGTATAGTAATAACATTTCTGGTACCAAGTGATTACCAAATGAGTGGTGTAATTTTTCTATTCATACGGTAATGGTTTACTGGAAATTTTGGTTTTCAAAAATTTTATTCTGATTACCCCAAATATTGTAAAAATACAAAACTGGAAAGTAAATTTAAGCAAATAAATGTTTTCCAGGACATGAAATTTCACCTTTTCTACCAAATTTTATGACATAACATAAAATCATATTTTATTGTTAGCTTTACTAAATATTTAACTTTGCAAAAACTTCATTAAAAATTATCGAGCTTTTCGATGCTCTTATATAGCCAGAAACTTAGTAAATTTTACTATATTCTGGTAGTTTTGACCAGATTTTCAGTGTAGAATAATTTAATCACAGTTTAGAATAATTTAATCATGTGCATTTTCAGTGTAGAATAATTTAATCACAGATAAATACGCAGCATTAAACTATTTACCCTGAACTATTAACATCGCCATTTATATCGCTTTACACTTTTGAGAAACTCCGTATAATCAATAAAATTTTTAAATCTCTATTTCTCCAAATCTTATAAAGCGACGTCTTTATTTTCTTCATTTTTTGAAAAATATAGTGTGTAAAATATAGATTATTAAATGAAAATCATAAGTTCAATCTAAAATTCAAGATGGCGATGCATGAAGGTTCTTGAATTGTATCGCATATTTAAACGAATGTCATATGTTACGAATAAAGATGGACATTATAAATTTAGAATTTTTAGCATATACTTATTCTTTCATTTACTTTTTTCTAACAATTTTTGTAGTTAATATTTTAGAATTACTGTACAATATAATAAATGAGCATCACTTTGAGTTTTAAGCCGTTTATTTTTAATACGATTGTTACGATTGCTATTGAACAATTGCTGCTGAAACGATAAGATAAGTTGAATATAAATAGTTTAACAGTTAAAAAATAGTTGAAAAAATAACTTCAATAAATGGAGATCAAGTGTGAAGAACATGTCCCTGAAAAGTGATTCTGAGAAAAAAAATGAATCCTGCTAGTGGGCAATAACCGTTTTTCTTCAGATCAAGGGTACCCATCTTCACTATGTAATAATTCAAAAGAAAAACCGATTTTCCACGTTGTTGATTTGTCAAAACTTATTAATCCCCAGGCGGTGACTCAAAATGTCATTTTTGTGAGAAATGGACATAAACCGTTCGTCCCCCTGGATCTTTAAATGTATATTGCACATCTTTGTAACAAACAGGAAACAAAATAATGCTAAATAACAAATAAATATGTAATTTTCAGGTAAAAATCGTTGTAGCTTTCTCTCAATAACAGCTAAAGATTTATGGATCATTTTCGAAATTAAAAATTTCATAACCTTTTTTTTTTACCTCTTCAGAATCTAGTGACAACAAGGAGAAACTTAACATCATTCTCATTTCAGGTTATATTTAGAAATAAAAATTATTGATGACACCGATTGTATAGTTTAAAAACATTAGTTTTTTTCACGAACAAGTTTAAGTTAAAATTTATTCATATTATCACTCTATTAATGAGAGAATTCGTTGATTTGTTACCGAATGAAGTAAAATAATGCAAACGTCAAAATCGAAATTAGAGAACTCAAACATTTCTTCAGAGATTTAATTTTTTTTTGGATAAGAAAAAGGAAAAAAAAATTAGAACTCCGAAACTTATTAACTTATTAACTGCAGAAAAATTAATCCGCACAATTTTTTTTCACTCTTTATTTGAAACAGAAGAAATAATTAAAATTATTTTGACATATTTTAATGAGTGCTTTTTCGTCAGAATGTAACATAAATAAATTTTTAATTATTTTTTGAAAGGAATATTAGATTAATAATTTTTTTCGGAATGAACTCAAATTTATATTTAAGCTTTAATAATGAACTTATTGAAATAATCTTTAAATTAAAAAAAAAATTATGACATTGAATAGCATGATCTCAAACTTTTAATTTTTGATCAAAAATGTTTGACATTTTGGTCATTTTTGATCAAAATAGGAAGTTAAACAAAATTACTCAAGAATACTTAAAAAAAAGATTAACAATAAAAACGCACGGTTTTTCAACTTCAGTTGCCCTAATAGAGTATTCTTCTCCCAATGAGGAGACCCAGGTTGGAATCCCAGGGGTGGCTGGTTGATACGAATTTTGCTCCCAGCTCGCACCGACCACAGTGCTGACGTAAAGCATCTTCGGTTGTAGACGAATTGTGGTAAGGGTATCTCACTGGTAGTTCTAAAGATAACAAAAACAATTCATCGATATCTACATATCTGTGATTTGTTTTCTCTAAACTCAGCTGCGCAACAGCACATAGAGGGCCAAGGCCTACTGTGCCCAACTCAGTTTTCTTGACCTTGGGCTCTGGGGTGCAGGAACAGATGTTCCGGTCAGGTGGTCAGCCAAACGTAGAACCCCCAGTGTTTAGTTCCCAAGCATGCTTGGTACTCATATATCGACCCACTGAAAGGATGAAAGGCTGAGTCAACCTTCCCCAGCCCGAGGATCGAACCCAGGACCTGTGTGCACGGGAGCGCGAAGCGGTATCACTCAGCCACCGGGCGTCATGATTTGTTTTCACC
The DNA here is from genome assembly GCF_043381705.1 of Parasteatoda tepidariorum. Taxonomy (NCBI): domain Eukaryota; kingdom Metazoa; phylum Arthropoda; class Arachnida; order Araneae; family Theridiidae; genus Parasteatoda; species Parasteatoda tepidariorum. Next base: position 56,708,699 of record NC_092210.1, on the reverse strand, counting down.
TAAAGTAATTATTTTTCATCTAAAGTAAAAATGTTACAGAGAAAATAATCTGTTAAGTTTTACAGACTTAACAGATTTTTGTCACAGACAAATGATAACTCTTGTTCTTTTTTCAACCTAGAAAATAATTACGACTGGTCCTTAAAAAGTTTAGTGACACATAACTAATTACATCTTTAAATGAAAGTTCATTGAAAAAAATAAGATTTCCAAGTAATAGTTATGAAAATTAATGGCTCCTTAGAAAAAAAAGTAATTATGAAAATGAAAACATTCTATCAGAAAAATTACTTGAACATTATATCGTTCAAATTTGCTTCAACTTTAAGAAGTCAAATTGAATAATAATATCACGCAATCATATTTAAATTGGCTTGATTTACACAATAATGCTTTTAAAATTGCAAGAGTGTTAAGGTTATATCGAATTTCCACAATATTTTGATTCAGCGTTCTCTAAATTTCAAAAATTGCAACTTAAAAATATAATTTGAAACATTAAATTTAAAACTGAAACATAATATAAATGCACAACAAACATTTTAAAAGCCATTCTTTTATTAATGCAAAGATATATTTTCTCAGAGCTCTTAAATTTATAGAAAAATCTCGAATCTCCAGTTTACTGTTCGTAATTACAATTTATAATGATTTGAATACAATAACACTTCGCTAAAAGCAAATGGATAACAACCGCTTCGCATTCCTTATCGATTATTCTGTTATTATTTTTGTATTTTTTTCATTCTCGCTGATAACCGAATTGTGTCAGAAGGGCTTTGTTATCCTTGATAAGATGCATTCATTGTACGACGGAAATAGTTGAAAAAATAGCTGGAGTTTTAAAAGAGGATGTCACTTATTTTCTTTAATGTAACATCACATTAGTTTCTTAAATTTAAATAATTTAGCACGTTGCCATCTCCAAATTAAAAATATCCAATTTAAAGTTAATTTTATCTGAAATCCTTTACATTTTTTGTTGTCATAACTTGTCAGTTATTTTAATTGTTTCATATTTTGTATTTATAATCTGTAAACTGAAGAAAACTGATTATTGTTGGTTTGATAACAATGCAGTGAGGATTTAAAAGAAAAAGTCTTAGAGCTTTTTTAAAAGGTCATAGATTAAATGATGGAAAATATATATAATTAAAGCATTTATTATAAATGATTAAAGGGATTATAAATAATTAAATATTATGAATAAGTAATTAAAACAATTCTTTCAAACTTTTGATTGTGCATTATATACCGACTTCTTTTAAGGAAACAAAATTTAAAATAATAAATAAAATTTTCTAATTTTAAATGAGTTTAAATCAGTTTTTTTATTGGATAATTTCATTTGATTTACTTTCATTTGTCTTCATTAAAATTAATTTAAAACTTTTGTGTTTAAAAAAAAACAACGATTTTGATTTTGTCTACAGATTAAATGTACGAAATATGTAAACTAAAACAATGATTTCGACACCAAGTCAAGTAAAATTTAACTGAGTGTTACATTTATTAATACAAAATCGTTTCAGTTTCGATAGTTTTAGTGACATTTTTAAATTCCGTAAAAATGTTAATTAATGTTAATTTTACAAAATTATATCAAAATAATTTGGTTGTAATATAAATTTACATAATGATAGTGAAGAAATTCAAGTTCATATATATTTAGTTTAACATAACTGTTTCAAGACGAAATATAATGCTATCTGATACTAACATCTAGACAATATAACATCATTCTGACAACTAGAGTGTCATCTAGAGTCCACTCCTAGAATTTTGGGAGCGTATTGTAAAGCAAAATCGTTCAATATTTGATGCCACCTTAATGTGACTTTAAGTTGAATCTTATTATAGCATTTCATAAATTTAATTGCAAGATACCGTAGTTCTTGAATTTGAAATTTACTGGCTAAAAAATGCTGGTCTGACTATTTCTCTGCGTTAAAAAAATCGTAAATCTGGCTGTCACTATTTTGGGTGTTCAACTTAATGTTAAATTTTGTTCTGCAGCATTTAAACAATAAAATTCAAAAAGGCAAATTTGAAATCACTAACACATGTAAAGGAGACATGGTGGCTCAGAGGATAGAGCGCTCGCCCTTCAATGAAGTTCGCCGGGTTCGAATCCCACCGATGACTGGTTGATTCGGATTCCCCACCCGGCTGGGACCTACCACAGTGCTGACGTAAAATATCCTCAGTAGTAGACGGTTCATGGGTTAGTGTCCTCTTTCCGTCAGGTTAACCGTGGAAGGTTTTCGTGGTCCTCCACTCCATGTAACGCAAATACGGGTTAGTTCCATCAAAAAGTCCTCCACGGAGGCAAAATTCTCCCAATACTTGATTCACTGGCTCCCTTGTCTTCTGGATTAGATTCAAAATTCAAGGCTACGTAGTTGAACATCAGAAGTTGTAAACCCAAATATTGGGTCGGCTGTTCAACGACGGTTATAAAATAAAATAAAATAACATGTGTAAAGAGCCGTGATGGCTCAGGGGATAGAGCGTTCGCTTTCCAATGAAGTAACCGGGTTCGAATATCGGCGATGGCTGTTCGATACGAATCTGCACCAGGCTTGCACCGACCACAGTGCTAACGTGAAATATCCTCAGTGGTAGACGGATCATGGGTTAGAGTTCTTTTGCCGTCAGGCTAACCGTGGGAGGTTCTCGTGGTCCTCCGCTCCATGTAACGGAAATACTGTTTAGTTCCATCAAAAAGTCCTCCACGATTGCAAATTTCTCGCAATACTTGATCCACTAGCTTCCTTGTCTTCTGGATTAGATTCAAAATTATAAGGTTACGGAGATGAACATTAGAAGTCGTAAACCCGAAAATTGGGTCGGCTGTTCAACGACGGTTATAAAGTATAAAAGGATGAAAGTAACATGTGTAGAAAAATGAACAGGGAAGGAAAAAAGAAATTTAACTGTCTATAATTGGTTTGGGAATTGTTACCTTTAAACTTGCTGAAAAAAATATCATACGCTCTACAAGCGGAGATGGAATTAGGAAGAAATTAGAGAAATAATGAGAGAGCAGTGTTGCCTGCTGTAAAGCTTAACATTAATGATGACATTTTTAAACCTGAAAAAGTTAATAGAGAGTGATAAGAATAATTTTCTATTTGAATTGCTTTTAGTCTCGTTGGAGTGTAAAATTATTTCTCATTTTTTTTCTTATTATTGATTCCCACATTCTGTATTCCTTGGGTTAAATTTTTTTTCAAGTTCAGATTAGTATTTTTCAATTTTATGTAATCGTCTATTTGCTGTTAACATTTTAACAAATTGTTTTTATATAAAGCCACAATAATTGTATAATTTGAAAATGAAATGTTTTATGTTTTGGTGGAAATGGTGGAAAAAAAACAATGATTGAAAAGGGGGTCAACGAGAAGATCAAGTAGACAATCCTATTTTATTGAAAAAATGTTTTGTTAAAATGAGTGACTTTTAATCGATAAAATTACTTCGGTGATTTAAATTAAGTTTGAATAGTTCTGCAGTTTAATGATATGCATGCCTCAAAGCTTAATTAAATTGTTCATATTGGTAAACGAAATTTGTTTGATTTGCATATATGCTGCGGGTGTTATAAGAGTAAGAAAGATAGAAATATTTCGGTAGCTTCTGTTTTACAGATATTCTTAAATTTTGATTAAATTTTGCAGCCACGGTAATGGATTTTGAGCAAAATAAATTTAATAAGCAAGGTATAAAGATGAAATCACCCAATTGTTAATAACAAAGCAATATAAATAGTTTTAGTAAAATAATTTCTCATAACAGTTCCACAAAATTCACATTGATTACTTATATATTTTGATTTATCACATCATTACCCTTAAAAAAGATTTACTGCAACGATATACAAAAGTGGTAATTAATTTCAAACCTTTGTTTGGGCTAAATTGACATGTACAAAAAATAAAGGAATAAAAGAAATAATTAACATTGCAAGATGTGTTACTTTTCTTGAACTAGTAAAAGTGTGTTATTATTATTTATTAGTGATTGTAAGAAAGCGATACAGAAGTTTTAGAAAATAATTTCTAGGATATTGTTAAGAAAAAATTCTGAGAAGTAGTTCTGTTGGTGTTCATACAATCGCAAAAAGAGTTTAAACTTCAACCCTAGCAGCAAAATAACTTGGGCCAATATTCATTAATCTTGACTCATTAAGGGTTCAAAGGGCTGTTATTTTTTCGGTATTGGCCATTAATAAGAATTTACTGATTCACCCGATATTTTACAGCCACTTTACAACCGGTATCAGTCCTATATAGAATTGTCAGCATCTGCTGTTTTATATCCATTATTTAGCCAATATAGGTTCCATGTTGGCCAATGTAGACCCTATATAGGCCATTCCGGGACCAATATTGCAAAATATTGACATCCCAATATTAGTCCCCCGGTGCATGTTCTTATCTTTGAATTATATAGACTCTATGGACAGCCACAGATAGTGCAGGTCATCCAAAGCAATAGATTAAGATGGCTTGGCCATATCTGGAGAGGTCAAGAAAATAATGCAGTCCGAATCGCCACCTTTAAAAATCCTTCGGGATCTCGGGCCAGAGGAAGATCTCCAACTAGATGGCTGGATGACACTGCTGAAGATCTAAAAGTATTAAAGATAAACAACTGGAAAAAAGTCGCCATGGACAGGAGGCATTGGAGGCTACGTGTGATTGAGTCAGCCAAGGCCTGTAAGGGACTGTCGTGCTGAAGAAGAAGAGGAAGAAATATGTTCTTATGGACCCTTATTGAACCAATTCTGAGCGCAACTTAGGGCAAGGTAAAATTGTTGCTTGGGAAGTTGTAAGAAATATATAAAATATGAGAAGAACCTGGTGTCGTAAGAAACAAATATACAGAGAATTATAAATAATTTTGATCATATGGTCAGATTGCTCGAAGATGGCAGTTGAGAGAAATTTCTTCTACCCATAGTCCAAGTAGAATAGCAGTTAGAATAGACTACAGAGTGACTGTGTTGAAAAAAAAATCTAAATATTCTAAATGTTAAATATTTAAATCTGTTACAGATGCTTGAAGAAAGCTTTAAGACAAAGTCTAGGTTCACTCAGGGCTGTCAAGCCAATGAAGAAGAGTTTTTTTATTTACAGGATATAGAAGTTCTTGTTTTTTGGCATTATGAACTATGGCATTATGAACTATGTTTATACGTGAGCTACTATATCCACTTGCAAAATATAGTAGTCGTGGCATCTAAATAGCATAAATCTAAAAACCGAAAATTTTAGTTTAAAGTTTTAACACTTTTATATAATTGATACTTAAAACTTCTTTTAAAAATATTTTTTAATTTTTTTTAAAAATATTTTTTTTTATATATATGGCCGTTAAATCTAAGACTTATCGTAAATACATTAAGGAAAGCTATTTAATAATAACTAAGTTTCAAAAGATAGGAAAAATATATTCAATGAATGAAATTCTTTTCATTGCAAACATGGCGTGTTTTTGCTATAAGAAATAAAACAAATAGCTTTTAGCTGAATCTGAAATAAAATATTAATGAGAAGCTTAATTAAATTCGAAATATCTTTAAAGCTCTTATATTACATTAAAAAATGTATAATATTAGTGAAAGTTGATACTTAGTTCCTAATGCTGCTAAAATATTTAATTTATAATTTTTTTTACAGATAATGTGTTTTTAGGATGAATCACTTTAATGAAAAGCATTTAAATAAGCATTTAATGCAATATTATTAAATATTTAATGACTATCTTTTCTCGAAGAAATGATTTTGCATTTTTTAATTTTTTATAAAAACACTTTTGTGTTTCACCATTTATGAAAAACGTTTTTATCAAAAGAAAAAAAAAAGTCCTTTTGTCATTTTTGTTTAAAAAAACCCCATCTGAATCGAATATTTTAATATAAATTTAAAACATACTTCTAAGATTATTTTTTATTTTATTGGTTGTTAACCAATTTTCTTAAATATGAATGAAGTTGAATTATACAAATTTATTTATAAACTTGGAATTTCATTTTTTTAAAAATTAATAGATTTGTAAAGAACGGTGCAAAATTAAAGAAAAATACTTATAACTGAAAAATAAAGAACAAAAATTGTCCTAACTGTGAAGTCTCAGAGACGTTTCGGGCAGGAGCGCGAATTTTGCTTTAGAGAATTCTGAAGTTAGAAACTGACGGTGTCAGATTTCTTGATTATTATTTTGATAATATTCTTCTAAGTTTGCAAATATTTTTTGTCTGGATGTTTTTGTAAATTGTTTTTAAGTGCTTTTAAATTTGCGTATTTTCATAATTTATATTTTCATTGCATTCCTTTTTTCAGTTACAAACTATAAGTGTTAAAATAATCGACACTTTTCATAAAATTAGCTTAGAATAGCAATGTATCAAATTGCGAAATGAAACAATATTGTTTTGATAATTTTACCATAAAGTTATTTACAAAGAGCTGTGTTAAAAATTATCGTATTTTCTATGTGTCCTATGATCCAAAAATTACGATAAATATTACTATATTTTGATAGCTTTAAAAATAACTGTTTTTCCTTAGCAAATTGTCTAATAAATACAAACATATGAATAAAAAAAAGCAAGGAAAGTAAGAATGCTACAATCTCGAAAAAACAGTTTACCGTTCAACCATAATATCGATATCTTTGACCATTTGATGGAAATATGCTGTCGTTCTGTTATTTTTGACTTTCATGACATCACATAAATGATAAAAACTTAGAGTCATCTATACACAGTGTTTTTGGCATTTGAAATGTGTTTGAAAGCTTACTTTGATTTCTACTATGAAGCAAAGGAAATTTTATATTTTTCAAGTATGTTTTTCTTTTCAATTTTTTCGGTATTATTCATTTCATAATTACAATTTTTCAACTAATTATGACCCTTTTAATTCCCTTTTTCTAATATGGCTTTTTTTTCCTTACTCCAATTTGAATGAAATCATGTAAATATGCTCATATGATTATAAGATAATTATTCAGTCAAACTCATTTTTGAAATTTAATGTGCTATAGAGTTAAAACAAACTATTTTGAACTTTTTTCTCAGCATTTATTGTTTTACGGCATTTTTCTTTTATGTTTGATGTCTACGTCCAATTTTTTATGCCTGATTTGAATGTGGTCATAAGAACTAGATTAAAAGAGCTTATTTTTATGTCAGTTGTTTCTCTAAAAAATAGTGTACTGTAAACTTGCTACAGCTAAATAAAATGATGCAAAAAATATTGCAAATTCATTCATTCTAATATTTAAAAGTATCATATGCATATGGGTAAAAGGCAAGATAAAATTTATATTTACATTTGCGAACTTTTAATAGAACAGGCACTTTACTAAATTTAAAATACGCTTATCACTTAGTTTAAAGAATTTCTTGGGGATTTCAAACAAAAATATATTTAGAGCTATCACAAACGGCCTTATCTCGTTTTTGATGAGAAAAATTCCAGTTGGCATCTTTTCATCTTAGTTATTTAGAGAACTAAACCGCACTTTACACAGCAATTTTTCATCTGAATCTGAATTTTTTTTATTTAAAAGATTTTAAATTTAAAATATTCTTTTGAACTACTAGACCGAAAAATACTCTTTGACCTATTAAAGGAAGGCAAACTTTTTTTAAAAATCTGAACAGGGTCCTAAAATTATTTCAAGATAACTAACATCAACAGAAGAAACGTGGAATCTGTTTTGTTTTTCTTCCATATTTTAATGAGAAATTTCAGTGTAACATTTAAATTTCTTGACTTGAAACTTTACGTGAGATATATTATTTGCCTTCGTAAAAAATATGAAAGGAAAATTAATTTTTAATTAAAGCAGTTTTAAAACTAGAACAAGTATACGAAAGTAATTTTAAGAAGAATAACATCAGTAAAAGAAATTTTGATGTTTATGTTCGAATTTTCCCTTTCTATTTAGAGGAGAAATTTCAAAGAAACACTTAAATTCAATTGATTTAAAACTTACTTGACGATGCATTATTAACCGTAGTTAAACACTCTAAAAGAAAACTAATTTTTTGCTAAAACATTTTTACAACTAATTCATTTGTTTTACTTAAAGACAACCTACATAATAAAAAATAAAATTAAATCCACAAAAACGTTTTATTAATTAAGGAAAATGTTATATTTCTTTTAGCACATAAAAATCTGCTTTTTCTCTTCCTCTAAAAACAGGAATTATAATGATTTAAGAAGTATTATTTTGTGAGGATTTGAAAGTAACTTAAAAAATGGGTGTTTCAAGACAATATATTGTCTGTATTTTAAAAAATAATGCAGTTTTAGTTCAAAAATTTTTTTACTTCTATTTGTAGACTTATAAAAGTAAATTTATAGCCCGTTAAAAAAATTAAAAGTGATATATATCTATGCTATGCATGAGCAAATTTTTCTCAGAAATTTGTTTTCTTTTAATAAACGTTGGGCATGATTAAGTAGGAACTGGAGAAAATTTTATTATGAAATTTTTCACAATGTTTTATTGTTTATTTTTCATGTTTCTATAAACAGTTACATTTCTTTTTTGATATTTGTTGATTTTAAACAATTTTTCTACTACCGTTTTTATGTATTGCGTTGTTTCTCTGCTAGTTTTAAACATTTCATGATAACATTTTACTCCGATATGAGACAAAACATAAAATGATATAAATAGAGCATATGAAATTAAAAAGTTTCTTCCACTTTGTTCTTTTTTCGTATTATCCATTCTGTTTTTTTTCTTGGATGGTGGTTGTTCTCTCTGCACTAAAATTGCAGCAAACACACCAAGTTAGTTTCGATATAAGCGCAAAATAGATAATGAAATTAATAATACTTATAAAATGTTTTCTAAATATGGATTCTCCTTAGTTTTTTCTCGTATTCTTTATTTTCGTATTGAAAAATTTTTTGTAATTGACTGAACTGGTTTTGAAGAATAAAAAACACAGAAAGGAAAATATCCGTAAATATTAGAAGAGGTATTGAGCTTTACAACTGTTACTACCAAAGCTCTCCAACAGTTACTACCAAAAGCATTTGCAATATTTATCCAAGCGCATTTGAAGTTCATAAATAGCAAAGGTAGTGTTATAAGTTGAGACCCTTAAATGCATAGATTTCTTTATAAGTTTCGTCTCTTATACTTGTTTGGACTCATAAGACCAATCCTGAAAATAAAAAAAATCAATTCGTATGGGAGACATTGCCTCATACACCATACTTGCCCGATATTGGGCCATTGTGCTTCCATTTATTCTAATTATGGTGTTTGCTAAGTGGAAAAAATAATTTAAAAAATGGATTATGTCCAAAATTCATTGAATACTTTAACACCTGATGGCAAAAGGTTGTTGATATTAAAGAGATGAAATAAATAAAACTTATAAAATATTTCAGAGAACTATATCTTTTTTAATTTTTCTTATGTTTTTTATTCTATTTTGCAAAATGTTTAAAAATGTCTAAGCTAAAAATTATAAGATAAAATATGCATGAAGCACTTCATTCAAAAACGATAGAAGGAAACTATGAAAAAACAAAATTTGCAAACTATGTACCGCTTGAGTTTTGCTTAATTGCTTTCAAAGGAGGTTTTTTTAAATACCGATAATTTATTTTGAAAAATATTAATTCACTGCTCGTCTTTTCAAATCTATAAAAGTTTCTTAAAAGCATGGAATTCGTAAACATTTGAATTTTATGTAGACAATAGAATACCAAAGTTATTTAATCCTTTAAACTTTAGTGACAATAGAAATTGAAATGTTAAAAATTAATACTTAAAGAACTTGCTTTGAAATAAATTTAAAAAACGTGGAAAATAGAATATAAATATTTGGGGTAAATGTTCATACCAATGTTTGTTCGGGGATCGTTAATATTCATTTGCGTATGACTAATTATGGAGAAAACAACTCTCCATTGATTAAAAATTTTTTGAAATCATACAAATGAAAGTTTATTGTCATTTAATATATTACTCTTTCACATTTTAATGCACCATTAAGGTCTGACGAATAATTAATGTAAACGAATTATCAATGGGGACTGGAAAATTCGATTATTTAAACTAGCATGTGAAATGTGATTACTGAAATCAAATTTGTTTAAGAGCGAATTCCTCGTTGAAATAAATTCATCATAATAATCAAATTTTAAAGGATAATTTAGCTTTGAATATAAGAGTACGTGCAATTTTATTCATAAAATGTATATTTAACTTATGAAGATTATTTTAAAGCAAATTTTTGCACAAATTAAGGGTGATATTTTGATGTATTATAATTATAAAAAAAGTCAAGTAAATTGTAATTGCATCAACAGCTCATGGACTTTCATGTGTATTTGAAAACAATAACACTCAATTCAAGACATTTAGAAACATATAAAGCAAAACATTAATAACTTCTGCAGTTTTCCAAAAAGAAAGTTCCATTATAATTGCTTAAAAAACTTTGTTTTCTAAGTTATGTCGAATTTCGATTCTCTAAGTTAATTCAAGTAAGATTAAATAAAAACGGGCTTATTAAGTCTAAATAGTTTATTTAGTAAAATATGTGAAATCATTGCTTATGTGTATCGTTCAGATTCAAAACCAACCATCTCCCTAACATTAAATTTTCAGGTAAAACTGATTTTCTGCCATATTTATACGAAATGAGATAGTGCCCCAAAGTCTTTTCTTTAAGAGGCATTAAGATTGGTGCTTTAAAACCCATTATAAGGAGACAGGGGTACGTTAAGACCGGGGTCATTTGATTTTCCTTTTTAAATTTATTAAATAATGACAAGTTGAAAAGTCGTGTTTATTTATAAAGCGCATGATTTTATGTCGAATATATTATTCATAAGCATGATTAACTTGTTAATTTGTAAAATTGTATATCCACGGCCTACTCATATTTCTACATCAGTTTTATATTCAGGTAATCTGATCATAAGTTCTATATCGTGCAACTCATATTTCATCCCATGAGGAATAAAAATCTGATTATGGAGAAAGAAATTTTGGTATAACTACCGTACTGTATGGTAATGACATTTCTTGTTAAAATAAGCATTCTCTGATTAACTACTAACTGCTAAACTAACTCTAGTTAATAAAATCAAGTATAGGGTAATTGTTTTGTTCATATGCTAACGGTTTACCGGAAATTCTGGTCTTCAAAATTAAAGTACTTATTACCACTGAAAAAATGGTTTTTATGTCATGTTCTCTAAGGTATCATGATAAAATTATTAGATTTTACCACATTTACAGAATTTTATCACATATTATAAGACATAAGACTATATTTTTTTGCTAATTTTACCAAAAACTTTACCATAGTACTTCGATAAAAATTACTCAGTTTTTTCCTATAGAGCCAGAAACAAGTAAAGGTAAATTGTACCAAATTTTGGTAGTTTTGACCATACTTCTTTTCTCAGTGTTTATATCTAATTTCTTTTTTGGTGGTTATATTCTTTTTAGCTAATGTATGCTAGTAAGTGTATAATACGATCTAATGCATAAATCAAGTTTATAAGTAGTTATGTATTTTGTGTATCACAAAACATTATATTCGATACAATGTTTTGAGATAACAACTACGAGCTAATTATAACTAAGGCTTTCTTAACTTTTAAATTCTATTTCTCTAATGCTATGTTAGAAAATTTCTCGGAAAAATGGTTAAATAGCACTTTATTTATTTGTTATTTACCAATATCTCCAATGCCCATTACCTAAAAAAGAGACCAAATTGCTGCTATGTCTATTTAAAACAATTTTGAAAGAATGCTAGTTGTAAATGATTAAAAAACCGTGTAGTTTTGTATCAATGATTTTATAACCATACTAGTTGTAAACGGTTTCAAAAAAGGGAGAAAAATGTTCCTTACCGTAAACTTTATGGTTAATCGGATGGACAGAATACTTCTGGTAATTTTCCCATAATTTTAGAATGAAAATTCTAACAGTGTATAGTTCTATTTGAAATATATTGTTTATTTTTCTTATCGAGAAGAATTAATCTGGTTTGTACTCAAATTCATATCCACGCTAGCCCTTTCTGCTATTGCGCACTTTCAAATTTTCCAGTTAATACTTTTATTGAGTCCATATTTCCAATAATTTTTTCCCCCAACAATATGTTTCTTGAGATTACCACCAAATTTCGCGTGTTCCCGCACGGATCTCAAACAGCATGCATTGTTTCACCAATGTGGAGCTTGCCGACGTGCATTTCATGTATGGGGCTGCACAAGGAAACGAATTAGCTGCTCAGAGGATGTACAGGGAGCGTCAGAAATCACCTGGACGCTGTCTACGGCCAGCATTGGATAGGACGGGGTGGTCCAGTTCCCTGGCCACCGCGTTCTCCTGATTTAACCTGCTTGGATTTTTTCTTTTGGGGTCATATTAAAAGCCTGGTGTACGAGAGTCCCATCAAGAAGATCTTGTTGCCCGCTTGTCTGTTGCTGCTTT
>NC_092210.1:56683195-56695402 GCF_043381705.1 Parasteatoda tepidariorum | reverse complement strand
TTTATATTATCGAACTGTAAAAATAAATTGATTGCGTGCTATTTTTTTAAAAATAATATTTTTTAAGAGGATAGTCTTTCGAATAGGATATCTTTAATATAAGCACTGATATAGCCTTGTTTATATACTATTAAAATTATCGATTTGTTTTTGGTCTCCTTTATAATTAGGTACTACCAGTTATTTATTCAGTTATTAGTTAGGGAATTTTAAATTTGCTTAGAGACTTCGTCCACTGTTCGCTTCTCTCGCCAACCCCCGTAATTGCTTCTCATTCATCATTGTTTCCTCCCCCCGCTTTAAACGTCAATATCTTCAACAAAAACACAGAATAATAGGTTTTCAAAGTATACAATTACTGTAGATTTATGCAGCTTGCATTTTGTCAACACGTCAATCATAACAAAATGTATTGAAAAATAGGCATCAGGTCTGGAAAATAAAGCTTACTTAAAGAATACAGAACGTGCAATTCAATAATAATAAATAAATGAGAAATAGTTGTGCTTGTTGACGAAACTTACAACAAATAGCGAACGGTTTCTGCCATACTTTATTAAGCTTTTCTACTTTTAAAAATTTCACAATATATGTTAATATTTATATCCGAACAACACCAAATCTTCCTCTTCTTCTATTTATTCATCTTTCTGCCACATGAATTGACATCTACTCCGAGAAATAAAGATCGTGAAAGAAAGAAATATCTCAAGAGGAAAAATTAAATTTTTTATAACAATGTATAAATGGCCAATATTGAAAGGAAATAAGCTGAAAAATCACAAAAAAGCAATACTTGCAATAATTTTTGAACAAATTGGAATTTCCGTACCAAATTTATCATAAGTTCACACATGAAAACAGCTTTTCAGCAGGTCAGACTGTAACTAACAGATTTATCGACATAAAATTTTTTCCTGCAAGTTAACGGCTTATAATTCTCGAACTACTTATTTAATCGTAATTTTTTTTTATTTTCTTGTACCCCAGGTACTTTTTTACATAATTTAAAGTTTCTAAGCGTTATAGATTTTGTGCAGCAAACTAAAACGTAACGTAAAAAAAATTGCAAAAAGAAAAAAAAAACACTAAAAATAGCAATTACTTTCGATTAAATTAAATTTTCAAAAAGAGCTCTATGCTAAGTTCATAAACAATAATAGCCCGTTTAGCATACTAATTTTCAACTCTGAAGTTGCATTCCTGTCGCCTGTAGTGTGGCCCGTATGATGCTTTCTTCTCTAAGTTTAACAGTTATTAATTCTCGAACTTATTATCAAATATTACCTATTTTATTCTATTGTTTCTTTTTGCACACTTGTGTAATTTCAAATTTATAAGTTAACGTAAAAATAAAACGTAACGTTAAGTTGAATACCCGAAACATCGTCGACGGCCATGACGATTTTTTTCATAAACAGAGATATTCTAATACTATAACGCATAATTTATCCTCTATATATCTAGTCCATAATGGCAGAACGACTTTTCAAAAGTTTTGAATATAAGAAAAGTGAACTGCTTTCAAAATATATTTTCTAAAGTGCTTTCAGTTAATTGATGTCATTACAAATTTAGCTTTTAAAATGACTCTCAAAAAATGGAATAATAGGTACTATCTTTATGCTATCATAATTAAAAATGTCATTTTTAATGTACTCTAATCTTTCGAGGTTCAATTAAATTTCATAATTGCATCACTTATCACACGCAGTTGTAGGAGGTTAATAAGCCGTAGCATTAATGAATTTTAAATTTTGTTTCGCATGTATAACGATGCAAATTTTAGCTGATATTGGGATTGATAAGAATTTTTTTTTATTACGAACTTGCTTAAAGAAAAGCAGAACGTGTTTCTGAATAAAAGTTCACTTTTTCAAGTCCATGTATTGCATGATAAATGAAAACCTACTTCTAAAGTGACAACATGGAAAGAAGTTGTTTTGTATAAGAATTTGTGATGGAGGTTAAACTGTACAAAAGGGGAAAAATAGTTCTAAACAATGCTTAGTTTCTTTCTGTTTTGAAACAAAATGGTATTCTGGTATTTAAAAACTTGTTCAATATCAGTTCTAGATACGATGACTCAACATTAAGGCTTTGAGCAATCATTCTATATTTCTAGAGTTCTGTCTCTAATGGCAGATCGATCGGTACTTCATTGTTTAAGAAGTAAAGGCGACCGGTGCACTATGCTGACAATAATTGTATTATCTTGTCATTAGTAACAGAACCTTAAACTTCATAACCCTTGGCTGACTGTTGGCTGTTGCAGGCATCCTTTTTTGTTATACAGTTATATAGATTATTGATTTTTTAGTAATATTAGTGCATTTGTAATTATAGAAAGACGGAACAAATACAATCATACTCGATTTAAATGTTTTTTATTTAAATTAATTAGTAATAAAAGTATTCTCACGATAAGTATAAATGTACGTAAGTGTAGAATTGTTCTTTCAAAAAAATTGTTCTTTCAAAAGAGTTCTTTACACTCTACTAAAAGGCAGAATACACTGAGAAAAAAGTAGGCCCAACACTATCAGAATATAGTAAAATTTACCATGATTCTCTATGGGAGGCACCAAAACCTTGACAGTTTTACCGAAGCGTTTTGATTACGATTTTGATAAAATTTGTAATACAATATAGTTTTTTCTTACCATTATAGATGATATTTTTACGAGTTGTTAATAAAGAAGTAAAATTTGGTATTTTTATTATGTTACTTTAGAATATGGCGTAATAACCAGTTTATTTGGCTGAATCTACTTTTAAGTTTTGAAATTATTACTAAATGTGTGATAATGTGTCGTGGAAAAAACCTGTTGGAAAAGTAACATAAGTCACTGAATTCAAATTAAATTGAATGATATTGATTTATTTTTTTCTCTTAGAGCATTGAAAGAAAGCAGAGATTGATGAAAGAAGTTAACTTAATTGGCCTATGCTAGTTCATACTTTCCTTTTTTATTGTATTTTTACTGAGATGAATTGTTGACCTTGAGAAAAATCAAGAACTATAATTTTGAAAACCAGAATTTTCGGTTAACTGTTCCAATCGAACCGAAAAAATTACTGACAGAGTGGTTTAGATACCAAGCTTTTTAGTTTAATTAACCAGAAATATGTTTATAATTATTATTACCAAAAATATTATTGCTAAACAGTACGGTAATTTTACCAGAATTTTTTTCTAAACAATAACCTGTTATCAGGTCATTATTTTGGTGTAACAAGATTAAGTACTCTGTAAAAACAATATCATGAGACATGTTCAAATTCATGCGACAAGCCATACGTTTTTTTCTCAGAATTTCAGGTTTTAGTCCTAAAATTTATCGTCAGATGGCAGTTCAAATTTTTTCGACTGGTTTTTCGGTTACATTTTGATTTAAGAGTTGAATTGTTTTATGTATCATGAGTTATTATGGTAGTGGGATTGAGTACTGATCAAATCATCAAATCGATTCAAGTATTTTGTGAGTCGGTTATTTGATTTGCTGTTAAACGTGGCTATTTCAGAAGTCTTAAAAAAACATATTTTTATTCATTAAGACATTCCGAAATCTTCAAATATATGATTTTTCCTTGATTTTGTCTTTATATATTCGCAGCTCTATTTGTTTAAAAAAATGGAACTAAAGCCAAGAATTGTGAGAGAAAAAATCTATTCCCTGTTTCACAATTCTGCTGTCAGAATTTTCTTTAAACTTGAATGTTTTTGAAAATCGTTAGTACGAGGGTTACTATTTATATTTCTGGGCATTGGCAACAGTAAGTACTGCTAGGCGACCGCAGACGATTTTAATCGAAAGTTTGATATTTTTAAACATAAATTCAGCAGACGATTTACCATTATAGCTTCATTTGTGTTGTTGACAGTAAATTGAAAAGTTCTTCTCTTTCAAAAAATGGAATTGAATCGTGAACATTTTCGTGCCATTATTTTTCATAACTTTCGACGTGGATTGTCAAGACAAGAGTGCTTCGATGAACTTAATTCTTTATTCAGCGATAAAGCGCCATCCTACAGCACTGTAAAAAATTGGTATAACGAATTTAATCGTGGTCGATGTTCGATCCAGGACGAATCCCGTGCAGGTCGTCCAAAATCCGTTGTTGTGCCAGAAAAGATCGATGCTGTGCGTGAACTGATAAAGCAAGATCGTCATGTGACATACCGTGAGATAGAGGCGTCTTTGGACATTAGTATGACTAGCATCAATAAAATATTGCATGAACATTTGAGCGTAAAAAAAATTTGTTCGCGTTGGATCCCGCATAATCTGACAAACGCTCAAAAAAAGGCTCGTGTCGATTGGTGCAAGGAAATGTTGGAAAAATACGTTCAAGGTACATCAAAGGCTGTGTATAACATCTACACAGGTGACGAATCATGGATCTATGCATATGAGCCGGAAACAAAACAGCAATCAACTGTATGGGTCTTCCAAGACGAGGCAAAACCAACAAAAGTTGTTCGAGGAAGAAGCACATCGAAACAAATGATTGCCTGTTTCTTCGGCATTAACGGTCATGTGGCAACAGTGGCGTTAGAGCAACGCAGGACGGTCAATTCTGAATGGTACACGACCATTTGTTTGCCAGAAGTCATCGGAGAAATTCGAAAAAAGCAGAAGAACAGGCGAATCATTCTTCATCATGACAATGCGATCTCTCACACATCGACTTAAACAAAGGCATTTCTGACGGAGCGAAGGATCGAACTGATGGGTCATCCGCCGTACAGCCCTGATTTGGCACCCAATGACTTCTTCTTATTCCCACACATCAAAAATAAATTACGTGGACAACGATTTTCGACCCCCGAAGAAGCGGTTGTTGCATTCAAAACGCATGTTTTGGAGTTACCTCAATCGGACTGGAAAAAATGCTTTGAAAATTGATTCAAACGCATGCAAAAGTGTATTGAGCATCATGGAGAATAGTTTGAAAAACAATAAAACCAATTTCGATCCTACATATTTGTTTTTTCATTATTAGGCCAGAAATATAAATAGCTACCCTTGTATATAGTACGTACTGCACTGAGAAAAAAAGTATGGAAGAGACTACTAAAATATGGTAAAATTCGGGGTCTTTGGGAAGGCCAAAAAGCACGGTAATTTTTACCGAAGCGCTTTGGTAATGATTTTGGTAAAATTAACAATAACACACAGTCTTATAATATGTATTAAAATTTAGTAAATGCGGCGAAATATGGTAATTTTATCATGTTATCTTACAGCGTGGCATAAACGCTATTTATACAGTTAAATTTACTTTTAATTTTGTATTTTTACTAAAAGTATAGCAATTAGAACTATAATTTTGAAATTCATATTTATTACCGGAATCGTTTTTTTTAAGGATTAAAAACATTTTTACCATACAGTATTGTACTTCGCTCCAGAATTTTTTTCTCCTTGTAAATAGAAACCTATTATCTTTTTAACTTTTATTTGACTTTTATCAAATTTGTGAATTTGAATTTACACTTATTATGCCACCAAATTCCTCAATTTCTGAATTGCGGAAAAACATGCTGATTAATTTCAAGGTTTTTCATTCTATGTTGTATTCGAGGAGTAATTTAAGCTCATTAGAGTTCTTTTGAGAATTTTAAACTTTATGCATAAAAAACAACAACAAATTGTTTTTTGTTAAGAGGATTATTTAGTTTTCAATGAAAAAATGTGATTCGAATTTTCAATTAAGCTTCAAACTTTATTATTTTTGTTCTGAAAAACAAAAGCAACGAGCAAAAACGCAGCAGATTTTTTTTACGATGTGATGACAAGTACAATAAAATAATAAAGTTTATTATAAGAGTTGAAAGTTACGACTCGGTGCTCTTTCTTTTCTTTCTTTTCTTCTTTTTTGGTAAAAGTTCTACATTTTAAGCTTTTAATTCCTTTGAATAAGACAAATCCGTTCTACTTTTATTTCAATGATATTTTAACAAGAATTAAAGTAATATGTAAGACTAAAGGATATAATTCTAATTCTTAATTTTTAAGATTTTATTATGTTTTTATCTTTAAATGTATAAAAAGTATAAAATACAAATCCGAATATAAATTATTTTTTTACGAGCAAATTTTTACGAATCTTTAGACTTTCACTTTACTAAAATGCTTTTAGCCATGAATTAATTAGATATTTTATTTTTTGGATACTTCTTTACTTTAATATTCTAGCATAGCGTATAGCAGAAAGTAAAATTAAATGCATGATTTAAAAATATAATTAAAACTGATTGCTATTTTCATAGTCTTAAATTCAGGCTTTTGTAAACACCGTTAATTATAATGTTTAAAAATAAGTTAGATATAAATTTTTTTTTATCAAATCTCATTGGAGTTTGAAACAACGATAGTATTTTTTAATTAAACTCAACTCAGACGAAAAATTTATAATTTTAATATTTACGTCACAACATTAATTTATGAATGAGAATTTTCGATTGTTTTAATTGATTAATTTTTCGATCATTTTTTATTAAATTAAAGACATTGAGGAAAAAAATAAGTATATTTAAATTGAAACTTGAGTGAAATTTTTAGGACTATTTTTTATTTCTCACATTTCGGAGAATAATATTAAAATGGATTAGTGCAGAGTTTTAAATACTCAAACATTTCACAGAGATTATTTCCTTTTAGATTTATTTTTCAGATGTCTAGTATTTAAACGATTATATCTATATTTTTATTTTTGAGTAAGGCAGTAATGGTGCCAAAAATTGTTAGTTTTTCTCTAAAAGTAATTATTTAGGTCATTCATGAATATCAATAGCTAAAATAATCCTATATTTCAGTTCTAACATTTATCTTGTAAAAAATCGAAAAAAAAAAAAAAACTATTTTTATGATTTAAAATTATTTTTATAACCAACGTTTTTTTTTTTTTTTTTTTT
Source organism: Parasteatoda tepidariorum (assembly GCF_043381705.1). NCBI lineage: Eukaryota > Metazoa > Arthropoda > Arachnida > Araneae > Theridiidae > Parasteatoda > Parasteatoda tepidariorum. Next base: position 56,688,480 of record NC_092210.1, on the reverse strand, counting down.
TTTANATTCTTTTTTTTTTTTTTTTTTTTTAATATTAATTGTAAGGTTTTTCTTTCTTAAATTGTTCTTCAATGTTTGCGAAAACGATTCAAATTCCAGAATACTTAGTATTGTAAATTCAATATTTATTGCTAAAATTTATGACGAAAAAAGAAACAAAAAATAATGATTGAAGGATCACGCTTCCGAAGCCAGGTTTCGACTAAGCAATTTTTTTTCCCTAATGAAAAAAAAATGCCTGCTTAAACCCCATCTCGTCACACATTATCGGTGGTTTTAAAATCGGGTAATAAGCCGGCCAGGGGGCCGAGCTGTTAGCGTGCCTGACTGAGAAGTCAATGACTGCGGGTTCGAATCCCGCTCTGGGCATGGATGTTTCTTTTTGTGTATTGTCCTCTGTTGTGTGTGATGTGTGAATGTGGCCCATACTATAAACCGGTATCTGTGGCAGTGTGGAGTGGGTAATGTTGCTCGCCTCCGTAACTTAGGTTCACAGGTGCCCACTAGGTAACGTTAAATGAGCAACACCGGCATCTTCCGAGGTAAAGAACATATGTTTAGTACCTGCCATTAGTGTCATGCAAAATCACGTGAATTGTGAAAAAAGTTGCATTCTTAAATGTATGACGAAAATGTTTCCTCACCGCGAAGCCTCATCATAGTGCATTGTGGGAGATTGTTAACTAGAATGACGAAACTAGAAAGGAGACTTGTAGGGTAGTTTTATATTTCATAGAATGACGAAATATGTCTTTGATTTTGACGAAATTTGTTTCCTCGAAGACGTGACGACAGTTATTTTCTCATATCGACGAAATGTTTGCTCGGAGCATGTAACCGGAAATGGTTATAACAGGAAATTTCCTGAAATTTGAGTATCCATTTCCTGCAGTGCACGGATCATCTACATGGTTGGTTGGTTCTAATGCCACTTGCCAAAAAGGCATGCCTGCTTGGAGAAACCGAGCAATTTAAGCCAGAGTGTGCTATTCTTGTTTTTCAGTGGCGCCATCTATGGCCAAGAATTTGACTTCTGCCACATCATACGTCACACCTGCTTATAAGGCAGACCCATTCATACATCCATTCATTCATCCACATATCGTAATTTTGACCTGAATCAGAGAACGATCGATCTCCAATCCAGTATCCCCAGAGATATTGATTTGTTATGGGAACATGGAGGACTTTGCGANTGTTTAATAAAAATATGCTTGCTTAAACCCCATCCCGTCACACATTATCTGTGGTTTTAAAATCGGGTAATATGCTGAGTGGTTAGTGTGCCTGACTGCGAAGCCAATGACTGCGGGTTCGAATCCCGCTCTGGGCATGGATGTTTCTCTCTGTTGTGTGTGAATGTGGCCCACCCTATAAACGGGTATCTGTGGCAGTGTGGCGTGGGTAATGTTACTCGCCTTCGTTACTTAGGTTCACAGGTGCCCACTGGGTAACGTTAAATGAGCAACACCCCTGGTATCTTCCGAACATATGTTCTGTACCTGCCATTAGACAAAAAAAAATAAAATCGGGTAATATGGCTGGGTCATATCTAAGAAGCTGACTTTAGTGAAGAAGCTGACTTTTAGAAAGTTTACTGGCAACTGAAAAAGAATGAGACCAAACACCAGTTGGATTTTTCTGTGAAAAAAGATCTTGAAACCATGGGCATCAATAAATTGAGAAACCTAGCTTCTGAGGAAACGACTAGGTGGGACGTCTCTGACCTGTGATAGGCTGCGATGCTGATTGAAGAAGAATATATCTTAGAACTAGTTGTTATGATTTAGTTGATCAAGAGAAACTTTTCAAGACTCTTTTTTAATATTAATCTAGACTACTTTTTCCGTATAATGTACTGTAGAAATGGAATTATGAATTATTGATACATGGAAAGAGCTAGGGACAAAAAATAGTTAGCCGAAAAGGAGCTTGCTTTTATAAAATTGCCAAGTTAAAAGAAAAAAAAAGAGAAATTAGTTTGCAAAACATGCTGAAATTAAGTGATATTGACCACACATCGAAGGGGTTTATAAAATTTATTTGAAAATCGTCGTATAGTTTATTCTATATGAAATGCATACACTCTCAGAAAAAAATGTCTCACTTTGGAGGATTCGGCTAACCTTGAGCTGTATTTCGTTAAATTTTAGAATAATTTCGACACAAAATCTCGTGAATTGTGACAAAGCGCGCATATATGACGAAAATGTTTTCTCACCACGAAATCTCATCATAGTGCATTGTGGGAAATTGTTAACTAGAATGACGAAACTGGAAAGGAGACTAGTATGGTGGTTAAGGAGTTGGCCTTGAATCAGGACGATCCCGGGTGCGAATCCCGCTTAGGGCATGGGCGTAATTTATTTCTCTGCTTTATCTGTCGTTCTTGTGTTGTTTAGACGACATTGATCTGCCTATATGGTGCCACGATAATATTATTATTATGAGGAAAGTTAGATACACATAAGGCGGGATATTGTTTTTTTTTTAATAGAATGACGAAATATGTCTTAGATTTTTACGAAATTTGTTTCCTCGAAGACGTTACGACAGTTATTTTCTTACATCAACTAAATGTTTTCTCGGAGCATATAATAGGAAATTTCCAGAAATTTGAGTATCCGTTTCTTGCAGTGCAGTGATCATCTATATACCTTCACTAAAAAATCGAATATTTCCTTATATGTTTTTGGTGACCATGCTTGTCTAAAAATATTCATTAAAAGCAAATAATAATGATTATTCCTTTAATTCACTGTTAGCAAAATCTGGTCTCAACTGTTTCAATACTTATATCTTCTTAAAATCTGTAAAAATATTTTTTAAAATGCATCAAGAATTTCTAAACAGTATTAATATATAATTTGCAACCTAATTTAAATCTAATAAGTGGAAATTTTCTTTCTAAATGATATATTCATTGATAATTATCTATCTTATTAATGAGTAATTAGTTTTTTTTTATCATTGCTGTACCTACTCACCAAAAGCCATAATTTTTTAAATTTAAAATTCATTTTGGATTTTGTCTGAAAACTGATTAGTTATGTTTCAAACAATTCGATTCAAAATACGATATTTTCCTTTAAACTTTGAAGTAATTAAAGAAAAAAAGTATGAACGATTAAAATGTATTTATAGAACTAATTTATTACGTGGAATTACATAACAGAATTGATAGTTTCGGAACAAATTTTATTTTATAAGTCATGCAATATTAATTTATTTGCATTTACTTCACTCTATTATTTAGTGTTTTCTTCTTTTTATGCATTTAAATACAATTGTAATAAATGCTGTCTTCAAATTTTTGCAAATGCACTCACGATCTTAATTGTTATTTTTATTACGCTTATTAAGTGATCTCTATTCCTGAAGAAAAATGCTTCATGAAAATAAGGTATTTAAGTTTAGAAATTAAACATATCAGCATCTTATAAGTAATACTATCTGCTTTGTTTCAGTTTAAGAACATGACGAAAGAATTAATTCAATATGTTAATATCAAATTTCATATAGAATTATCATTAATAATAAATTCAGAATTTAAGAGCAACTGAAATATTATAGTTGCTATCGGGGAAAATATTAAAACAAAGCAATTTAATATGATGTAAGAATTTTTATGCCTTACAATTAATAATAAGTTCAGATATAAGTAGCAGCTATAATATTATAGATGCTATAAGTGAAAATATTAAAAAAAGCAATGAAATATGATGCAAAAATTTTTATGGCTCAGAATTAATAATAAATTCAGAATTTAGTTGCAGTTATGATATTATAGATGCTACAAGTGAAAGTATTAAAAAAAGCAATTTAATATCATGTAAGCATTTTCATGCCTTACAGTTCAAATTGTTTCAACTGTTATTAAATAATTAAAAAATATTAAAAATCACGTTTTGCATAGAATTATCCTAAAATTATAGAATTTTATAATTAAGTAAAAAAAATTTCGCTTTATATGTGACAAAATCAGTTTTGCTAGTCTTACGTACAGTGCGTAAAAATGAAATACCCAGAATAAATTTTGATCTAATGGTTCGATTTTGATTTACTAGAACACAATCTTAATGGTTCGAACCCCAAAATATGCTAATTAACTAGAACAGACGATATTTTCTGTTACGATATCATTCACAAAAACGCATTTTTCCTGAAAAAATATGCCTTTTTTTTTTGGCAATGGATCTGGATTTTTTATTCTTAAATTATGGGAAATAACCGCAATCTGGAAAATATGGTTCCAATAGTTCAGAGAGGAGAGCAACTGAAAGTTAGGACCCCTCAATGCTAATTTTACTTCTTGCGTATTTCACTATATCTATCCTTCTTAATCGAAATGAAAAAAATTTTTGTACTCAATTATAAAATTCGTTTATCCAAAGATAATTCCGTGCAAAAATTTGTTTTTAATAATTATATATTACTTTTTATTATTTTATTCAATAAAAGAAAAACAAATTTTGAGTTTTAAAGTAGTCTAAATTTATATCATTTTAAAGAATGCAATTTTATTTGGAAAAATATGAATTTTAAACAAAATCAGTCGAATAGTTTCTGAGAAATCGAAATTTAAATATCTGACTTGTCTTTAATTTCTCTACTGTTTTTAAAATTTTTCACACTCTTCTCTCTTTCCATGTCACAAAAAAAAATACCGACGCTGAGCAATTGTCTAGCACCGCAACTTTTTTTAATGTAATGATTACGCTTCTATAAAAAAAAGTGAATGTTGCTATTTGTACATTGCGAAATTTTGCCACTGTAACTGTTACCGTGAGAGTTACACAATCATTTTTAATATTAATTCTGCGCGTAGAGATCATAATACCTATGAACGATATTTTATTCCACACTCTCAAATGGTAAATACAGGATCATGTAACCTGCAAACCATAGTGGCTCAAGGGATAGAGCACTAGCCACCCAATGAGATGACCCAGATGCGAATCCAAGCGTTGGCTGGTCTATAGGAAACACACATCCGGCTCACACCGATCACAGCGCTGGCGTAAAATATCCTCAATGACAGAAGTATCAGATTCCTCTTCTCGCCAGGCTATCCATGGGAGTTTTTCGTGGTTTTTTCTCGGTTTAACACAAATGCTAGTTAGTTCCTTCAAAAAGTATTCCACAAAGGCAAATTTCTTCCAATACTTGATCCAGGGCTTCCCTTGTCTTCTCTATCGGATTCAAAATTACAAGGCTTTGGAGTTGAGCATTGGTAAGTCTTAAATTCAAACCAATTGTTCAACGACGGTATATATATATATATA
>NC_092210.1:56677070-56682800 GCF_043381705.1 Parasteatoda tepidariorum | reverse complement strand
ATATATATATATATATAAAATCACCCTGTACAAGGCAAACGGGATGTTTGTATAACATCTCATATACTTACTTCACTATTCCTCTTCCACAACTAAGCATGCGGCGATTCTTTTAAAAAGAAAACAACATTCTTTTCTTCAAATCTCAGAACTGAAGTGATAGATTTATTTAAAGTGTGATCTGTCTTCTAAAGTGGTGCACAGATGGGTGTTTCCTCGATAGGCCTAAACAACTCTATAAGCTTCGGACTTGGATAGCTGGTTTTCTTCCTTGATGGGGAGAAAATCAACACAGACAGCTAAGCCACGGAAGCATCTAATGTTAAATGGCACCCGGAAGAGAAATAAAATTCTATCTTCTGAGTTCACGTCAAACTTTAATGGACTAATTTAAGGGTAACAACACAATGGACAGTGATTTCTTCTATGGTGTTCAGAAAAAAAGGAGGAAATGGAAAGTGGTTTAAGTTTCAGTAGTCGATGATTTACACCGATAAAGCTAAATGCTCTAGACAATTTTAGGATTAAGTTTAATATTTTTTTTCTCTCTTTTAACGGGATATACTTGTTTAATTGATGTAATTGATGTAATTTGCACGCAATTGTAAAACTTGTTTATTACATAATTTCATGCAAATTATAACAAGGCAAATATTTTTAATTTTTATATATTATATTAATTATATATTATAATGATTATAATATTATAATTAATTATATATTACAATTATTATAATATTATAATAATTAAATATTATAATAATTATAAATAGATATAATAGATAGATTTATATAATTATAAATAGATATTATAATAATTATATATATTATATATTATATTAATAATAATTATAATTTAGGTATTACAATAATTAAATATTATAATTTTTAAAAAATTATAACGAATTTTTAGTATTTTACTTTTATGAAGGGAAGCTTTTTTGAATTATAAGCATTCATCTTTTTACTCTATCTATTAATCAGGTACTTTTAAATAACAAAATTTAAGCGAAACCGACAAAGTAGTCCCTGAGTCAAAAAATTTGAGCCACATCCTGAATCTAACTCTTCAATATTGAACAGTATTACAGTACCTCTTCGGAAATCAGCTGAGTTTTAGCACAACAACAATATGTCAAAAAAAGAAAAAAAAAATTTTGAGAATGTCTTGTTTAGAAAATAGAATAATTTAGGAAATACAAATCGCTATTTTTGATAATTATGATAATTTTAAGGAAAATTTTCTTTTAGTATATATTTATTATTCATATTGTTTTATTTAGTAAAAGTCAAAAAAAAATTGTATCGTAAGTATGCAATTATTTTACATCATTTTAAAGTATGTAATATTACATGGCAAAATATAAAATTTGAGCAAAATCGGTTAAATAGTTCCAGAGAAATCGAATTTTAAATATACGACATTTTTAAAATTCTATTTCTCAGGAACTATTCAACCAATTTTGCTCAAATTTTGTATTTTGCAGAGCAAAATTATCTACTTTGAAGTGGTGTAAAAATTATATACCTTGCAATTCAATCTTTTTGACTATTATTAAATAAAATAATAAAAATATACTAAAATTTTATTTATTGCATAAAATTATCACTGGATTAACACATTTTATAAGTGCTTTCAAAATTTTTTTCAACTCGCTTAAAAGGTTATTGAGATCTGGCGAAATACGCAAAAAGTAAAATTAACATTAAGGATTCCAAACTTTAGACCGTTCTCCTTACAAACAATGGGGACCATATTTCCCTGTTAGCAGTGCCCTTTACCCGCATTCGCTGAAAACAAGGTATGTTTTATCATGGAAAGTATGTCTTTGTGTCTGATTTCGTAACTTAAAATATCGTCTGCACCAATTAAATAGCATATTCGAGTTCACCCTTTCGAACCATTAGAAATGAGTTCTAGAAAGTGAAGATCCGATCATTAGATCAAAAGTTATTCAGGTTAGTCCATTTTTTTTACTTTGCTCTCTGTACTTCCTACAATGCCATCATTTTCTTGGTGTGTCTCGTTACTGATAATGTTTGTTGTTGAAGAACACTTAAAAGATTTTCTGTCCATAAACTGCATTATTTGTACTTTTATACGTTAATGTTTTACTTTTTTTAGTAAATCTAAATACAATTTCCTTTAATCTAAATATATCAACTTTAACTTATATATAGTTAAGATATAGTTAAGCGTTAGTATATTACTTTGGTTTATTTTCCCTAAATTTTCATACTTTGGAATAAATAATATGATTTGCTATCAAAACATTATCTAGAGAAAAAAAATGGTATATCTCTCAAAAATATCGAAAGATTTCTAGATAAAATGAAATTCGTGGATTGAAGATTGACAAAGGAAAAAATGTAATTTATTTTCGTTTTCTTATATAAAAATCGATGGCACTTTATTGAAGACTCCTTGTCCTGCTGTGGGAATTATCAAAAATGTGTGGGTGTGCTGTATGACTGTTTGACAATTCGATACGTCTTATTTCAGATATTTTATGAGTAGCAGGGTTTATTCAAATAGTTACCATAATGAAATTCTCTTCTTAATACAATGTTTTCTAATTCTAATTTTATATTCATTAGAAAACGTTCGATGATAAGTACGTGGAGACATTAGGCTTCAAACAGGCATGGATTGATGCATTTTTACGAGACTTAATGCAGGTCTTTAGTTTTGAAATGTAGTAGGGAATAGTAAGAAATAATTTAATGAACACTAATATTAATGAATTCTTAAAGACTAATATGTTTTCTAAAAGCTGTACTTCATGCATGTTTTTACCGGATGCACTCCGAGGCACTTGGACGTTATACTCAGGGGGAGGGGAGTTACATGGTGCGATTTTTAATTTCCTGGACGGATTCAATAACTCCGGAAAATATTATGCGAATTACTTTTCCATTTAATGAGATTTAAAGTAACTTTTACCTGCCTTAATACTATTTTGTAGTCGTTTGCAAAAGTCACAGAAAGGTTCCTTCCAGAACGCTCTTAAATTCTAACATTCTTAACAAGTTGTGCTAGTAAGAAATTATCAGATGTGCTAATAAAGACACTCGATTACAAGTCCCTCAGGCGTTAAGTGTTCGATGTTGTATGGAAATCGGAATTAGAATATATATTTCTGTGATACGAACCAAGACAGCCTTTTTTTCCTGTTGGAGAGAAGTATATGGCAATTTTTTGACAATAACTTCTTCACGTGCTTAGTATGTCTTTCCAACGCCAAATGTATAGTGTCTGTGACATCTTTAAACCTTGCAATCTTTGTAAATTTTGTCTAAAGTTTAGAATTAAAAAGTCTTCATCAGCCAAAAAAGTCCTTCCGAAAAGTGTGCTGAATGGTTCATCCCTCCTAACACCGATACCAAATACTTTGATACAGGAGCATGTTTTAAGGTTGTGGAAAACATTAACTCACGAGCGTTCCAAACGAGAACTTTGGAAGTTGCTTTTGAAACTTTTGTCTCTTTGTACAGAAATACATTACGGCTGGTAGATGGTCTGAGAAAAAAACATTTTTGAAACTACCAGAATACAGTCAAATTTACCGTTTTTCTGGCTCTATGGAAACACTTAAGATCTTGGTAATTTTTTTGGAAGCACTTTGTTAATGATTTTGGTAAAACTATGAATAAAATATAATTTTATAATGTGACGAAATTTGGTAAAGGTGGTAAAATTTAGTAATTTATCATGATACCTTATCAAGGTAATTTCATCGAGAAACCATGAGGGCATAAAAATCATTAATTCGGTTTAAGTTTCGAATATTTTACTAAACGTGTGGTAATACGAAATATAATTTTGAAAAACCAGAATTTTCAGTTAACCGTTTATACATTAATATGAAAAAGGCCAGAAATGAATGGTTTAAATACCGTATATCTTGATTTTATTACAAAAATTAGGTTTTCATTTTTTTACCAGAAATGTGATTAGATTACCATACAGTACAGTTATTTTATCAGAATTTTTTTCCGTGTACTTCGAGAACTTTTGAAACTTCGAACATTTGAAGCATTACCTGCATTAAGTGGGTTATTTACGTAATATTTTCAAGGATTTTAGATCTACCCTAGAAATTATTATCAGTACTTTACAAAAATTAATATTTATTTAAATTGAAAAAAAATTTTTTTTTTGATTCTATCACCGAGGTTGAAAAATCGAACGATGCAATGGGTCAGTGCCTTTTGTGGATCAATTCTGTCGTGTTGTAATTAAATTCAATCTTGACAAAAGAGTTTGTCAGTCAAAGATTGGGACATTTAAGCGAACATTTTAAGTGAGACTACTCGCATTTGAATTACACGGACAGAAAAAACTACAAAAATTGTCCTCGGTTTGTCCAATGATATGCAGACTAATCAATAGAAAAGGGCCATTCATAATTTATCTTATTCTGGGTTTAACACAAACTGAGACCAACCTGCAAATCAGCTAGCTGCTATCGGGGCTCAAACTTGGGTCCCTAGCTCTATTCCCTAATCCCACTTACCGATTTGAATTTTACTTAATTATTACATTTATTAATTTTATCTCATAAAACTATTGTGCATCGTTGAAAAGTATTTGAACTTATGGATACCAGAAATATGATGAAAAGCCTTTTTTAAAGTATCAAGATTTTAAGTTACTTTGTTGGTTTTAGCTTAATGAAATAAAAGTAGGAATTTTCAGTCATGTTTGTTATTTTTACAGTTCTTAAAAGTCATTTTCAGAATTGTTATTTTTAAATCATTAAAACAAATATAAGTTTTTGAGTTGAAATAGCAGTTTTGTTTTTTCCTAAAATAATGCACCTGCCCTTCAAACAAAAACACATAACTTCGCTTCGTTTCAAAAATTTCTGGAATTCAAGAAAAGAAAGTTCTGTTTTTACTCCAAGATGACACATTCATCAGGGTTTCTTTTTCTTTTGCTTCTTTTCCTCTTTTTTTTTTCATGTGTCAAATGAAAAAAAGTTACTGTTTCTCTTGCAAATTGACATAACTCCCCCAACAAAACTCACATTTTATTTTCTCTCAGTTGAGTGCAAAATATCTTTTTCCTTCTGCGGCTTTCAAATTTAATAGGTAAAACGCTAGAATATGAACATTATTATTAAATTTAAAACTTTTGTTTAAGTTTATCATAAATTCAACTGAATGTACTTAGTATTATTTTAGAGCCATAAACTCTTTATTACATTTTTTAATCAAAACTATTGAAAAATCAATACTTTTGACACAAAGTAAATAAAAAAAATATCTCCCCATGTTTTTAATACTTTGATTGAAAACAAATTTTACTAGTATAGAGAGTTAAAATATGCGTTTCGTATTGGTTGGATTTTATTGCTAATTTTACATTACTGTGAGCACATACGATATATTTACCTATATTGCTCATTATGCATTTTACATACTGATTTTACACTCTATGAAAAATCAGTTTATCCTCAAACCATAATATCGGCTCCTTGAACAATAAGATGCTGCATATTCACTGCATCTGTTGAACCCAATCCAGAAGACAAGGGAACTCTTGGATCGAGTATTGGGGGAAATTTGCCTTCGTGGAGGACTTTTTGATGGAGCCAACCCGCATTTGCGTTACATGGAAAGGAAGACCACGAGAACCTCCTATGGTTAGCCTGATAGCAAGGGGACTCTAACCCATGATCCGTCTACCACTGAGGATACTTTATGCCAGCACTGTTATCGGTTCAA
>NC_092210.1:56634211-56676326 GCF_043381705.1 Parasteatoda tepidariorum | reverse complement strand
TTTTTTTTGAAATGTTAATTAAGGTGTCCACTTACATATTCGGTTAATAATTTTTATTTGTTTAAACAAAATTACTTTGTTACAATATAATATTCTAATACCAAAAAAAGTACTTACGTAGCGTGAAAATATCTTTTGTGATGTAACTCTTTCAAAAGTACATAAAAATGGTTGCCAGTAGGGGTGTAGATGTAGATTTATTAAATACACCTTGTGCGCAACCTGGGAACCAAATCTAGAACCCGACACTCGAAATTTTTGCTCTGTTACAATCGTACCCTGTTACAATTCACCCCACTCTCCCCTACTATTTCACTGAAAATTTTTATACCTTGCTTTTTCAAAAGATTGGTTTCAATTCGTTGAATACCGAGTTAAGTCCGTTATACGGTACCAAAATTAATGCGCATACATTAAAATCGAACGAAGTTATAAACAGTGTAAGTTGAAAGAAAAAAAAGAACTAATGAAAGAAAGATTACTAACAAAGCTAAATAATGGAATAATCATGTTTGTAAGTTAACATAATTTAAAACTTTAAAAAGGGATTTGTAAATATATTTAAACTCGGATTTAAAAGAATAAATATTTTCCTTCTAATGAAGCAAGCACAAACTCTTTGAATATTGATAAGTAGACGGATTAATCACATGTATATTTATTCAAAAGATAACTCCGCACTGCATTTTTATTTCTTCTTATGTAGAAAATAATTTGAAGATAAATAAATTATCAACGCTTTTCTGTAAATGAAAAGAAAAAAAAAAGCTCGAATCACGCTAAGTCGAACTTTTATGAACTCAGGGAGAAAACACGCAAATGGAGTTGTTCTCTATCTCCTTCTCCAAATTATTTTTTTTATCGACAATTCAATTGACAAAAATACATTCAGCTCCAACCGCGTGAAATGGCAATGAAAGATTAATAGTAAGTATAAAGTGTAAGGAAAATTTATCAAGAAAGTTGAGAATGCCATTAAATAGCAATTATAATTTGTTATTCTTTTTAACTTTCTATTAAATTAGAAAAACATTAGAATAACGAAATAATTTTTAGCTGCATCAGCTAATTATGTTTTTGTTGCCAATACAAGCTTCATTAAAAAAAGTGAAACTGATTAACAAAGTTCAAGTTCAGGAGAAAAATACTATTTTGATAAGAGAGTTAAAAATACTTAACATAATTTTTTATTTTCTGTTAACTTTCATTCTAATATTTTTGTATAGATTTTAAAGAAAACATCTGATCCTAAATTGAGTAGCTCTATAAATTTTTTTTTTATTGCTGACCTAATCGATTAAAATTTACTCAGTGTTATAGACCAGTTTCTTAGTATCTAAATGCTGAAATAATTGGGGGAAAGCTGTAAATCGTTCTCAAAGTAGTGACTTAGTTCCGATATTATTATCTAATGCTTGCTCCTCTTTTAATGTAAGCATTAGCTGCCATCTTAAATTTATTGAGAGCGAGGATGTCAACAGAAAGATAAAACTAAAGGTTACTATTTAGACAAGCGAGGCATTATTTTCAATGTATTTCTTATATTAAAACGAGTGAAATCGAATTTAGTTCAATAAGTCTTTAAGTTTAGTAATCTTTAGAGTTTTAGAGTATAAAATGAATGAAAAACACAATTTTTGATTTTTACCTATTTACACCTCTGATATTCATATTAAAACACGTTAGGTATAGTTTCTTATGTATTTTTTTTACACTGAATTGAATTATATGTATCAAAAGTCAATAGACCTCAACGCTTGGATATTATCAGAGATTTATGTACACAAAAGCTAGAAGTTTTCTCTTATTCGATAGATAATTGAGGTATTGTTTTCGATGTATTTTTTTAAAAATAAAATGCCATATAATACCAAATTCTAGTCAATAGAGCTCTTAATGTTAAAGTCATTGTGGTTTTGTGAGTAAATATGTCGAATTAAAAAATTACTCTTTTTTGTCGAATTAAAAAATTGCTCTGCACAAAATTCTGCTAATTCCTTATCTATTAGTTTTTTTGACTTGATTTTGATTTCCTCCGATGAGCTTAAAAAGTTCAAAGGGAACAATACCATAATTTTTTATATAGAAAAATAAGACTTTTGAATATAACATTAAAGGTATTTTAAATATTAGATAAAAATCCTTATAAATTTAAAACCATTACTGTTTCAGACTTAATTTTGGCATCATTTAATTCAGCGTAAAACAATTCATAGAAAAAAATTGCTTTGGCTCAGATAGTAATAATTAATTTTTTCCTTTATTTGGTACTCCATTATTTGGTACAGTAAATTCAAGATGGTAGCAATACTTTAAAAAAAGAAACAATGGCTGAGAATATTTAATAAAAAATTAAGGATGGCTTAGAATAGTTTGAAAAATGTAACAATGGCTAAGAATACTTCAAAATGTAACAATGCCTCAGAAAACTCACAAAAATGTGGCATTGGATGAGAATACTTTGAAACATTTTAATTAAATGCATACAATGCACATATTTCATAATAATAATGCACATACTTTAGTAAATAAATCAATGTTTACTTTTGCACCAAGTGTTATGTTTCAAGTTTGAGGTATAAATATATAAAAAATTATGTTTTTTTGCACTAAGTTTAAAATATCAAATTTTTAGTTCAAGGAATTTCTCCGATAATTATCATTCTTGTTTAAATTATTAAATTTGAAGTTAATATTTTTTATTGTAAGTTCTTATTATCTATTATCTCTTCTTATTTTTTATTAGAATTTTTATTATTATTTCTCTCCGATTCAAAGTACATATTATAAAGTTAACTTTTTTAAAGTATAAACTTTGATGAGAGAAAAATCTATTTTAGAAATGCTTTAAGACTAAGAATATATAGATTACGAATTTGTGCATCAAATTAAATTTAATTTGCTTTAGCTTTGAAAGTTTAATTATGAAAATGGCATAAAATATTAACTTTTCTGTGCAAAACTCCAGGTTCGAAGAGCATAATATTTAAAATAAAGCTCAATTACTTATTCCACAATTTTAATTTTTTATTCAGTTGCTAGTCGAGGAGATAGATTTAGAAGCGAAGGAAAGCCGCCTTCATAAGTTTTGTTTTAATTTAGGAAAGCTAAGTTGATCGCCTGCCAAAAGAGTGAAGGTTTTACATCGATGGTATAAAGTGAAGTATCTCGTATATTGGAAAAACTGTAAATCTGTCCTGGCAGGTTTTTATAGCGGTTAAGAAGTTTGGCTGAAAGAGGGTTGACTTAATTTTACTTTCTTTTATGAATACATTTTACTAGGACACAGTAAAATGTTAAAAAGAAAAGCTGTGCATATATTTATTCAATATAGTAGTTAATGCTTGAGAATACACAGAACTTTTAGGCATGTAGCTTTTTGGAAATAAATTTATAAAAATATAATTTCGTTTCTAGAATCATATTTCCATTTCAACATTTTAAAACCTCTCAATATTTTTACGTAATCCATCGGGTACGTAACACATAAGATACATCACAAAATGTTTTTTACATGCATATCATTATAAACCCACGAATGCATAGATCATTTATATGCATAAAAACTGATTACAATGTTATATTTGCATAAATAATTTCAAGCATAAATCAAAAATCCGGGCAAATAGGAATAAAAAATTATTGGAATACATTTTACAAAAAATACATTATATGGAATTTTTACATGTCAGGTAAGGTAAATTTTGAGCCATGTTTAAAATACACTTACAAAATCTTTCAAAACGGAAAATAAATAAAATGATTTATTTCAGTAGATATGTAAATGTAATTAATATAATTAATTTTTTTTACCTTAATCAATTGTTTATGCTACCAAAGGCAAAGGCGGATTTTCAGAACGTTACAAAAAACGATTAAAAATTTATTTGTATAAAAATAATAAATATTGATGTATAGATTTCTAATTAACTTCAAAAATAAGTATAATAAATTAGATATGAAAATACTTCATCAGTAATTAGTTTTTTTTCACAAAAAATACATGAAATTATCTTTAGAAATACCTCTAATAAAATAAATAAATTACAAGAGCAGAATCTATAAATTAAGATAATTAACACATTCACATTCGATATTACATTTTAAAAAATGTTTATGTTACTTTTATATTAAAGGAGAACAACACGGAAGCCTCAAAAAAGATAATATTTTTAATGAATTTTGCAACAATTGTGACAAAATTAATACATTTATTTTTCGTATTATTCATATTTTAACCTTCATTTTATCTCATGTTACAAATACAAAAATTTAAAATATTAGCTCTTATATAAAACGATATTTATATTTTTTAAACTATCCGTACTCCAAATAAAATTATTCGAATTTGGTTCCATTTCTATTTTTAAAACTAAATGAATGTAAATTTTGCGTTGCACTTAGGAATTAAAAAAAATTTTCTTTCACAAAATAGCGAAATTAAATTAAAAAAAAAAGCACATAAAAAGCGTTGCATTTTTGTGGTTGATTCAAAACTAATCAACTCAATTAAAAAATCCCTACGACTATCGAAAACTATATTTATTGTAAACATTGTGTCAAAATTTGAAGTGAAACGTCTGAAAATTGAATTAGTTGGAGATACAGTAAGTAATGGAAACATAGTTTTGAGTAAATTGTGTTTAAAGTTTTGGGAATAATAAATAATCCACATGAATATATAAAATTTTGCAACTCACTATACTGCATCTATACCAGGTCAATACGATGCTTTTTCTACATCATTTTCTGCACACCCGAGTGCATTATTTACCTCTTTTCCTTGCTGATCTACCCCACTTAATACCTCATATGCTTTTAGAGTAGCATTCGAAATTCAGATATCATCATTGGATTTATTTCTAATTGTTCCAAAACTGTCAATAACTCTATGCAACTTTTTTTTATAAATTATTAGAACATTTATTATATTATGAGTTGCAATTTCAACTATTAATATTGAAAATACCATTAATGCTTTTTCGTATATAATTTAAACAATATATTTCAATTAAATAGTTAAAATGATAGTATTTTAATAAAATATTTTGATTAGAGGGAAAAAATCCTTTAATCAACTGAGTACACAAGTTCACTTATTCGTACATGTCACGTGGTATCCTGTGTCGCTCGCCGCACTCAACATGTGTCGTAACTTTTACATTTCTATGAGCATTTATTCAATATTTTGACACAATAATCTTGAACTTTCAAAAGAATGTACTAATTTATTTTAATTTTTTAAAAATTTTACTGTGCTCCCCTTTAGTCATAATAATTTTTCATTTTAAATTAATAAATATTATTTTATAGTAAGTAAAATATCTTAAATGGGAGAATTATTTTTTAAGATGTCCGGAAAAAGGCGGGTAACATTGAGAAGGATTGTAAGGGTTAAATTTAGATTTTTTTTCCTCATCAACAATGGTCTAAATAGTGAAATTAAGTTACAAATTCATTAAGCAATGCAAGTCTTTCGCATATTGCTTTCAACATATTTCTATGTTTTTTAATTAAATATGCAATTGTAAGAATTGAGTTTTTTCTTTACATCTGATTTGGTTCAATTACGTAGATAAAGCGTAAATTTTACAATGAAACGAAATAAAAACTGTAACTAAAAACTGGAAGTTTAAATTTTAAATCCTCGCAATCAATATTTAAGAGTTTTTTCTTACTTTTTATTATGTTTCTAAGTACAACAGAATAATATTTTTGTGTCAATTACAGAAAATTAAGTATTTGCTAAGCAGTAAAATATATTTCCTCAGAAGATGAATTTATTAAAAAAGTAATACATTGTTATAAAATTATTAAATATTCCGGGCAGAATTAAAGTATATTCCAATTTCTTATTTTGCAAACATCTTATTTTCAGTCACTAGGGAAAATAGAATTATATTCGGTTTTGTGCAATTGTTTTTGTTCGAAAACCTGCTGTATTTAACTCTAGTGGGACTTTATTCGAAAACAAAATAAAACAAAGAATTTTCTTAAACAATGTTTTTAAACTTTGGAAGAATTTTCTTTCTAGCATAGTCTTTCCATCAAAATAAATATTTTTAAAATATATTTTTTGTCTACTCGAACATCATTAAAAGTGTTATGTTGTCCTGTTAAATATTTCATTGCATATAATAAAACTAACAATGTTCTTTTAAAAACATTCTATGTGCTAATCAGTTTAGTTGTTTTAAATAATTCTTCTTAAATTTAATTTAAAAGCTGAATTTTGAATGAAAATTAAAAAAATTTATACAAGATAAATTTATATTTTCAGTTTGCTTATGAGAAAATAATTTTTTTTTAAAGTTTCAATACTGCGACAGAACATGTTTTCTTATCGATTATTCTTTATTATATGTAATTGTGTTTTTCTATATTTATCTATTTTCTCCTAAAGAAAGATATTGTTTTTATAGATAAATATATACCATTTTATATGCGATTTAAATATGTAGTATTTATGTTTCTTAAAATACATACTTGCAGAATAAGTGAAAGCTAATTAAAAAAAAATATTCGTGTTTGATTAAATTATTAAATTAAGTTCTAAAGTATTACATTTGCATAAAAATATATGTTTTTAAAAATACATAGTTGCCGAGTAAATGAAAAAAATTAAAGAGAAATACGTGTTTAATTAAATGTATTTAATGAACTTCTAAAGTACTACACTTGATTTTTTTATAATTTTATATTCCTGATTAATGTTTATATTGAAAACTTTTTTTTAAAGGAAATACTCAACGTTTTGAAATAAAAATTAATTTATAAATCCTCTTGCTTATAAATAATTAAATTGTTCTGTATAATATTTTCATAAAATGTCTCTGATAATATATTAACTGTGTATACATTTACTAACTTATTTGCATGCATTTATAACGGTATAATTAGAAATTTTTAATTGAAATTTCAATGCTTATTTTTTTTAATAAATTTCTTCTTAAAACTCAACCAATGCTTAGAATTACTATGCTGATAGATTTTTTTTATCAATTGATTATAATTCACTACTTTTTATATGAAATAAGTTTGTTTGGTTATAAAATTTAAAGCGTGATTTGCTTTATGTAATTTAATATTTTCTATAATGAATTTTAACTCTCTTCTCTTTCTCCCATTATCATGTTACCAAAATGAATAGAGAGGTAGTCTTAGTTTTTCGGATATTGAATGTTATATATATTATTTATTGTTATTTATTTAATTGTTATTTTTATATTGTTATTATTGTTATTTTAAGGATATTGTTATTTTAAGGAAGAACAGTTTGAAAAAAAAATCGAAAGAATGAAATTCATCAAGCAAAAATTACTTAGTTTGCATTGATGTAGAATTAAAAAAAATTAAAAATTACTTTTCTTCTTATCATAGTTTTCAAAACAAAACATTAATTAGAGTTAGAAAGATTTATCTCCAATTTAAATTTATTATTTTGTTAATTATATGTATATCATTAGAATAATGAACAATTAGGGTTGGATAAAAAGGAATAAAAAATAGAGCTTTTCTTTTGATTCCGAAAAATTTTCCTGATTAATTTAAAAACTGATTACTAAATTTGCAAAACATTAATGCTTGTAAGCTTGAAAAATAAACTTAAAATTAGGATAGATTGCGCTGCTGTATCAGTTTATTTGAATGTTTTTTCAAAAGTTTCAGAGTTAATTAAATTAAAAAATGCAAGAGTTTTAGTATTTTAAATTTATATCAGAAAATACTTTCCTTTTTGAAATCTTTGTTATTAATTACACCAATAGCAATCAATACGTTATGCAAACAAGAATTAATAAATAATCTTCATAAATTACATCTGAATATGAAAGAAAAACTTAAAATAAATATACGTTTCTCGATATTAACTTTATCAAGTTTTAATCCACTAAGGCATAATCTACTGAGGAGATTAATTAATACAAAGTTACCTTGCCATTAAACTCTTAAGTTTATTACTCTTAAGCTGCTAAAATTTAAATAAATTTGGTTGTTATTAGCGAGTAATAACGTCATTTTGAAATTCTTATTGTATTCAAGAATAACTTTTCGCTTTGGCATTTTAAAATTAATCAATATATAAACGTACTAGAAACCGAGTAATCAAAATTAATTTTTATGTTTAATTTTTAATTTATTTTACAAATAAAACTTACTTTTTCTGAAATTTACAGTGAAGCTCTGTTTTTGTGGAAGAAAAAAAAATTTAGTAGTAAAGTTACCGCACTTTGTCATAATGACATTTCTGGTAAAAAAAGAAAAAAACAAACTATAATCCTGATTAATAAAACATACTTTATTTAAACCATTCATTTGTTAAATTTTCTATTCAGATGGTAATAGTTTACCGGAAATTCTAGTTTTAAAAATTAGAGTTCTTATTATCATTTATTTAGTAAATAATACAAAGCTGTAGTAAATTTAACCAAATAATTGGTTTTTAGGCCATGCTCTAAAGAATTGTAGTAAATTTAACCAAATAATTGGTTTTTAGACCATGCTCCAAAGAATTGTAGTAAATTTAACCAAATAATTGGTTTTTAGGCCATACTGTAAACAATTGTAGTAAATTTAACCAAATAATTGGTTTTTTGGCCATGCTCTAAACAATTGTAGTAAATTTAACCAAATAATTGGTTTTTAGGCCATGCTCCAAAGAATCGTAGTAAAATTAACCAAAATTTGCTTCATTTATTAAATTTTATCACATATTACAAAACTATATCTGGTTGTTAATTCTACCAAACTCAATACCAAAGCGCTTCGGTAAAAAGTACCCAGGCAATAACACAGTAAATTTTACCATATTTTGGTAGTTTTAAATAAATTTTTTTCTCAGTGTATAAAGGATAAAAATTACTATAAAAGCTATGGGCGTGTAAAAAATTCACATTCAATTTGTACTATTTTAATAAATAGAAATTACTTTTTCTATAATTTTCTATGAAGTTTCGTTTTTGTTTAAAGCAAGGAATTTATTATAAAAGGCATTGGTCGTCGCGAAGACTCTTTTATCTACACTGAAGAGGCTTTTTAAATCTTTTTTGTAAATACATTAGTTATTGGGAAAAGAATCCTTCAAATATTTACCAGTTGTCAATCATGCTTTACTATAATGTGTTTGACTTTATCAAACACTTCAGGGCGTTGATATGCGATAGATGAATGGCATCTCATATTTTTATTTCAACATGGTTTGATTGATAATAATATTTTTTTGGGGGAGGAATTTGTTTTCTTAAGTATTTCACTTCACTGTTTAACGTTAAAATTTTACGTTGAATAAAGCTTGTTATTAGTAATTTAAGTTTAATTCAGTCAAATGCAGACGATGTAACGTTACAATCATGATTAGGTTTCTGCTCAATAACTGTGCAATTTCTTCAAAATAATAGAGTTTTTTTAAATAATAAAATTTATCCTTTTACGAAAATTTTTATAATTATTTATACGAAATATATTTATTACGAAATATTTATTAATTATTTATTTATATTTATTACGAAAATTTTTAAATTTATTTATTAAAAATGTATATATTATTAATAATTATTTTATTATTTAGTTAATTGAATTTATTTAATAGAATTTTTTAAATGTATTAGGATTATATTCAAGCTTTAAATGTCATTTTAAAGTTTTTCAGAGGTAGAATTTTTTCCCCCAAAAATTGAAGTTTTTTTTTATGCGCAGAAATATCTTTACATATCATGAAAAGATAGTTATTCAAAATTTTTGTCTAACCGTTCTATGCCATATTATTGATCAGAAAAATAACATCATGTGATCATTATTAAACAAAGAATATTTAATTACTTTTGAATAACCAGCATGAAATTTATAACAGTATTCTCCAGTAACTTATTTATTTGTCACTTACTTAACGATGTTAACATTAAGATTTATATTCCTGCTTAACATTATTTTCTGTATTTAATGCATTGTTTATTTATAATTTTATTCAAAATTGAAAAATAAAAAGCAATAAGTTTAGCTCCTTTATTTTATTTTTTGGTTAACGCATGGTATTACCTAATTATGATGTAATTACTATATTGTTTTTAATAACCAATTTCAAGTGTAAAATAAGTTTTATTTATTTAAAAAAATAGTTGGATACATTTACTATTATAACAATTTTTGCGTAAAACTGTGATCAGACAGCTTAAAAAATAAAAAAAATAAAAAAACAGTGATTTTGAAATTCTAAAGCAGTATAATGAATAATTGTTTTTCGCCTCATTTCAAAATAATCTTTTGGCAAATGATATTAAACGAGTTTTATAGTAATCAATAATTAAAAAAGAAGATAAATTTATCCCCCAAAAATCGGAAACTAATACTGTGGAAAATTTGAATTAATAGCAAAGCATTTTTAGGCCTATAAATTGAATTGAATGAAATTTATATGCAACTATGTATCTGTTTATTTCTAAGAAACAAGAATAATTACAAGGCAATCGTCGAGCCGTTAAGCGAAGCCCACTTATTTTTTTTAATAAAATATCATTCAAATAATGGTTATTGCTGAAGTTTGGAAAAAGCAAATATAAAAATGCAAAATAAAGGGAAATACCAAATGTAAAATAAATAATAAAAGGAAATAACAAATGTAAAATAAATAATAAAATATAGATAAATAAAATATGTAAAATAAAAATAGAATACGAAATAAATAATAAAATATAAATAAATAAAAAATATAAATAAATAAAAAATATAAATAAATAAAAAATATAAATAAATAAAAAATATAAATAAATAAAAAATATAAAATTAATTAACAATATAAAATTAATTAAAAATATAAAATGAATAATTAAAAAAATGACGAGTATTGACTGTGCTCTAAATTGGAATTTTTTGATAAAAAAATTTCGATAGAAAGTATGATTTTGAGTTTATAGTCCATCGCCAATTAGCCATTTCTTTAAATATTAGCATTAATTTTTTATCTTTATGCAAAATAATTTTATTATGATGATCTCTCTAATTGATCGATAAAATTTTTTTTCAAACAAAAAAATGCTGTAAATCAAATTTGTATATACTTTCCCACTTGGGTGGAATTCTCAAAAACAAAATCACAATATCAAAACCTTTTTAAGCTCAGACAGCTGTTTATTTATCATGTTTATTATCAATGCCGCTTGTGAGGAAGCAATAAAACTTCCAAAAGAATCATTGACAAAAAATGGCGTAGCAATTACGCTAAAAAATGGGAAATATAAGTTCTGAGTGAAAGCACTCAATTTTTTTTCCATATCGATTTCCTCACTCCTGGCACCTTTTGAGCAACAAGTGGTTGTTAGAGAAAAATGATTTCCCTCTTAGAAAAAGAATAGTGGCCAATTGAGTCAACTCAATGATTTGAACACAGTCATGGCGCCAGAATTATTCTAATAAAAGTCAAGTATGGAGAAACAGTTTTCTTTTATAATTTATCACTTTATGCTCCATTTTAAACTTAAAACCGAAAAAATTCTGATCTATAGGATGACATAATAACTTAATATATAAAATGATATAGTGACGTATATATATATATATATATATATATTTAAGCTATAAGCACTATTTTTAATTCTTTTCTTCTTCCCGAAATCTTTTTTACCGTTAAATTAGTATATCTATTTTTAAAACATTTGCTACTTTTGCTCCACGACGGTAAGTTTGTTTTCTGCTTTATCTTATTTCAAACTCACTTTTCAACTGCATTTTTATTTCTTAGCGATATAGACACATTACTGAAAGTATTTTTATCTGAGAATAATTATTTTTTATTCAGAAATATCGCATTTATCGTAAAGGATATGTCCTGATGAAGACTTTCACGTTTTCCCTTTAAAAGATTTTCATTAAAAGTTCATATATATATATGTATGGATTAAATGTCTACTAAGCAGTGTACAATTTTTGATAAAAAATCATTGCGTGAAAAAATGTTTTTTTCCCACTAAAATTGTTATACGAGTTCTTTGATATGAAAAAGGAATAGTTAACGTAAGGGAAACGTTTTACTACTCAGCTGGCAAAACTTTTCGTAAAAAGTTATATCCAGATTGCTGCTCAATCCACCGAATAAAAGGTGTGTTTGTTCAAAGAAANTAAATATATATATATATATATATATAAAATTTATTCTACACGGAGTAAAAAAAACACAATTCTGGTAATAAACCAAAAATATAAGTTATTTAAATTTTTCACACGGTAACGGTTTACTGGAATTTCTTATTTTAAAAATAATAATTCCTATTACTGCGCATTATTTAGTAAAAAACAAAACTGAAAAGCAAATTTAAACGAATTAAAGGTTTCTATACCATGTTCAGAGGTATCATAATAAAATTACCATATTTTGCTACATCTACCTAATTTTTATAAATATTATGGTTTTATAAATATCATTTTATTGTTAATTTTACCAAAATCATTTCCAAGCACTTTGGTGAAAATTATCGTACTTTTACCATGTTATGGTAGTTTCGACCATACTTTTTTCTAGGTGTATGGATTAAGATTTTATCTCACAGGTACGAAGGTTCAACTTTAAATGTGGTAATTAGTTTATGTAAGGTAAAAACATTTCTGAGTAAGTGAGAATAATAGAGGTTATCAAACAGAAAATTTTTGAGTCATCTCAAACTATACTAGATGAATTAAAAGTGCTGAATTTTGGTTAAAATGATCAAATTTTAGCACATTTACTACCAAGTATAATTGATAAATTTATTGTGTACGATTTGTTGTGTATGGATTAAATGTCTACTAAGCAGTGTACGATTTTTGATAAAAAATCATTGCGTGATGCTTTTTTCCCACTAAAATTGTTATACGAGTTCTTTGATATGAAAATGGAATAGTTAACGTAAGGAAAACGTTTTACTACTCAGCTGGCAAAACTTTTCGTAAAAAGTTATATCCAGATTGCGGCTCAATCCACCGAATAAAAGGTGTGTTTGTTCAAAGAAAGAACGTTTTCGCGACAAACTTCGTATTTTAAGGTTCTGTATAATTTAAACAGAATATTCAAGATTAAACCTGAGAAAAAATAAGATTGCACGCTAGTACGTTTTTCTTATAATTCCAGAACCGCTTGTGTAACGATCTGGAAATTTGGAAAGTGGGTGCAAGGAGTAGTTTTAGTTAAATACCAAAGATGTTTATATTTATTTAAAACTCATTTCAATTAAAATTAATTTCAGGGAGAGTTTCTCACATTATTTAATATTTATTTTTGAAGAATTATGGTAAAGTCAGCGAAGTATGCTGTCACCGAATTTGTTTGAAAACTATTTGAAACTGCGTATTTATTTTTTTTACATTTGCGCTTTGAAAACATGTTTCTATGGATCCTAACAGTATTTGAAATAAAGGAAATTAAACTGAATTGGCACTTAGCTACTTACAGTACAACACTTCCTTTTTAACTTTTTAAAACTTCTGTTGACTTCAGATTAATTTTGTTTACTTTCAAACGTTTAGGAGCAATTTAAATAATGGCGTATATATGCAAGTACATATGCTCAAGTTGCTTTCAAAACACTAAGGTAACGTTTTTCTTACATGCACCGAAAGAAAAATATATGCCCAGTTTGTGGACAATGTTTCTTGCTCTATGAGAAAGTCCAAAAGCTCTGTAATTTTCAACGATGCGCTTTGGAAAATATTTTGATAAAATTAACAATAAATAATGGTTTTATAATATGAGATGAACTTTGGTAATTTTATCACAATATATCAGAGCAGGGCGTAACAAAAAATTATTCAGCTAAATTGACTTTTAAGTTTTGTATATTTTACTAAATGTGTGGGAATAAGAACCGTAATTGTGAAAATTAGAATTTTCGGTAAACCGCTACCATATGGACGGAAAAATTATCATATGAATGGTTTTAACATCGTATATTATTATTTAAATACCGTATATTATGGTTTAAATAGTCAGAATTATTTTTTTTTCACCCCAAATATTATTGCCATACACTAATTTTAACAGAATTTTTTTTCTCCGCCTAAAATGAAAACTATGCATGTGATTCAGTAATATAAGATTCCCAGGAAAAATAATTTTAAAAACCATTAGACTAATGCTTAGGGAAACTTATTTTTGATTAAATAGAGCTTCAAGCTATCAGAAGTTACTGATAAATCTTCTAAATGATTCAATATTTAATTCAACTCGAAAACTCTTTTTTATCCTCACATTCTTCAATGGAATGATCACGAATAAAATGTTATTAGGTCAATAGTGATCTTTCTGATTATTTAAATTATCAATGCGCTGAAATTCTTTGCTATGGTTTAGGAGATGGAACAGACAAACTTTTAGTTTTATATGTATAGAATTTTAATTTTCTTGTTGGAAGAGCGAGTCAAATATTTCATCTTGCATAGAATGAAATAAGATTGTTACTAAATATGTATAGAACTATATACATTTGTTTCAGTTTTAATTAATTATCTAATTTACTCTTAGTTACTTTAGAGCTGTATGCATGATAATTCATAAACATTATTCAAGAAACAAGCCTTCATTTATAAAATTGCGTTTTATTGCTTTGCTCCCAAATGCGGGATGTCCTTTTGCAATCCAATAAAATTATTTTTTAAATAATACTATTAAACTTTCTCACACTTTTTCTTCATCGTTATAAACATTAATTGCGTCATAAAAACATGAATTGTTTCATATGAAATTTTATGCTGTAAAGTATCAAAACTTTTCTTCTAAAATGCTCGTACTCACACATTTAAAATTTGCCGAAAAAATAAATTAACACCTTGATTTATAAAATATTTTTTATATTTCTCTGTGAAAATTAGTTTTGAAATTTTTCAATTCACAGCTACGATTATTCACTTTTTTATAAAACATTTTTTATGAAAATACTTTACAGTCAAAGACGATGAGAAAACAGTTTCTCCAATTAAAATAAAACGTATATATTTTGGAAATAAAAAACCAGTAGAAATTAGCTTCCTTTATTTCAAAAAAAATTATAAAATTTAAAAATAACTTGTTTTAAAAATTAATTAAACAAAAGAAATTTGCAAAAATATATTGAAATGGTCATCAATTCTGGTATTACTTAATTTATTTGATGCAAAAGTAAATCATTCGTGTAAGCATAATAATGATAAACATGTAAAAAAGTTAATTAATAAATGAATTAATTAAACTGACACACCTTACATTTATTAACTCAGAAACATATGCCCCGTTTAAAATAAACAAAACAGTTAATTTATAACAAACAACTAATCTATTGCTTATAAAAATAACTTTTTTCAAACTTTTAGCCAAATTCTATTTCTAATTATACTTTAAGTAGAAGCGCTCGTTGGATAACTTGCAAAAGAGATTAATTTTTTCCCTATAATTAGGAAAAAAACTTATTTCAGCTCATTTTATTAAAGCGAAAACTAAAAGAAGTGATAAACAACTGCGGGCGAAATGTGGATTATTGGAAAGGCTATTTCTCTGCCTATTAAAAGCAAGAATAAATTGTTATTGCTTCTTGCTTTTTACTCTTATTTTTGACTTTACTTGTAAATCAATAAAAAGGAAGATTAATTGTAGTTTCACTTGAATGATTATGTACCTTTTAAGGTGAAAAAGAAGAAAAAAACGTTAAATGTTTTTTATCACTTTGACTCAGGGTTTCTTAAACTTTTTTGTGCATGGACCCCAAAAAATTTATTAAATTTTGTCGAACCCCAATTGCAACTCGAAAAACCGACAAACGCTTGAGTGAAACTGTCAGTTTCTTCACTATTGTAGTTTGAGATATTTAACTTTAATTTTTCATTTTGAGAAATAAAATATGAAAATTTTAAATAAGTAACAAACTTAAGTATAACACGATAATAAAAATACGTCGAAAACGTTTTTGTTTTTTCTTTGCATCTCTTGGTTTGTGTATTTTAAGATACATTGTGTGAAAAGTTTTCGGAATTGTATAAATATCATAACAAATTAAAGAAATATCAAAATTGATAAAATTTTTGGCAACCCCGATTGGGTTCGGAAACGATGGTTTAAGAAACTCTTCTCTAATTGTTTAAAATAACATAACAAGACAAGAGTCGCACAATTTAAATAGTGAGTTTTTTAAAAAAAATATTGATTAACTTTTATGCAATTATAAAAAGCAAGCGAATCCTGTAATTTTCTAATAGGTATTATATCTATGCTTTTTTCAGGGCATGAATTCATAATACATGTTTGTTTGAATTTTATTGCATTCTTAGTTTGAGTTCAGTTGGGTTTGATTCATTTTATTAATATTTATATTTAATATATATGTTACCGGCAAAGTATGAAACGCCGGCATTATATATATAATGCCTAGGCCAGGGGTGGCGAACCTTTATACACCAACGTGCCATTTTTTCTAAAAAATTGCTTAATGAGGTCATAGACGTGCCGTCAAATAATTCTGACTTCGTGATTATTGGGAAAATAATAATACTATATACTATCAACTCAAAACTCTTTATTTACATTGAAAAAAGAAAAAAAACATTTTGCAATGTCTCAGTTACACACGTAATTCAACTTAAAGTAATCTCAGTGTGACTTCTGTTGTTGCAGATTAGATGACCAATAACTTATATTAGGTTGCAAGATGTTAGTNACTACAAAAAAAAAAATCAACAGTCCTGCTTAAACTAATTAGTTTAAGCAGGACTGTTGATTTTTTTTTTGCTAGTTATTCACTGTTAGCTTGTTTTTTGCGGTTATTAATTGTTTTTTTAGTATTAATTTTCAATTTTTTTATTAATAATTGTTTATTATTTTCTTTGTTTTTTGTGAATTTTAATTTAATTGTTACATATGCTTCATAGTGTCATAACATTTGTGTAATAACAATTCATAGTTTAACAACAATTGTGATCGGTGGAGTGCCCAAAATATTGTGTCGCGTGCCATAAATGGCACGCGTGCCATTGGTTCGCCATCCCTGGCCTAGGCATTTTATGTAATGCCTGACGTTTTTAGGCAAAGTATGAAATATGAGAAGTATTATATACTTTCCGTAGGCATTGTATACAATGCCTAAGCATTCTATATAATGCAGGATGCTATTTAGCAAAGTATGAAATAAACATCCTGATGAGGTCATTATGTAAATGATGTGCATGTTACTGTGAATGACCGAAATCGATGGTTGCTGACTTTCACCGGTGAATGTTAAGAATCACATAGTCGCGTCGGTGAATGTCCGAAATATTATTGCCCGATACTCCAAACACTGATGTTTCTTCTAACCTATCGCCTGTAAGTATTAAAATATCGAATAAATGTAATTATATCCACGAATAAATTAATATCATATCGGATGTAATAAATATTTCGGACATTCACCAAAGCGACTATGTGATTGTCAACATTCACCGGTGAAAGTCAGTTAAATTTGAATTTTGCATATTTCATCATTGCTCCAGAATTTTTTAAGTGAATCTAAAAGATTTTTGCACACAATTATAAAATTTATTTGTCCAAAGATAAAAATAAAGATTTATCCATACAGAAAAAAAAAACTTTTAGTAAATATTTATTATTTTTCATTATATTATTTAACAATAGTCGAATCGCAAGGTATATATTTTTTCACATCATCGTATTACAAGGCATAATTATAATAAATATAAGCAGTCATTGTAAAGCAATAATTGTTTTTTCTTCTGCGAAATCGAATTTTATGCATATAAATTTCTTTTTAAACTTTAAAATTGCCGAATTTGACACCAAAATGAATTTTTTAAAAATAACGATCGATAACAATGTTTTTCCAGGCAAAAAGTACATAAAAATTGGTAACTTTATTTTCAGCGTTACAGCTGTTAAAAATACTGTACTTTAATAAACTGAAAATAATGCATAGAAAAATATAAGAATGCATAAAACCCAAGAATACTTTGCAAATCATTAAACATTACACTAGGCAAAAAATTCTACTGGAACAATGGAATTAGTCTCTTTTATTTAAAGAGAAGGGTCATTATAAAGAGCAGAAAAAAACCCTCCTAATGACGAAAATAAGTAAAGATAAAGACGTTCATTATTTATTCGAAAATTCCCGTTTCTCATCCTTCCACTCCATCCGATTATGAATGTAATCACATTGCTCTTCAAAAAAAGATCTATCGATATTAACTAATCTGTTAAACAAACAGTTTAGATATATATTTTTATGCTAGATATAATAGTTTAAATATAATTTCAAAATGTTAAATTTGTACCGTTTTTTTAATTAGTTAAGCAGAAATTTTTTATATCTGTCAGTCGTATTTCACTGCGAAGGATGAAACGATTTGGAATAAATTGGAAAGCATTTCCGGTTGTCATGTTTTGACCGATTAATTAATCAGGAATGTAAGAGATCGATAAGATTTTTAATCAATTTTAAATATTTAAACCTCTTATCAATTGATTAGATCTACGTTACTATGAAAAAAAAATTCTTTTATTGTTCAATAAAAGCAATTTAGTAAGGAAAACTAAAATTACAATAAGAATCAAAACATAGTGCGTGAGAAATAATGTGAGGAAAATTAGTGTATGTAGTTAGAAATTTTTAATAAAAATTAAAATTTTAAATAAAAAAAAAGAAATTAAATATATGTGATTGAATTTAAAATCTATCCATTTTTTTGAAAATCTCGATAAAAATTAAAATTACGATAAAAAATATAATGCATCAGAAATATGGTGAGGAATGCTAAAAGTGATTTTAAACTAAAATTACAATAAAAATAAAAATATAGTGCAAGAGAAATAATGTAAGGAAAATTAGTGTATGTAGTTATAAATTAGAAAAAAAAAAATGAAAATTTAAAATAAAAAAAAGAAATAAAATATATGTGATTGAATTTAAAATCTCTCCACTTTCTTGAAAATCGCAATATAAATTAAAATTACAATAAAAAATGTAATGCATCAAAAATATCAGGAATGTTAGAAATGTAGCATTAAATTGAAAAAATAGATTGCTATATTATAAATACAATAATTGAAAATATTTTTCAAAAAATCTTTGTTTTTATATAAAAAGAACTTCTACTGTTAAATAAAAGCAATTTATGAATAAAATAAAAATTACAATAAAAAATTTGGTTAATAAGAAATACTGTGAGAAATTTGGAAAAGTTGTAAATAAAAAAAAATTTAAAACAGAAAAGTAGAAAATTTTAATTAAGAAAGGAAACTATGCGTCGATGAATAAATTTTGAATACAACCACATTTTGTTTTTTTTTTAATTCCATGGCATGGAATTAATTTAGGAAGCAGTCGAGCTGAGATTCAGTAAGAGAGTAACAAATAAGCTTATGAAGACATTAAGATATATATTTCCAAATGTATAATAACATTTGGAGCTACAAAGTGGTGAGTTTTAAATGAGGACTAACTCTCCTTTGTAGGCTATTAGTATTTTCCGTAAAAATATAATAAAAAACTGCCAGCATTTAATTTAAAAAAATTTTTTCGAGTTGGAAATCAAAAAAAATAAAAACAATATTTGGAATTTAAGAATATTGGAAAAATTATTTTATTTTATTTTATTTTATGACCGCCGTTGAACAGTCGACCCAATTTTTGGGTTTACGACTACAAATGTTCAACGCCGTAGCCTTGTAATTTTGAACCAATCCAGAAGACAAGGAAACTTCTGTATCGGTACCCCCAGAGGTATTGATTTGTTATGGGAACATGGAGGACTTTGAGACTCGACAGATTTAACGTGCATCAGTCACCATTTACTACACGGGGAGTCTTCGACCAGCAGGGACCGTACCCACGAACTCTTGGACATGGGCCCGGCACCCTNCGTGCCACAGGTCCCTGATTCGTTCATCGGGCCGGGCAAGGCTGACTCAACCTTTCATCCCTTCAGTGGGTCGATAAGTGAGTACCAATCATGCTTGGGAACTAAACACTGGAGGTTCCGCGTTAGGCTGACCACCTGACCAGAACATCTGCTCCTGCACCCCAGAGCCCAAGGTCAAGAAAACTGAGATGGGCACAGTAGGCCTTGGCCCTCAAGGGCTGTCGCGCCGCTGAGTTTAGTTTAAAAAGATAACACAATTTTAAATGTAGTTTTTTCAATTAATATTATTATATTCAGAAATGATTTTTAGTAAAAGTTTATTTTCAAAGTATGCATTACAATGGTAATTAATTATTTTTTTTAAAAAATTTTTTTAAAAAAAATTACATTTTTGTTGCAGGTCTATGCAAAAAAAAAAAAATATTCGGAGAAATTTTTTATTTTTATTATAGGAACATATAGCATGATTATATTTAAAAAAAAATTTAAAAAATGATTCATTTTGATTACATGTCTGGCAAATAAAATATTCCGTCATGAACTTTAAGCTTGTTTATTAAATGGTGTACCGTGTTTAAAATTAATTTTGAAGCATGAGAGAAAATGTAACGTAATAACTAAATTTAGTTAAATTGCTTTCACACAAAGCTAAAACCCTACAAAGATTTAATTATATCGTTGAAAGTGTTGTGTATATATTTAACAACATAGGTGAATCTAGTAATACTATCGAAGCGTGTATCCTCATATAATTTAACGAGAATTTGTAAAGTGGTAGCGATAAAATTTAATGTCTGTATATAATTAGAAAATTAGCATAAAGCAATCATATATTTTAGATTTTTATGGGAAAAACGTTTTAAAGAGAAGAAAATAATAAGTTATTAAAATTTTCATATACAAATGGCTCTATTTATAATATTATAGTTTTTTAGAAATTTTAGTTTTTAAATTTTTATGTACTTTATATTATAATTATTTTAAATAATCTATTTTTAGCATGTAAAACAAAAATTAATTTATTTTTATTTGAATCATTATACTTCAGTACCTTAAAGAAAATAATAGAAACTATTATTTTTTTATACGTATCAATAGGAAATATAAGTATATTATTTAATATATTCTACCCCGGAATTAATTGAATTGCGTGTTTTTAAAGGATTTTTTGAGTAATAACTTCTTAAAATAAATTTTAATAATTTTTTTTGACTTCGTATTACATATATTTAAATACGAAAATGCGTCGGTCATAAATGTTAATTTTATAACGTTTTTTTTTACAATATATGTTTCAATTCAACCTTCTTCTTCACATTGTAAAGGTTTCTTTGATGAAATATTTTTAAAAACCTATGTTGTTGTTTTTTTTAAAATTTTAATGCAATTTCTTATTTTTTGTTTAACTAGAAGACGCTCCTTACATTATATTTATTTAAATAAAAGAAATAATATCTTTTGTGCTGTGTTTTTTTGTTTATGTTTTTTAGAGTAAAATAATGATTAATAACTAGTTTTAAGAAGATGAAATTAATAGAATTTTATAAAATAAATTGATATGAGTAAATATTTTTATAAAAACATTAGGGCAGGAATGAATGAATGACGAAAAGGAAATAGGTGTATCTGTACTACTCTTACGACGTAACAAACTTTATATAATTCAATATAATTGAAAAATTAGAAGAAATTTCAATGCTAATGATGCTAGGAAAAATCTTTTTTTATGGAATTTTTGAAGCATGTTTTACTTTATGTGACAGAATATAATTGAAAAATGAGAAGAAAGTTTTAATGTTAGGAATATTATTAAAAACTCTATGTTCACAGTTTTTTTAAACATCAGAAACATAATGTAAGTGAAAATAATAATTGGAAAATGAGAAAAACGTTATTGCAAATCTATTTTCATCGAATTTTTTTCTCCTTCTTCTTTTTTTAATTAAGAACAATTAATAAGAAGAGAATGTAATATATTGTGAAAAGAGATGAATTTTTAATGACAGCAATTAAAGTATAAAAAATAGTCTTGTAAATTTTTATAAAAATATTTCTAGGCAAAACTTTCATATTTCAAACCCTCAAAATTCCAGAATTCTACCAGCATTTTTGCACGCTTTGTTTGACTATAAAGCAAAATTTTTGGTTTTTAAATTTTTGAAAATATGTTACCAGATTGTAATTGGCCCCTGCAACACACACGCTCATGTATAAAATTTCGGAGCTCTAGATCACTAGAAATTGCGTGAAAAAATAATTAAAATTATTTTTTGTAGCTAAATGAAAGAGTTTGAAATAAAGTTTAAACGAATATTAAAAGCTAAAATTGTTGTTCTTTATAAAAAGGTACAAATATATTATTTAAAAATATTCTATTACTATATTCTATTACTGTATTCGAATTACTAGCATCCATTCTAATAAAGAAACTTTTTTCAAGTATTTAAGTACAAGACATATCGATTTTGTAAAATGTTTACAAAAAAAGATGCTTCTTTGTACTTGATTCTTAATTAAATTTAATTCAGGTTTTGAAAGATATCAAGATTTGTTTAGTATTGAAAATCGTCTGCGCTAAATTACTTCATTCGAGTAACTTAATAACTTCTTTTTAAAATCTAAATTAACTTTTAAAGTATGTTACAAAAATATTTTGATAATGAAAGAATTTTCTTTGGCCTACCTCGCTTTAGGCTATAGATAAAAAATTTTTTCAATTTTTCTTAACAAAGAGGAAAAATTATTCTTTGATAAGGAAATAAGAAGCTTCCGTTTGCCCTCAAGAGTTGACAACAAAGGAGAACATCACAACTTTTTTGAGAAATCTTTGCTGAAAGTTGATGTAAAAGAAAATGTGAAAATCGAGTTTCGTTCCTTACCTGGTCTACTTCTTGTTAGCTTTTTAGTTTTTTCACTCATAGACTTTGATTTTTTAAGAATAAGTGAAAACCTTTAATAAAGAATGTTTTAGGAAAAAAACTTATGTACAAAAAAAAAACTTTTTTCTTTCTAAGTCAAAAATAACATTTATTGGCAATTTTAATTGGCGAAGAAGCTCATTTTCTAGGATTGTATACTTATTATTTCTAATAAAGAGATTAAAATGGCTTCTCTTTTCTTTTGATTATGCGTTGAACTGTGTTGGTTTTAATTAAGTTTCTTTTTGTAGATATAAATAAATTTTACAGCAGTCAGTTATAAATGAATAATTTTGCACTTTGAAAAAGCGTAGACGGAAATTAAAAAAACATAGAATATTAGTTTGGTTTAATAATTGCTAATACTCTAGTGCTCGGTATCGACTTTCTGAAATCTACGTATGTTACTCTATAACTTAAATTACATGTTACTACATCTAACAATTACTTAAAACTAGTAATTAGAATATTGATTCCAAAACATGTAATTAATATGAAATAAAATATTTTATTTAAACAAATGCATTTTTAATGAGTTTTATTATGTTTATCTCTTTAATAGAAATAATTAAAATGCCTTTGGGATTTTAAATGCCAGCTTACCAAATATAACTTATTCTAAGAACATAAATCAAATTAGTGTGTTTTTGTTCGAGTATGTTTCTGCTTGGGTTAGAATAATATTGTAGCAGCATTTTTAATTATAAGGACATATTAATAAATAATATCACATTTGTGATCTTATAATATGCTTTTCAGTACATAAAAAGATATTATTTTTTGCATTTATAAAATTGAATTCTTTATAGTCCCTTTATTAAGCTTATACATTCTTTATAAGTTTAAAGCATATGTCAAGTTTATACTTTAAACTACAGTCACTTGATAATTAAAAAAGAATTTTTTTCCATATTACGCGATATTATGATCTTCTAGAAATAATGTTATCTTTTTAAATTTTAAATCTTTTTTTTTCTGTTGTATTTAATTCATAATCTCTAAAAAATTGTACGGATAAAATAAACCCAAGGATTTTATACTTACCTGAAATTTAATCCCTATTAAAAATGAATTAGCTCATCTACTTTATTATTCTTATAACTATACTTTAAATTTCAGACACTATTTTCTGCTTTCAAACGTCACACTGGATGCCAAATATGTTACCAGTGTCTGTTAAACTTATGTTCATTTTGCGTTATTAAAGTTTGAAATTATCTTGTTAATCAGACACTATTTTCTGCTTTCAAACGTCACACTGGATGCCAAATATGTTACCAGTGTCTGTTAAACTTATGTTCCTTTTACATTATCAAAGTTTGAATTTATCTTGTTAAAATATCGTCCTCTAGTTTTTAATTTACGGTCTCGAAAAAAGTGTACACATAAGACAAACTCAAAGATTTTAGATTGACATAAAATTTAATTCTCATTTAAAAAATGTATTAGCTCAACGATTTTATATTGCTTAAAACTACACTTTAAATTTCAGTCACTACATTCTGATATCAAACTCTACAATCGATGTCAAATCTTTTATCAATGATAACTAAACTTATGCTCATTTTACGTTATTACAGTTTGAAATTATCTAGTTAAAATATGGATAATGGAATGGTTTCATTTTTAAGCTAAACAATTTTTAATATTACACAATACATGCCATGAATAAATACTTAAGGTTATATTTTTCTATGCTTTCTGATTTATTCTGAAACACGAATTACTAAATTTGCAACTATTCAAAGTTTTTGAAGGGGTAAAATATAGATTTCGACATAAAAGTGTAATTCCATTATTAAAGTAGGTTTTGAACTCTGCTTGAAAAATAAAGTCGATACACTATGCGTATTTTGTGTTTCAAAACAAATTAATTAAACGAAATAGGAGAAAATCATATCTAAACTATAACTAATCATTATTGAGCTCATTTTTTAAATTTTATTTTATAACCGGTGTTGAGCAGCGCAGCCGATCCAATTCTGAGTTTACGACTATCAATCCTCGCATCCATAGTTTTGAACCCAACCAAGAAATCAAAGAAACTCCTGGATCAAACATTTGGTCAAACTAGCCTTCACGGAAGACTTTTTTAATGGAACTAACCAGCATTCGCGTTACATGCTGAGGAAAACCACCTACAGTTTACCAAACGGCGAGGGGATTCCAACCTATGCTCCGTCTATCACTGAGGATATTTTACGTCAGCACTGCGGCCGGTGCAATCCGGGTGCGGAATTCGTATCCAGTCACTGGAATTCGAACCCGGTTCCTCTATTGGAAGGCGAATGCTCTGTTGCCTGAGGCGCCGCGGTTTATTGAAGTCCTTAATAATAAAGAAACGATTCAAATAATCAAAATCCAGTCTTTCAATCTAAACGGAACTGGAATGTGTGCACCTTTTAATAGGCGACGCTTTTAAGTTTTATCCTCAGACTAGTTCAAAGACATCCATGAGAATTTTCGTAATTTCCCTGAAGTTGAATTTTTTTTCTTCATGTAAAATAAAAGGGAAGCCGAGAATTACTTTTGCACATCACAAGCGTATTAATAATGAAGCTAAATAATAAAAAATTATCCTATTATAACCTCATTGTTCTCTTTAACTAACAGAAATGTATAATTCTTATTATAAAAAACTCATTGAGTTTTATTATTAATATTTTTGCAAACATTTTATATTCTTCATCAGGAAATATAATATCTAGAAAAAATTTTAATGAGCGAAGTAAAAAAAGTTTTTTCACTTTTGATATTCATCAATCTCTACAAAAAGGCTTGAAATTTTTTTTAAATGTGTCGTTTTGTTCAGTAAATTTTAAAGTCGTGCTCTAAGGGCTAATTAGTGAGCTATTATGCTACCGGGAGCTGGTAACTTGCTTTTGTTTTGAAAAAAAATATTGGTGCTATATTTGCTATTGCAATTATATTAAATATTAACGTTGCTGAAGTAAAGTTAAACAGCTAGTGCATAGAATAGAAGGATTTGGATGAGAATAAATTTTAAATGAGAAATGCATTCCACTCATATTTATAGGTAAACTATTTATCGTATTTGTAGCAATGTCCAACAGCATTTCTCAATTTCTCATTGTGTGTTAGAATAAAATCAATATTTTATTTATGCATTAAGCAAGTAGTACTAATTAATTTTTTTTGTAAAATATTTGAAAAAAAATAATGGAAAATAAAATAATAAATAGATACTGTGAATGTTTTCTACTTTTTTTAATTTATTTTTATTTTAAGCAAAGTTACTTACTTATTCCAACTTACTTATTCTAACTAACTTTTAAGCAAAAAGAAACTTTGAACTGCTAACGAAAAACTCTGAAAGAACTTTTTATCAGTACCATCTATTCTTTATAAACATGTAAAGACTGAACTGTCAGCTGATAAGGAATAAAGAGTTGGCTTTTAAGAAACTCACTGAGGAAACCCATATTGACGTAAATTGTAAGAGCAAAATTTGAAGTTTTTTTTTACCCCACGACATTTTTTGAACTCTTCTTAAAGAAGGCTTTCTTATCTGAATCTGAATCCACTAATAGTTTCAGACTTTAACTGAACACAAAGAAATTTAAAAATGAACAAAGAACTTAAACGTTTTATAGAAAAGAAACTCCGTGAGCTCTATACATTAAAAATAATCTTTTTTTTAACATGTTTCTTGTAAATATGCTAAAATATTCTTTTCATATAGAAAGTTTAAAAATCTTAAATGGAATAACATTAAATAAAACTGCATTAAAAGAAAAAACATATTACAAATAATGTTTTCAAGTGTTCAAAAAGTATTTTAATTCATTATTCAAAACATAGAATTATCAGTTTAACTGTAACTACATTCAAAAATTTTATTCATGCATCTAAATTTTTTTATAAGCTTCACAGAACTGTTTAAAAATTTTTTGAACATAGTGAAGTAGAAAAGGTAAAGCTGCTATCTATTTATTACAAAAATGTATAAAAAACAAGTACACTGTAATAAAATATAATGTATCTCAACACCAAAACTGGTGTCAAATAATTTACAAAAAAGTAGTATTCCACCAAGTGTTTCACGAAACCAAGATCAAGGATAGTTCCTGGTGTTGTGAAGCACCGAGAATAGTTTTTTTTATACTGCTTGAAGTAAAGTAGTCACCAATATCTTTATTATTGAGTAACACTAAACTTTATAATTAGTATAAGATATGAGACACATAATCAGTAAAGTTACCTGAACGTTGCAATATAAAGCAAAAATCATAAATTTAGGTTGAATATATCCAACATTAAAATTAGTTTGTTAACCCCTTCCTTCTTGCTCCCGTGAAAATGACCGGGTGAGGTTTCGCCCTCTATTTCTCGCTCCCGTGAAATTTCCGGACTGGAGTGTTCAGTAGTAACGTGCCAAAAAGTATAAAACTAACTCATTTCTTTTGCCCGGAAAACTTTTTATTTCTCATTTTACACACCAGATGGCAGTATCAGAATATTTTTAAGGTAACTGTAGATAGTTAGTTTATTTTAAACTAGATGTCAGCACTAATCAGATACGTGTATTTGGCTAAATGGGCACTTTTATGACCGTTTTCTCGAAAATTAACCGATCGTTAAGGGGTTAACAAAAAGCACACGCAACACAGTCAGAAGTTAAATATTGCAAATTTATTTTACACAGTTGACAAAATTATGTTAATCTTCTTATGAGAATATAAGTATCTTTATTATACAACTAAAAACATGCATGCCTTTCATAGCAGTTTATACCTTCAGTTTGTGAAATCAATCCGACAAGACGAATGAAATTACTTGTCAAATATTCGACTATGATCTTGGAACTTTCTCTCCCGTTGGTATTGGGGTTGATAGCTATGCCTAGTTAGGTTCCGATAATCACCCTCATAGATCAAACATTGAAAAAGCTCATATCTTCAGAAGTAATGTTGATAATTAAGTAAACTCACTTATTAAGTGTAGCAGGCCATTTTTTATATCACTTCTGCCATTCTTTATATCACTTTTAACGCAAATAGAATCTATCTAAACTTTTTTTTTTAATTAGGAAATTTACAGTGCGACAACAACAATAAAAGCGACAACAACAGATCATCCGGGGTGTAGTTAACTAAGAATGGTGTAAATGCATCTAACTTGGTGCAAACTTTATCAATTACTGGTTGTGTTTAGATTTAACTACACTCTTTAAAATGAGTATGAGCACTTGATTCGGTATTGACTCAGTAACACACAATTTTATGATTTTCAACACTAAATTTGGATAGGTATTGCGCCACATTTTTTGCAGTGTCAAAAACGAAATGTTTTTCACAGTGTCAAAAACGAAATGTTTTTCACAGTGTCAAAAACGAATACAGTGTCGAATCGAAAATTATTACTTTAAACTATTTTAGAAGTAATATTTTACTTTAAAATTGGTAATGAGGAATCTTACCCTTTAATGAGAAAATTATTGTGGCAAACTCCAAAGGCTACTTTCTTTTGGCCTTTATCCAAATCCTCTGTTCTCTAACATTCAGCTTCTGATTTTTAAATCAGTAAAGAATTTTTTAAAATTATGATATACTTAATATAATAATATAAATATTCGTTAATACGAGATTATTAAAATTTTTCTTTTCGAACAATATTTTGCTTCATTTTCTAACAAATCTAAAAAAAGAAAGTACTTGTTCACAATATTTAAAAAAAAAATTCTAAAAGATCATATTTTCATGTCCAAGTTATCGAAACAGATTTTAAACGAAAAAAATATGGAACATAATTATTTAAAGAAAATATAAACATTCTAACGCATAACCATTTTGAACTATAAATATTCATTTGAAATATAAACTTTCTAAGAAAATATAAATATTCCAAGCCTTTAAACAATAAATATTCATTAAAAACTTAAGCATTCTAAGAAACAAATATTTTCAAAATTAATTCTTTTAAACTATAAACATTTATTGGAAAAAACTTTTTAAGGAAAGAAAAATATTTCAAGCCTTTAAACTATAAATAATCATTGGAATCAAAAACATTCTAAAATACAATAATTTTGAAACCTTAAGATTCATTAAAAATAAAAATATTCTGAAGCGCAAACGTAAGCAATCTGATACATAAACACTTTTAGCAAACTTAAGCATTTATTTGAAACATAAACATTCATTTATAGCAAACAAATTCGTTTAAAACATTAAAATTTATTCAAATATAAACATTGTGGGTTATAAGAAAAATAGTGTATCGTTTCATTTTTATATGTAAATAATTTCTATATACTACATTGGTTTCGTGTTATGTGATTGAAATAATTTTAACGATTATAATTATACGCAAGAAACTAGCAAATACGAATGAGAATTAAACTTTATTTATTCAAAACATTTTAATCTTTTTCCCTTCCTTTCCTAAATAAATTTTGTTTGAAGCTTAATTGAAATCCCAGGTATTTTTTAAAAGATTTTATTTAAATCAAATGAATTTTTTTTTTCAATTTTGAAGTTAATTGAGTTATATATTATTTGAGTTAGATGTGGAAGGTAGGTTTATATTAATGAAGAACATTTGAAAACATCTTCTCTTAGAGAAAATCTTATAAAACGTTACAAGATAAAAGCATAAAAGCCTTTTCATCTTTTCCTAACTTGAAACTAAATAAAAATAAGATAATCTTATTTAATTATCCCGGAAATTCATTTGTTTAGACAGGTAAAACGAAAATCTCTCATTTTATTTTTATAAATCTCCTCAAAGACATTTATCACTATCGTGGCAGCAGCATTTTATACAAGTTAAGTACTTAATTAAAAGTTTTGATCAAGAAATCAGTTTTTATATTCTATATAATTAATTTATTCTTGCTTAAAGAAGGACTGTCTTATATTTAAATTTAAGAAATCATTTTCTCTTATAGCTATTTTCTGCATTTACTGAAAACTTCAATTGTAATCACGAATTATCCATAAAGTACTCATTCTTTTTATTTTTATATAGCTTAGAGTGATTAATATCTGTTTGACAAAAGAGCTTATAGATTGCTCTTTAACCGATTCAGCATTGTACTCTCTTATAGAAAATGAGC
This sequence comes from Parasteatoda tepidariorum, assembly GCF_043381705.1. Taxonomy (NCBI): domain Eukaryota; kingdom Metazoa; phylum Arthropoda; class Arachnida; order Araneae; family Theridiidae; genus Parasteatoda; species Parasteatoda tepidariorum. The sequence goes on along the minus strand of NC_092210.1, from coordinate 56,646,491 downwards.
TAAGAGTGTTCCCTCTTCCAAAAAAGATACTAAAGTATTGAGCTCAGGCTCTTATTTTGACGAACAATATTCCGTTTATAACACTCTGTCTTGGTTAAAATTCTGTTTTAATAGAGGAAAGTGTACTTTAGATCAACGAAATAATTGCACCCCTAAATGGAGGAATTTTGCAGTAAGTTTATGAAATTGATACCAGTAAACAAAAAGTACTACCTGCTATGGTGCTATGGTTTACTTGCAGCTTATGGGCAATAAATTCTTATCTTTCTTCGTGTTTTCTTGTATTTATTTATTTTGTTGTATATATATATATAAATATNTATAAATATATATATATATACTTGTGGCAGAAAAATATTAAAAGGCTCTTTAAGATAAGCGCGTGTTGTACCTTGAATTGATTCATGGTATGTGCAATAGGTCCAGTTAGCATACATAAGCTTTTCAATGGACTGTACTTCTTGCAATGTGTATTTTTTTATGTTTTTGGCAACGTTATAAACTTTTGAAATGTTCCATTATACACTTGCAATTAATTTATTTTAGTTATTGGGAGGCAGTATGAAAAGTGAGTTTTTAATTGCACGAATATATACGTTTAATCAACTAACAAAATTAGAAGACCAGAACTTAAAAGGCATGTTATCTAACTTGCACATCAGTCCAATGTACAACATATAGTGATCCAAGGTACAACTCCAAAAAATATTTCTCCCGATTACTTTAGTAATTTCTTTTTCTCTAAAATGTCTGAAAAACTGAGGTATTTGAATAATTAATTCTGGCATGAAAAAAGTAGTTGAAATTGGTCCAACTTCTAATATTCTTCACTGCGTAATTTTTAGAATCTGCCAAGATGGAAATGTCAAAATGTTTTGGAAGGGTTACGGTTTAACATTAAGATAAGAGAAAGCAAACAAACAAAAACGTTTTCAAAATTTGTGGAAAAATAAAAAATGTCAATCACTGGAAAGATTGGATTGAAAACATTGAAACTAGTTTGCTTGCAGTGTAAAACAAAAAACAGTGAAGGATTGAATTCCTTAAAAATTCATCCTATTTCGATAATTCATTTTTTTCTCATTAGAATATTTGTTTTTGCAACGTCTAATGCTTACATTGTTTTGTTTTTATTTAATTTTTTGTCAAGGTTACGTAATCTATGACTTCAATTTATATAATTAATAATTATAATTATTGAACACCTTGTTTAGATTTGTAAATCATATTAAGGCAACTGTATATATATATATATATATATATATATATACGTTCTTCAAAAAAGTTTTTTCTTCCTGTGTCAGTGAAATGGCTTTTTAAANAAATATATATATATATATATATAAAACATTAAATTACATAAAGTATACACATAACGCTTTAATAAATTAAAACAAGAAGCCAATTGAAACATAAATCAAGACACATGACAGTAATATTTTAATAAATTATGTGAAAAAGTCACATTGTAATAAATTATGTCAGGGCCATTTTTAAATCATATTAAGCACACTAAATAGAAGCACACCAATTAAATGACATTAATAGCTTTTAACTGGTGAAAAGTGGGAATATTTGACATATGACGATGTAACATATTTGATATTCGGAGACTTCACCTATACTTTACGGTAAAGCATGCTCAAACACCGTTTCATTTTTTTTTGTTTTAATTTGACATCCACCCATTTGAATAATTTCTTCTCTTCATAACCCATACTTAATCTTCTCGTTTCGTGACACTTTGGACATGGAACGTGACATCCAACTGACTGATTTATGTATATTTAAAATCTAAGTGCATTAAATGAGGATTAGTAACCAAAAACACGGACGTTATAATACACAAATCAAGTATCAATACACAATGATTAGTAAATTAAAATACATAAATTACGACGCATGAATTTCTTAAAAAAATTAAAACATTTTAATCAATACATTAATTTAGATACAATTTTTTAAAATCATTTTAAACACAATGAATAAAAACAAGCAAATTAAATATCATTAGTAATTGTTGTGCAGAGTTTAAAAATATAATGTACCGAGTTTCATTTCCTTAAAAGTTTTAAGGTAAGGCTTCATCTGCAATTTAAGGTAAAACTGACAGTAACAGCTCTTTGTTATTTTTGATTTAGGTCCACCCGTTTGAATAATTTCTACTCCTTCGTACACATATTTAATCATTTCTTTTCTTTTAAGACATTTCGTGACACTTTGGACATTGCACGTGACGTTCAACTAACATATTTAGATATATTTAAAACTAAAGAGCATTAAATACGGGTTAGAAGGCACAAACTGGACGGTTCATAATTTTTATTTCCTTAGCACGTGCTCAAGATTAACAATGTACTTTAAAGGTCACTTTTCAGAAGAGGTTATCATTTATTTTTCTTCTTCTCTGTTCTCATGAGCATTTATTTCTCTGCTTAGTTACAAATGAGAAATGTCAAGTCTTTCTTCGGTTTTGCAGTGAGCTGCCTATCATCGCATTAAAAATGTTCGTTGGAAAAAAGTATATTTTCATGCTCTGTTGTTTAATAAATAAGGAAGGAAAAACGAGAAATAATTGTTACATCGGAGTGGTTTCATTATGAAAATGAACATTTTTCTTTTCCAAGCTTGATTATATTGTTATCTTAATAACAAGAGAATTTTCCTGTTTTTGAAAATAGTTGGGTATAAGGTTATATTAAATGTCAGAAAACTGTGTTTGTATGGACATAACTTGCGAATCGCTGAAATTTTTATTTGCTAAAAGTATAAATTACAGTTTATATGCTTTGTGGGTTGCATATTCAAAGATTTTTAATAAATATGCCATGTCTCTTAACGGTTGAAAAGATTTATTGCCGTCTTTTTGGAAACGTTTTCGAAATTAATATAAACATACATATAAGAAAAGTTGGAAAAAAACCGGATAGTTGAGGTTTTCACTTTTCTAAAAAAGTTCAGTGAAGAAAATTGCGTGCATTTTTAGGAATGATAAAATGTTTCTTTTAAACCAAAACGAAAATCATTTAATGTAAGAAACTATATTACGAAAAGTAAATTAATTACTTTTTGGAAGTATGCTAAATCCTGGTTTTATCGCTGGTTGGATGAAATCTGGTCTATATAAAAATGAAAAAGAAAAAGCTTCATTTTTACTGAAAAATTAATTTATAGCAACAAGTAAATATTGTAATCCTCCAACACTGAGAGACATATAAAAGATAAAAAATTATGAAACATAAAGAATATGTTTGGAATTTATTGTAAATTAAATTAGCTGATCAGAACAATCGAAGAAATGAATATAAACTAAAAACAGAAATCACAAATAAATTGTTGATCAAGTTCTTTTGAAATGCTACAAAATCTACATGCCCATCATTTGTAGCTGAGACACTTTTCGCAAACTTCCAGGAATTTGGACTTGGAGTACAGAAGGTTTTAGTACCACTGCAAAAAATCACTGTATAAAATACCGGCACTTAGGGTGCATCCACTGTAAAATCTATTATACCGTAAAATATTATACCGTAACAATTACAGTAGTACTTATTCAATTAGAGTCGTTCAGTGATTTTACGGTAATTAGTATTTCGACATTACGGTAGATCAAATTTTTTGTTCTGTAACAAAGTTTTTTTGTGCAGAATTTTTTGTTTTGTTCTGTGTAAATTGATTTTACAGTAAAAAGTACTAGCATCTTGAGAGCTGTTACTTTTTACCGTAATTTGATCCGGAATTTTTTACAGTGTATCAGGTCACGTCCTTCTGAAAACAATCAGGTTTATTTCCAACTGAATTTAACAGAAAAAAGGCTTAGGAAATTTTAAACGTGATGTAAAATCAACCTGTTTCAACAACTGAAAATCAATTGTTAGAAAGTAAAATAATTATATTTTGAATTCGCCTAAAATAAATCTTCATTCAATTAGAAAAATTAGAAATAAGAATAATATATTCATCATAATTAAAAATCATGACTGCAAAAATCTTAACTCTTCTAATCAAATATTTGAAAATTTCAGACAAATAGTCCACTCTGTTCTACATTCATTTTCAAATAGAATGATGACTGTTTGCAACTTGTCTCATGCGATTGCTGATTAATAGAAGCAGTATCTGAGTCAAAATGCTAGGTTAAAATTTTATCTGCACTGTAAAAAATGATAATGCATCTTAACACTAAAAAAGGTGGGAAATAGATTACACCCAAAAATGAAGGTATAGATTCAAGTACACTTCCTGGCATAGTGAAGCACCAAGAAACACTTTCACAAAAATTGGTGTAAACTAGCTGCCACCATTTTTGGCGTTCAGTAACTCTAATATTTTTAATTATAGAAATATAAGATGTACTTAAGAGTCAGCAAATTTTTTAAATGAAAAAAAAAATCGAAATTAAGATAATTTATTTGGATGTATAAATTAGTTTGAATCAAACATACTCGCATCTCCAATGAGAATATTAAAGCAAATTCAAATTAGGCTGTACAGGGCAGAAGCGGATAGAAATTATACATTATAATATTTATTACTGTTTTGAAAATTACCAGGACATACCTGGTTTTGTATTAAAGTTCTAGGAATATTTGCACGAACTTTTATAATTTCATACTGTTTATAACCAATTTTGGAAAAAATCTCTTAAACATAAACATGATTTATTACTATATGATATATTAAAAAATATTATCGATTTTTATGAAATATTGAAAAAGAAAAAACAATGCAGCATAAAATATGTGCAAATAAATCGCGTAAGAATATGTGCATATCGTAATTCAATTTTAAAATAAGTAATTGTTAGATAAGCACCCATAGTTATGTTATTGTATTCATCTAATTTGCCTTAAATTGTTCTTTTTAATTTTGTATAATTTTCGCTTAGCCATAATTGAAGTATACAGCGGAACGAAAAATTTGCACAGGCCATTTTTGACGCATGAAATGCGTAATCGCCGATAGATTACAAACAAAAATTAGTGTTCACTTAACGAATATTTAATAGTTTTCCTTAAGTTCTATCGATTTTACTTTGTTTTTAAGCGGAAGATAAATATTAAAGGTCAGCTTTATAACCTCAACTAATTGACACATGACCTAAAATTTTCAGAAATAATTCATCAATTGTTTTTCATTTTAAACAAGATGTATTGGTATTCGATTCATTTAAGGTATTACATTATGTAGTAGTACCAAACCTGTTATCCGGAAATCAGAAAACCAAAAAACCGGAACGAAATTCGATAAATTTTCCAGCCATTTTTTTAAAAAAATGTTTTTTTCCTCATAAGATTTTAGGATTTTTCTTTCTTTTTTGAAAGATGTTCACCTTACCATCATTTTGGAAATAATCATTTGTGTATTACTTCATCGTTTTTTCTTCTTTTTAAGATTATTTCCAAAAAAAAACTTTCTTTTTAGTTGGGATTAACAATTAAAAAACGGCTTTTTGTAGCGATTCAGAAAACCGGAAAAATCAGTTATCCGGAATAGTGATGGTCCCGATCTCCCGATCGTTCCGGATAATCGGTTTCCTACTGTATTACATTATATTTCTGCTCCCTGCTCGCTTCCCTTACCTAGCCCCTCGATTGCATCACACTTATTTTTGATTATTTAAGCGGATTGTTACAACAAAATTAAAAATTATTCAGTTAAAACATATCGAAACTTTTTATTATATTTATACAGATATAGAGCCACAGATTTAATTTCCGATTCTATATGGATCAGAATTAAACTTAACAGGGGGTGGGCAAATGCCTGTCCTTGCATAACAATCATGACATATTTGATGAGTTCAGAACTGTATTTAGATAATTACTCATACCAAATAGACTTAACTGTATTGAATACAGTTTACATGATTTTAGGCACGAAGCAGTTATTATGTATTAAATCATTGAAAAGAAAATTCTATTATTCTGAACTTACATTATAATTTATTATAAAGAGATGTTTAAAGTGTTTAACGAGGAAATTTCTCAGATATGAGTCCCTAAAAAGCTCGACATACCTTTGAAAACTTAATTATTAATTTTTTCTTTCAATTTTTCGATTCCGCTGCTTTCTATTGTTAAAAATTTGACCTCCATGATAGCCTTATAACAGTGTGTTGGTTTCTTAAATGTTAAATTTTTTATTCTTTAAATCTGTTTTATTCTGTTTACACTTTTATCTGATTTTATTCACTTTTGATCCTGTTTCATCTGGTTTTATAATATTTATATTTAACTGATTTTATTCACTTTCGAATACTCTTGGTATGTTGTGTAAAAATCTAGTACGAAAAATAGTAGGATGAGTATACCTTTGATTCGTTTTAAAATCGCATGTTTGGCGCAGCATGTCCTTTTGTGGACCTTGTGCCAATAAACCCTACATTCAATCAATCAATCTTAAATGTTAAAACGATTCACTTGTATATGTGTTAAAATTATTTTTCCCTTTGGTTATGCTCGGATTACTAAATCCTCTCCCTTAAAGATTCACTTTAAAGATTTGGATTTATTTTAAAGATTTGGCGCAGCATGTCCTTTTGTGAACCTTGTGCCAGTAAACCCTACATTCAATCAATCAATCTTAAATGTTAAAACGATTCACTTTCACTTGTATATGTGCTAAAATTATTTTTCCCTTCGGTTATGCTCGGATTATTAAATCCTCTCCCTTAAAGATTTACTTGAAATTCAGTCGCGATAAACTTGTTAACCAAAATCATTTAACTCGATACTTAACAATATTTAAAAATAACTAGTGGGCTGCGCCCCCTGCTCGCTAACGCTCGCCAACCTCCNTTTTCCCTTCGGTTATGCTCGGATTATTAAATCCTCTCCCTTAAAGATTTACTTGAAATTCAGTCGCGATAAACTTGTTAACCAAAATCATTTAACTCGATACTTAACAATATTTAAAAATAATGTTTGTCTATCAACACAAAAAAATAAGGTAAACTCAAACGTGGCATACCGTTTTTAAAATAAGACATTGTTTTTTAATCATAATTAATAATTTTCTCATTTCTTTCAAAACACATTTTTTTTCCACCAGAAATTTTGCGATAAAAGTTCAAATTAGGTAATTGGGAAATGAATAAAATAATATAGTTATATTTAAAATTATTGCTGATACCTTGGATAAAATTTTGTTACCACATTAATTTACTGTCACACATTTAATTTGCTATGATATACTATATTTACAAAAATAATATATTTATTATTTAATAAAGCGGAATCACCTGATAGAATATTAGAAAAATGTTAAATAACCACTATTAATTTTCACTAATAAGAGGAGTTGGAGATTTAAAACGAACAGGAATTAATTCTACAGCAAATACAAATCTATGTACGTAAAAAGAATATTTTGTTCTTACAGCTTTATTATTAACTTTTATTAGTTACTCATTAATAACTGCTGAACATACCTGCATCTCAGTTTTCTTTTCTTTGCAATGAGATTTCTTATTAGATTTTCATATTATTTTTCAAGAATCAATAAAGTATATTTTTTGTAGATATACGAAATTCAATAAAACCTAACATTCATAAAATATCATTTCTCAGAGCAATGATGCATTCTTACAACATTGAAAATTGACACTTTATCTTGTATGTTATTTTAATTTCTATTATTAAATTTCACTTCAAGGTTCTATTTTCTAATCATTGAAAACTAAAAATATCAATAAGTAATGTCTGTTACTTAGCAGCTTTCCTACTGTTTACTAATGCAATTGATGAAATGTAATTTTTTACATAGTAGTGGGACTTTTGTTAATAATAGTGCACTGATAGAAATTTCTTGGAAAATATGGTTACATGAAAAAATCATTTAACTGTTATTTTACGATATTCAAACAAAACGGTCGAATAACCTTAAATATGATGGTATTCAAACTGTTAACTGTAAGAAAAACCGTTTATTTACTGTTTTAACCTAATACGGCTAAACAATCAGAATTTTATCTAACCAACAAGGTCTACCCAATGAAGCTACTTAGTTCCTTGCAGCTGGGTAGATATAGAGAAGAGGGCTAATCTATGTATTTCATGACCATCATGAACTGGAGTTTCAGTCCCAGCGATGGCACCGCAATATTTCTTCTATTCCCTTCAACACGTGAAGCGTTTCCTCTGTCCTGCATTCCCAAATTTGTGCCCCTGGAGTATTAGAATACGATACTCTCATTCACACATAGATGGTAGCACCATAATGTTGCTTAACACAAAAAAGTACAGTACACTCTGTAACAAAAAAATCGACGCACCAAGAAGGAGTTGTCCGATTGTAACGAAAATTAGTGGATAGGAAGACAATATACAGAATAGTAAATGATTAAAATTTCAGAACAATTGAATAATTTATTACAGAGTTACAGTAACAAGTTCAAGGATTTGTTTTCCCGCCTCTAGCCTGCATACAAGCTGCCACACGGCGTGACATAGACCGATAAAGCTCCCGGAGGGTCTCTTGCGGTATTTCCTGCCAAATTCGATCCAATTGTCGAAAGAGATCATCAACATTCCGTGCCAGATGCAATCGCCTTCCCATCATTTCCCAGATATGCTCGATGGGAGAGAGATCTGGTGATCTGGCAGGCCAAGGAAGAGTTTGACAAGCTTGCAGACAGTTCATAGCAGCACGTGCCGTATGTGGTCTGGCATTGTCCTGCTGAAAAACCGGCCCAGGGCGCTGCAAAAGGAACGGTAGTAAAACAGGTCTTAGGATGTCGTCGACGTACCGCTGTCCAGTAAGTGTACCTCCAATGACGACCAAAGGGGTCCGGCTGTCAAAGGAAATGGCACCCCAGACCATAATGCCTTGTTGAGGGCCGGTGTGGCGTGCAATTGGGAAGGCAGGATCCCCCCTATGCCCTGTGCGTCTACAAACACGTCTTCGATGATCGTCAGTATGCAGTTGGAGGCGGGATTCGTCGCTAAAGACTATACGTCCCCTGTCGGCATCATTCCAGCCATATCTGTTCAAAATATTCATGCATACGAAATTTCAAAGCAATCGGATGATTGCTTCTTGGTGCGTCGATTTTTTTGTTATAGAGTGTATTTCTCAACTCTTACGGTAGGTGAAACAACCAGATAAACTAATTAAATGACATTCCTCGATTCATTTGATAAAACTAAACTCAACCACAGCCTAACTCCAATACCCGTTTCCTAATAAAAGACCTAGAGCTAACGTTCAGTTAAATTTCTCTTTTACTGTTTTGAATCCATGCTGTTTTAATATAGTTAAGAAATCGTATTGCTTTGTACTTATGGTTTTATAACAATACTAGTTGTAAAAGGTTTGAAAACCGTAAAAGTAAAAACTTTTCTTTTACCGTAAACTTTACTGTCAATAGGATGGAGAGATTGCAGCCAGTTATTTTACAGTAAATTTAGAATAAAAATTGTAACAGTGAGTTATATTTAATGCAACTGTTTATTAAAACAAGCATATTAAGTTGAAAAATGAATAAAATATGTTAGGGACATTAAAATGAAAATTTCCTGAGATATGACGCTCATCTACGTATTTATAAGAAGGAAAAAATAGTTAACTTTCAAATTTTTAGTGATTTTTTGAATTTTTTTCTATAAATAAGGGAATAATATCTTTTTCACCAAAGAGGAAGAAAAATTTTGTTATTTTAAGAACTATTACTATAAAATACAATTTTAAGAAACTATGATAAGTGTACAATACGAAGCCCAAAAATTGAGACTTTAAAGTTTTACATTCTAGATAATTCTTTCATTGTTTTAATTTTAATATCAATGATTTTATAAGCGACCTAAACTACCGAACCGAAGTATTCGAGGCAAATCGAAATTTTTTTGCTTAAAAATATTTTTATTTTAAAAATTTGATTTCAGAGAAGGCAAGAAATATATAGAAATAAGCTTGAAAATCAAATAACCGGTTGTATTTATTATTAGAAATGACTAGAAAGATCAGAGCTTCAATTTTTTGTATGACTAAAACAAAAAAGTGCTATTGATAACCAGGATCTGAAGGACCCCTCATTTTCTCAGCAAATTATAAGCGTAGAGTATCATGCCAAGCACAAAAAATAATCATTGAAGTTCTAAATAATTATGAAAGGTTCCGTTCCCCCTCCCTAATTTGGAAATATTTTATCCTAACGACTTTTTGTGTTACAACAAAAAGTCGTCAGTCCTCACACTTTGCAAAATGATAGGGTGGTAATGGAATAAATATTTTACAGTGGCCTGCTTCATCCCCTGATCTCTATCTTATAATAAATTTCTTTGGAATAATAATAAATAAATTTAAAAAAGCAGGAAAGAAGATCAAGCAGTAAGATTAAAGAGTAAGATTTTATTTTATTTCATAATATCGTTGAGCAGTCGACCCTATTTTGTGTTTACGACTACCGATGATCAATTCCGTAGTTTGTAATTTTGAATCTAATCCAGAAGACAAGGTAGCTCCCAGATCAAGCATGAAAGAAACTTGCCTTCGTGGAGGAGATTTTGAAGGAACTAGCTCGCGTTTGCGTTACATAGAGAGCAAAACCACGAAAACCATGGTTAACCCAACGGCAAGGGGATTCTAACCCATTGTCCGTCTAACACTGAGGATATTTTACGCCAGTACTGAGGTCGATGCCAGCAGGGTGAGGAATTCGTATCGAGTCACTGGGATTCGAACCCGGTTTATCTCACAAGAAGGAGAATGTTCTACCTTCTGAGCCACCATGGCTTTGGTATTGAGTAAGATTTGGAAAAAATATGGGAAGAAACAACTTTTGACTATCTCAAATCTTTCGTAGAATTTGTGGTGAGATGGTCTCTAATGATTATTGACGCTGAAGGGGAAACAGTTAACTACTGATTTATCTTTATAATGTTGTTTAATGATAAGTAATCTTGAAATGTATTCTAATTTCTGATTTCAATTTTTATTTACTTAAATGAAACACTTGTTGAAAGTTTCAATTTCGTTTTTGCTCTGTACTGTACTGTATTCCATTCTCTCAAAATAATTCAAAGATTTCATGCAAAATTATAATTTTGGTAAGTTTTTCTTTCTTGTATGTTAGGATGGACGTAAAGCGAAAGTTTGTCCACTTTACGACCAACTGAAGTGCTCGAATTTTAATTAGGAAGGAAGATAATACGTGAGGACGAGGTGCGAAGTTTTAACGTGATGACGATGGAATTGAAATTTTAAAGAAAAAAATATAAAAATCGTATTATTTTTTATGATAAAACAGATAAAACCTTTTTTCTACACGTTAAAAGAGAAAGGATAAAAAGGGTGGAAAGGCATTTCATTTTGTAACCTAAGAAACGTGTAATTTCTCGTACTTATTTTTTTCTGATAATTATATTCCTTTTTTTTAAAACTTTTATTTAACTTTTTTCTTAATTTTAGATAGCAGATGAATGAAAAAAATCAATTTTAAAATCCGTATAGAAAAATAAGCCAGATAATTTTTAAGGTTGATATTTTTAAAAATTACTTCATTAAATATTTCTATACCCAAATACATTATTAAATTAATATGCTATTAGTTATACTCATATTTACAAAAAGAAAATAAATCTTAGAAGCATTTTGAACTGAACTCTTTGATAAAAGAATTCGAATAATTTTTTTTGTCTAATTGCTTAATAAATTCCGTTTTTTAATACTCTAGTTTTTAAAACTCTTCACAGCAAATGTTTTAACTATTTTAAGCTTCAGAAATAAAATATTCGGATTATATTGTGTATGGTTTTGTTTCCAAAAATTCCTCTGAGTTTGATATCTCTTAGTTTATGAGCAACATTTTCAAAATTTTAGTATACATACTATAGATTTCAAGAGAAAAAACATGAATTTGAGGGAAAAAAGCAACTTCCTTGTGAATAATTTTATTTATTTGAATCCGATATCTTGACTACTTAATAAAATGTTATGATTCTAGATTCTTAGGAACGAACTAAATAGTTCCGATCCGATAGACTTAAAACTATAAATAAAATGTAGACATAACGTTGGATTTATATTTTGAAAAGTTGTTTGTTATTGTATAATTTTTTTTATGTTCTTTCATTTTCACGTTGCACGTTATAGTTGAGAACTTGTAAAAATAATACTGTTTCTAAAAAGCTCTTGTTTAGAAATAACTGGGCATATTTTGCCCTTCTCATTTTAAACATCAAACTATCTTTTATTCGACTAATTTTAGATTCTTTGCGGAAAACGTAAATTTTTTTTAATATTTTCTTTATGTATATATATATTTATATATTGAATATAT
>NC_092210.1:56625405-56634071 GCF_043381705.1 Parasteatoda tepidariorum | reverse complement strand
GCTCTCCATCGTAGTTCTTCAGGCAAATGATGCCTAGAGGTCATTATTACGAATTGGCTATCTCAGATTTTCAATGTCGCAATCACAGTAAAATTTGTGTGCTTTCTCTCAAACTTGGACTTTTATGCTCCAGGCAGATGACGTAAGCCGAGTGCAGCGCCACTAATTTGCATATTGCAATTTTACTCAGCTACTCTTAGTGGACAACATATGCAAATTTTGCACGGTTTGGCTTACTTTTGAAAGAGTTATCGCTATTTTTGTGATTTTTCCTTAATTTATGATAACCAGTGTAGTTCGAGGGGGTGACTACAAATGTGCAAATTATTTAGTGCAGACGATGTTTCAAATTACGAAATAAGACACAAAACGTGCTTTCTTTGAATAAACATGCCTTTTTTTCGACAGATTCAGATTTCCGGTGACTTCTGAATCCGGATTCAGATGGAGTCCTAGAACGTTAAGATCCGATCATTAGATCAAAAGTTTTTCAGGGTGTTCCGTTTTTTAGTCGCACTCCCTATATTTTTCGTTGGATAGTTTTTGCGTTATAAGAATATGAATAGTATGCAAAGTATAATTAATCATGCGAACAATGAATTTTAATGCAAAATGAATAGTTATGCAAAAATATTTTGAGGGAGCAGGGTCAGAGATGGTGACTACAATTGCTTTTTTTTAATTGTGAAAGATTCAGTATAAAAATTCCTATAAATAACAAGCAAACTTCTTTCTTTCTTAATTTAAAATAATGTCTCAATATTCGAATACTTAGAAAGTTCTTAACAGCACTGAGTAGGTATAAAATATCAATTTGGTGGAAAAAGTAAAGGATAATTTTATATGACCAATAAAAGATAGTAACACAGGACTCCTAACCTAAAAATCGGTTTTATAAGTACTTAAAAATATTTCTTTATTCATTATAGAAGAATGTGAAATTATACATATCATGTACAAACTTAATTTTAAAATCTCAGTCTTAAAAATCTCTAATGCATTAGTATTTAATTTTTATTATTCATTTATTTGTATGAAATTACATTGCTTATTTATGCGTAGAAAGAGAAATTTTTATTCCAGATAAATCAAAAAATAATCTGATTAATTTTTCTTTATTCTTTTATTTTTCATCCAAAAGTTTGATTAAATGAAACACTGCGTTTCAATCAATAATAAGGTAATTATTTGCGAAATCATCAATCAAAGGAATAGTGGCATGGCTTAAAATAACAGTTTCAGAAGTTGACCTGAGCTTGGTAATCTTTGTTGATAAGCAACTGAAGGAGACCTATTCATTCGGGATGCTTGTTTATTGAGATGTTGCATTAGAATTAATGATTGTTTCTTAGAGATCCCGTTTCCTTCTAGGAAGGATTCAACAGCCTGTTATATATTGATCCTATTCATTGCCAATGCAGATATTGTGTTACACAGGATTGATTTAGGTTATGTAATTGGCTTATTGATAAAATGGAGCGTCAATAGAGAGCCGATAGAAATGAATCGAGTTTAGTTTTTTTTGTTAAAAAAATTAAGGGAAGTCGGCATGTACCAATATTGCTAAAACTAATTTTTTTCGATGTACCTTTTTGCTTCAGTGTTTTTCCACAGAATATTTACATAGATGTTTACAGCGTGATAACTGTTAATACATATCTTTGGCTGAAATTTTTCGAAGTTTAAAAAGTTTCATCAAAATTCCTTCATAACTCGAAAAGTTTTCCTGTTAACGTGGGCATGGAAGACTTATAGATGGGAGTTAGAACTTTCTAGAAGGCCAGGCACGAGTTCTAGAAAAAATCATCATCAAATATTAAATACACTTTAAAATTAATGTATTTTTATTCCGAAAAATTATTTCCTTTTTTAATTTTGCACATATCGCATGCTATTAAAATTAATGTAATTAATGTGGTGGTTGAGTATAAGAAAGTTAACTAGTTTTTAAGCAGCAACACTCTTACTATGCTTCCTGTTCTGATAAAAAATAACTGATTTCGCTGAAAACATGGTTTTTTATTACGTTATGATTCAAACTAAAAATTAATAAAATGTTCATAGATGAATAGTTTTCAAGTTTAACGATAAGTGTTTTCATACATTGTATCGAAAATTTAAATTCCAAGATGATAAATTGTATTTATTTTTTATACAAGCTAACACTATGACAGGTATTTTCATAAAAATTGAAGTATGGGCTACCTTCGTAGAAATTTATAATAATTCTTCATAATATTTCTGTTATAATTGCTTTTAATAGAAATTTTTTAACAAATTAATTTTATGATTAAAAGTGTATTTTACCGGTGATGATAAGCATTTTTGAATATTTTTTTTATTATTGAGGGCGTTGAAATTATTTTAATGCAAAGTGGGAAGTGACCCAATAAAGGTATATTCCATCGCCCCCCCCCCCTGAGGTGGTCTAGGTTTAGATTCGGTGAAAACTGGTTGATTTGTATGCTATTCCTAGTTCATATCCAAATAAAAAATACCAAAATAAAAAATTAAAATAAACACAATCAGACAGAAAAAGGAAAAAACTTTAAGCATGCTGTAAAGCGTTTTATTTTGTTTTTTGAATTGATCATAAATTTTGAATTTATAACTAATTTTGAATTAATAATTTTCAAGCTAAGCATTAAATTGCCATAAATGTGCGTTATTAGAGTATCACTGTAGCTACTCATGTAGCCGCTCATGCACACTAGATCTCCAAATCGACAACCAAGCCGTTTTTAACTGTTAAAATCCTTCAATCGAGTGACGTCATGAGAGAAATCTTTATTTTCTATGTTGAATAATGATTATTTGTGGGCTCTGCTCCCTGCTTTTTGACACTCGTCAACCCTTTAAAATTGCTACGCGATTGTATATGATTCAATTTAAGAACTAAGTTCGATTCGTTCTTTAGTTAAAAAGAAGTAATGGTGCACGTCATTTATATAAACATGCATTTTATTCGACATTGAAATAAATTTAAGAATAAAAAAATGGCAAAATTTTTTAAATAAATTTTAATTTACTTTGCAAAGTTTTTTCTTTTTTTGGTCTTCATTAACAAATGACATCATTAACGAAAAAAAATTTAAGCATTTCATTGAATTAAAACAAAGCAAATGACCAAAAGATTGTAAGGAACTTTATAAATTCAATTAAAAATAATGAAAGAAAAGGATAAACTCATCAATTCGTAAATCTAACTGATAGTTTAGCTTCTTGCCGTTGTGCTAAAAAATTTGTGCAGTTGCTATTTTGGCTCGCATCGATAAAAGAACGTGTCTTTTTATATACTCTAGCATTAGAGTGGAAACTTTTTATATATTTATTTCTCAGTGGAAAAAACATAGCTCAGTGACGTCACGATTGAACTCTATTACGGAGGTTAAAACAATCAAACCCTTTACCCACGGGGGGGGGGGATATTCCCTTTGTACCTCTTTTTTCCCTTTTAGAATTAGGTGTTCAGAGTGTCACTTAACAACTTCGTCATTTAAGGTCCCGCAGTGGACTGATCGTTAAGACACGGTTCCCAGCATATCACCGAAGTCAAGCATCACTGACTGCGGTCAGTGTGCGGGTGGATGACCACTTCGATCAGTCTGCATAGGGACTGAGGGTGTGCGGTATTGCTCCTCGTTAAACTGTGCTACCGTAAAGTGCTCGACTTCGCGCGCAGGTCGTCGGGCTACCGAAGCGGGGGTGCCATCCCCTCCGCAGAGGATCAAAATTGTGATGGCATGTCTTCGGATCATCCTCCAGGATGTTTCCCAGACCGTCGCCAATAGCCCATTGTGCAGCTCTAGTGCAACGTAAATTAATAACAACAACAATCGTCATTTAAGCTTTTTTTAAATACAGTCAATCAACTTTACACTACTTCAATTTTGATGGACTATATTTGAAGATCAAAAATGCATTAAATATTCGCTATAAAAATTAAATCAGGATTATACATGTTAAAACACAGCAAAATATTCTCAAGCCGAAGTTTGTTTAACATTTAATAATTACAACTGTCGAATATCGAATTACTATTAGCATCAAAACTTCTCTACTAATTTTCATTTCTTTCTTAATTCTTTTAATTCTGAATGTATGCAATGGCTTAGATGTTAAAGGCTCTGAACTGTTACTGTGAAAAAATGGGTTCGATCCTCAGTGGCGGCTTGAGGCAACACCTCCTAGAAAAGAGCAGACCTCTAATCTAATCTAGGAGGTTGTTCGGGGTGCCTGAGGCCGGAACGGCCCTTTACCCCTTCATCTTGTGATAAGTTCAATGAGGTAGTTCCTTAAGGTGGATAGTAGGATGATGATTCTAAGTGGAAATAAGATGGTAGCTTGACTGAGTTGTCGGCGTCATGGAGTAGGGAGGATCACTATGTCTTGTTTTCGGGAAGAAGAGATCGGAGTAATTGGACTAACTCCTCGTTCTGTAGTAGTTCTTGCAGCTCCCGGAAGATCTGCAGGAATCTGTTTGCAGTTTGAGAGCAGACCTCAGCGCGTGTTACCATAAATATCCTTTAGTATTCCAGACGTAATGACATATTTCGTATTTTCAACCACTGCGCAGTACCCCGAACGTAATGACACCTTTCTTATTTTTCATCTACTGCGCAGTTAACTTCGTCACATTAGACTACTAAATTGATCCGTGCTGAGGCCTTCTTACTTCTAGGAGGTGTTGCTTGAACCCGCCCAACATTAGATTGACAGGTATCACCTTGTTTAGGAAGTAAAGGCAGCCTGCAATTAATGCTGATCACATTTCCAAAACCATGCCATTAGTTAAGGACACAGTTTACAGACAGTGTTTATTCTTTTACTAGGTTTCTTTAATGTCGCAATTATTATTTAATGGGCAATGCTGCTTATTTTATTATGCTAATCAATGTAAACAGGCTGCTACCACGCAAAATTACGGTTGATTCGTAATTTAAAGTTTAAATATTTTTTTAAGGGCATGGAATCTCTGCTGCCGGAGAATGTTCGTATTTTCACATTGCTTTTTGACAGTGTAGTATTTTTTTCACTTCACTGCAATGATGCAAACTCAAATATCAATAGAATTCGTAAAAAAGATTTTTTTTTAAATTCTTTTAATTTATTACTTTTTTAGAATTTTATCAATTGCCTTGAGTATTTTATAATAAGATCTATGAAATTCATAGTCTATTTTGCTGAAAACAATTCTTTAGATTATTTTTAAAAAGATATTTAATTAGATAATGAAATAAATGTCAATAATGAAACGTTAATGAATCAAATAAAGCTTACAAAAAGCAAACAATATTCTGATTTTCATATTTATTCGTTTTTCTCTTTGTTATTGCACTGTGCTTCTTTGAATAAAAGAAATGTGATACAACAAATAAGTCAAGGTAAAAAATTCATTGATATATGCCGCTGCAGGCGAAATTGCACCTAAACTCTTCAAGCATGCTCAAATAAAAGTGACGTATTTTTCTAGAGTAAGAAGCGAGAATTTTTTTCTTATGGTACCACCTTTCATATTAATATTTCTATCTGGTTTAAAAAAAACTTGAAAGAAAACAGAAAAATAGTAAAAAAATAATAATAAGAAAGCAAAATAGAACGAAAAAAGAAAACGCCCAGACATCTCACATTTTTCTTAAGCACACCTCCTCTTTTAAAGTTTTGATCTAAAGAATTTGTGAATTTACGATAAGCCTTATAATAAATTTTTTTTCTCCGCAAAAAACTCTTATAAGGAAGTTTTTTTTAGAAAACTTGATTAAATTTATTTACTATATTAATTACTTCGACATTAAAAGAAGAAAAGTTATGTGATTGTTTGGTTATTAATAACTTTCATTAATTTAAAGTTCAAATTAAATTTAATGTTCGGCAAAATTGAAGAAAAATATTGTATATAATCATTATTGTTTATAATTTAAGCTTTTTAAAATTTTTAAATTATTTCATGAGATTGCTATATAAACTAATTGTGCAGAACCCGGAAACTGAATTTGCTGAGTCGAGCTGCTACAAAATCTTTATAAATTCAAATTTGTCTGCTACCATAATACAACTAAGCAGAGACTATCGTTCTAAACACTAGGCTTAATATAGCATGTATACTGAAAGAGTAGTTATAAGGAAGATAAAAGGTATACACAAAGCGGTAAATAATTATTATTTTAAATGAAAATTACAATACACTCCTATAGCAATTACTATACACTAAATGTATAATAATTTACTTCAATATAGTAAATTATTATAAAATTTTTGTGGAATATTTGAAATTAAAAAAAATATTAAATAAATTCCTATACAATGTAAAACCAAACAATTATAGTTTTTGGACATTAAAAATTTATTTTAAAATTTTTCTTGTCTTTTAAATTCTCGATTTTTAAAAATTCAAGTTAATTAAAGAGCATTATTAAGACATTTTGAAAGCAATTACTTTTTTTTTGCTTGTAATTATTGAAGATTATTTGAGTAACTTTAGGAATTAAAAATGATTGTCTTGTTTCTTCCCTCTGTAATATTTTAGGATTGTTTTTTAAATCTGAGATGAAAAATAACTTTCAGGTGGTGTAATAAGTTTGTTTTTTAAATATGAGATGAAAAATAATTTGCAGATAATAAGATAATCTGGAGCACCTGATGCCGTGCTGGGGAATTCTGCGAGCGAGCTTCGAAAGTTATTATGTATATTAAATGCAGTTTTGTACTTCTATCTACTTAAGAGTCAGATAATCTACGCATAAGAAAATCACTGGGTCATAAGTATTGTATTACATCGAATCGAATGAAGCCAAAATCAAGTTGATAGCAATATTTAAGAAGTTCAAATGTCAAATTATAATCTTGTGAGTTTGAAATGTCTAATTATAATTTTTTATACATACTTTCTTACTCACAAAACACTTACAACTTAGAAACCATAAGTTAAAATGAGTTATTTTCAGTTTCATTGAGTTTAGCGTAAAAAAAGACATTAGAAGCAATGCTTAAAATGTTTTAATAGTAATATCATATTTATAAATAAAGTAGAATAATTTTCCTTTTTATACAAGAAGCATTTATAACTCTTATAATTTCTACACCATTGGCCCTATCATCTTAGTTTTAGTCTCATTCTATTTAGAATTTAAAAAAAAGTATTTAGAATCCAATGCTTGGCTTGTTTACGTAGCACTGTCAGAGATGCAGATATGTATAGGGAAAAAATTGTAATTTCTATGAATATAAATTTTAATAACTTTTAAACTATGACTTTATTTGATTTCCTGCAGTTCAACATAAAACACTATATAGGAAATTACATTTTACTTGTCTAGATAGGAATTTTGTCCCCACAAACAAGTATAATAAAAAATTGTACTTCTTTATACTTAATATATATATTTTTGATACTTAAAAAATATTCCAACTATTAAAAAATTTAGAAACTTCTTGAGAAGGTCAAGGTTCATCCTGGGCTGTCGAGCCATTGATGATGATGATGAAAAAATATTTCATAATTTTTGAACAGTTTACCTTATTAACTATTTATTGATGTCTTTCGATCAAGAGTCAAAACTTACATCAGCAACAATTCCTCACTTGTCATAAATAGTGAGTTTGAAGTCTTACTCCTATTAGTCTTCCTCAGTAAATTCAATATGGTAGCTTGAGCTCAATTCAGTGAAGGTTCAAACTTTGGTTTTCGGGTAAATATCATATTTTTAAATTTTGATTTCTCAGGAACTATTTGACCGATTTCGATCAAACTTTGTATTTTGCTGTATAAAATTACATTCTTTAAAATTATTTATATATATTTTTTAATACTTTATGTCCGTCGTTGAATAGCCGACCCATTTTTTGGGGTTTACGATTACTAATGCTCAACTCCGTAGCATTGCAATTTTGATCCAATCTAGAAGACAAGGAAACTCCTAGATCAGTTCCCCCAAAGGTATTGATTTGTTTTGGGAACATGGAGGATTTCGCGACTTGACAGATTTAACGTGCATCAGTCACCATTTACTACACGTCAGTGGGGATCTATCTTCGGTCAGTGGGGATTGAACCCACGACCTCTTGGACATGGGTCTAGTGCCCTACCAACCAGACTATCCCGGCCCCTCTTTAAAATTATGTAAAAGTTGTATTGTATGTTTTTTGACAAATATTATTAAATAAAATAATGATATTTTGGGGGGCAGAAATCCTAATCCATCGAAATAATGGCATGTTTATTCAGAGAAAGTACGATTTTGGGTCTGATTTCGTAGCTTAAAATATCGTCTGCATTAATTTATTAGCATATTTGAGGTCTCCCCCTTGAACCATTAAGATTGAGTCCGAAAACGTTAGGTTCCAATCATTAGAGCAAACGTTATGCACGGTGGTCCGTTTAAATTTTTGCGGACTGCCTAACGTAGTAGCAATATTTAATTCATTTGAAGATTTGGAAATAAGTTTGGCAGCTTTGGCGATAAGTTTCAATTTGCCGTACAAGCACACAGTTTCTAATAATGTTTTTATCTCGTTATTCTTTTCAACGTTCAGGGGAAAAAAGTATCTTAGAGTTTCAAATAAATTTGCAAATTTTTGATGTATTTTGTGTAAACAATTGTTAAATTTCTTTTATTCAAATTTATGCTTATGTATCAGGGATCTGTACTGTATATACGTATATATAT
>NC_092210.1:56599440-56625276 GCF_043381705.1 Parasteatoda tepidariorum | reverse complement strand
TATATATATATATATATATATATATATATATATATATATACACTTACAAATTTGTCATTCGCTTTCCTGAAAATTAAGAATGCAATTTAAGTTGAAATGCAAATTACTGCTGAGTTCACATAGATTACTTTTAACTTTAGAACTTTTCTGTTTCCACACTAAATCCTACAATTAAGTACATACGGTTAGTAAAATATTTTCACTTATTTCAGAAATCGAATGTCGCATTCAGAAAGGCCTAGTTGAGACTGACTAAATATTTTTCAAGTCGTTTGAAAATTTGCTGTTAAAAATGCTTTGAACTCTTTGATCACCGAAGGAAAATTTAATCAAATGAATGTATTTTCTCTCTATTTTTCATTGCCAGGTTTGCGATTGAAATTGTTAGTAGCTTTTTGGGGTTCTGATTTACTCTTTAAAATAAATGATTTGATTTTTAAATGACGAATATATTAACTTCCATTGAATATAAGATATTTTCACCCCGGTATTATTTTTTTAATAAAATTGTGAGAAATTGTTTTTGTATTAGTATTATTATTTGCTTTTGTTCCCGGTAAATACCACAATGAACTTTTTATTATTTTTTAACTTTATTTTAGAACCGGCATTGAACAATCTATCCAATTCTGAGTTTACGACTGTCAATGTCCAACTCCTTAGCCTTTGAATTTTGAAGCCCACACAGAAGACAAGAGTACTCATGGGAGCCGCGATGGCCTAGGGGATGGAGCCTTCCAGTGAGGCGAACCGGGTTCGAATCCCAGTCGATACGAATTCCACATCCGGCGTGCACCGACATGAAATATCCTCAGTGGTAGACAGATTATGGGTCTGAGTCCCCTTGCCGTCAGACAAACCGTGGGACGGTTCTCGTGGTCTTCTTCTCCATGTAACGCAAATGCGGAATAGCTCCATCAAAAAGTCCTCCACGAAGGCAAATTTCTCCCAATACTCGATCCAGGAGTTCCCTTGTCTTCTGGATTGGGTTCAAAATTACAAGGCTACGGAGTTGAACATTAGTAGCCGTAAACCCATAAAATTGGGTCAGCTGTTTAACGACGGTTATAAAATAAAATGAAGAGTACTCCTGGATCAAGCATTGGGGTAAACTAATTGTTGGAGAGGACTTTTGATGCTACTAATCCATATTTGCGTTACAGATCTCTGAGAATGTTTTACATCAGCGCTGCTTATTATTGAACATATCTTTAATATAGAGCCGTGATAGTTCAACGGATAGAACGTCATCTTCTAACCGCTGGGCAGACCGTAAGAGATTTTCGTGGTTTTGATCTCTATGTAATGCTAATTAAGGTAAAGTCCGTCAAAAAGCTAATTTGGTATTTAGTCTCGTCTTTAAGATTGGTCTTAAAATTATGAGGCTACGGAGTTGAACAATGATTGTCGTAAGTTCAAAAGTAAATCGGCTGCTCAATGCCATTCATAAAATACAATACCATAATATCAGTTTGTTTTTATATTTAGAAGCTGCGCTTCAACTCTCTTTCTCGGGCCATCCTCCGGTACTGTAGTACATTTTAAGTCACTTCGCTAGTTCTTTCGTCTTAAACATTTTTAAAATTTAAGCTTTCATATTAATTATATTAATCACTCCAGTTAGCTATCATTCTCCAACCTTAGTTCATTTCAGATCACTTTGCTATCTGGAACAGACCACCAACAAAGCAAAAACAAATAAAAATATTGAAATCAATTGATATTTGCTTTCCAAAGTGCGACCAAATTTTAATTATTCATCTTCAGTTCATAGGATGATGGTAACAAATGGTATTAGCTAAGCTTAATTTTTTAAAAAAATGAATACTGACATAAATATCTAAATTTTGTATAATACAAATTGTTTAAATAAATACATAAATTTTGCTCTCTTCCTTTAAGTGTTTTTTCTGGCTGTCTCTCGCCAACACTTAAAGATTCATCTTGAATATGCCTTGTGCACACATTTTCACCAGTTCAACCTCGAATAAGACGGAAGATAGATAAATAGCAAAAAAATCAAAACATTGAAATGAGATGATATTCGTTCATCAAAGAAACTACAACAGAAATTATTTAAAATTAACTAGAAAGTACGGCATACTATTCATTTCAGTTAAATCTAACAAGGACCATTTAAATGACTTTTATCTCTGATAACTACTAGAAAATTGAATTCAGAATATTAGAATATTACATTATTATAGGGTGTATGTATACGAAAAATAAAAAACAATCTATGAAGTTTGATAGCGAATTATTTTTTAACTATCAAACGAATATGTTTGGCTTTCAACTAAAAATAATACTTTCCCGTTTGACAAAAATAAATGTCGAAAATTCTATACTATATAAAATAAAAAAATTTATAAGAGAGTCTTAAATTTCTTGACATGAAACCGTTAGTGGTATATTGCTTTATAAGCATTTTCTACGACTTAAAAATAATTTTAAACTGAAAAAAGGTAATTCAAATGAATAATTTATAAGATCTAGGACGAGATGAAAAATCATTTGAAGTTCAAAACGTGACATTTTGGATGGATGGGAAATATAAACGAAAAAAGAAACCACGTAGAAACTAGAAAGCGATGTTGTTTCTAGATATGTATATCCATACATCGTATTTATGCATTTTTAATACGATTCTGCGAAATTTTGAATTATTTTTCAATTTAGATTGAAACAGTTAAGAGTACCAAATACATTATGGCTCAAAGACGTAAGTAAAATTACAGAAACAAATAAGCTGCAGAAATTCATTTTAGCGTAATCTTGTTTTCCTTTCAAACATTGTTTCAGATATTTTAGGAAAAAATCATTTTCATATCTATTTCGAAGGTGCTTAGTCATGCTACTGAAAGAAGAACTATATACTTTTTTTCGCGTGCTTGGATAAACTTTTCTAAAATACTGAATTAATCTACTTATTTCCTAAAATATTTTACTAAAATTTAATTTGATATGGTGCGTAAATAGTAACTTTTTGCGTTTAGCAAGTATATATATATATATAGATATAGCATAATAAATAAAAACAGAAAGGAAAACAATAAAAATACGAAAAAAATTAAGAAAAACAACAATACAGTTTTATTTATTGCACGTAAGTTGCAAGTAAATAGAACTCATAAAATAAGATCAAAATGTAAAGAAAACATTATGCAAACATTATGCAACAGTGGTATGGGAAAAAATTACAGAACAATGAAAAAAGAGGGAAAAAGAGAAACAATAATAGAAATAACAAGAAACTGGGGGGGGGGGGGAAACNGAAAAAACTGAGTAAAAATCCGGAAAATAAAAGATATAATCTTTTCATCAGCTCACACGATTATATCCGCAAAAAGGAGTGCTTTCTAATATTGTATCAATACAATAGTGTGAGAAGCACTCAAAAAAATTTTTTTGCAAAATAATTACAACAAATAAAATAGAACACAATAAGTAAAACTATCACGTAAAAACAGAAAATAAAATATGAAGAAAAAAACAGAAATTAAATCTATAAAGCGAGCAGCGAATTCAAATGAACTTACATGAACGGGAAATTTCTCAAGAATGATTTAAAATATTTTCGAAACAAGAATGCCAGATTGTAAAATATGAAACTAAAAGCGCAAATTAAGGTAATAGCGTAAATAGTGGGGTTTTATATTAAAGTGAGTTCTTACTGCAGCACTGAAGTGCGTTTAATTTGTTAGTTACCAAGGACGGGCCCAAAAATGGATGTGAGGAAGGTAATAGTATACTGAATAATTTAAAGAAGTTGATAATTAGTAATTTTAGAAAATTAACATTTATTTAAGAAAAAGTAATAAATTAGAAAAGAGAAAGAAACATGAATTGCCTGTCTTGCACATAATTTTAGCCACGGATTTGCCCGAAATGGATTTGCACATGGTAAAAATTACATAAATCAACAAAGAAAATTTTTTTTAGTAAATTTATTTACAATCATATACAATTAACTCAATGATTTTATATAGAATTTAATTACTTTAGTTGGGCATCCATTGTTTTTTTTATCAAATTTTGAAAGAGTTTATCTATTTGTTTTTTTGGATAAATAAATATTACTACACATTCTTTTAATTCTATTAATTTCATTAAAAGTGGTATTTAAATAGATGTTCCTAGAAACAGTTAAATTCCAAGTAATTAGTTTATTTATATTAAAATTGAAATCACTTCCTTTATCGTATAAATCAACAAAGCAAATATTTTCTTCTTTTATAATTCCCAAATCCAAAAAATTGTAATTATTATTATCATCACGATTACGAAGTAAGATCAATTCATCGGGATAAATATTACTTAATGAAATAGTATAATATTGAAAATTAAAGATAATTAAATCATCAATAAATCTAAATACAAATTTAATATTAAGAGCATAATATTTTTCATAATAATGAGAGATGAATTATTAGATCCTTGTGGTTTGAAGAAAAACATCCTTTCCATTGTAACGATAATTATTAAAAAGACAAAAATTAACTAGAATTTCCCAATAATCAAAATCGCAACGAAGGATATTTTTAAAATCATAGTAATAATTCAAAAGAACATCTTTTAGTTTAGAAAGGGGAATGCTATTGAAAAGATCCTGAAAGTCGCAATATAATTAATTTTATTATGTTTAATGAATTCTAAAATCGGTTGATTATTAGTGATAATCCAAGAAAAACCTTTTTTAATAATATTGTTATTAATTTTATTTAAGTAGTTAGAGAAAATGGTGCCAGGTTTAGTAAGGTAAGAATTAGATCCACATGTGATTGTTCTAAATTTTATAGGAATTTTATGAAATTTAGGATTGATAATTAAGTAAGGAAATTGTATATTGCTAATTTTAATTTTTAACCCCTTATATAAAGTTAAAATTTTTAATGACAATATTATTATTTAAATTACTAAGTTTAACATTTTTACTATGTTTTAATTCAGTATTCAAAGGTTCAACATAGAATTTTTTACAGAAGATTGCATAATTATTGTTAGCTTTGTCTATGGGAGTTATTACAATTTTTTTTTGTAGTTGCTTAATTGATTGAACAATTTTAGAAAAATTTGTTGAATTGTTATTGTTATTTAAATTATCCTTATTATTGAAAACAAAGTTTTTAAAGTAATAATAAACATCCCATTTCTATTCTGTTACCATACCTAAAGGTAAAGAGAATCTATTAGATATCGTTAAACAAAAACTATTGAGATCATTAAGAAAGTATTTTAGAATTTTATTAATTGATATATGATAAATAGGTCTAAATTTTGTGACTTTTATCATTAAATTACAAAGTTCTAAGTTTTCTATAATATTTAAATTCCTAGTAATAATATGTTTATGATGTTTATCAACAAAATCAAAATATTTCTCCTCATATTTATAATCGAGACACTCATAATCGGATAAATTAATTGTCCCTAAATTTTTGCTTATATCATTATAATTAAATATAGTTCTACCAAGAGATTTATTACATTTAAAGCTTTTAATTATGTTAAAATATTTTAATGAAAACAAAGTTTTAAAATTTTCAAAAGTATTATGAAATTTGATTTTATCGAAAATACTCTATTACGCTCTCTATTTACGCTTTTACCTCAATTTGCGCTTTTCGTTTCATATTTTGCAATCTGGCAATCTTGGTTCGAAAATATTTTAAATCATTCTTGAGAAATTTCCGTTCATGTAAGTTCATTTGAATTCGCTGCTAGATTAAATTTCTAAAATAGATTCCATTTTTGTTTTTTCTTTATATATATTATACTTATAAATCTAAATTTATGGTAAAATAACCTACAGCAATCTTGTTCATTTATCTTATTAACCGTAAAAGTTACGATAAAGAAAATTTTTGTATCTTTACGATTTTTAAAACGCTAACAACTAGCATGGTTAAACAAATTCTGAGTTCAAAACTATACTCTTTTTTGAATGGGTTTTTGAATAAAACTAGAATGATTTCAAAACCATAAAAAAGAAATTTAGAAGGGTATTAGCACTAGGCTTTTTGTTAGGTAATGAGCAGTGCAGTTGCAGTGCTGCCATCTATACGTGAATGAAAGAATCGTATTCATATAGTCCAGGTTCACAAATTGGGGAGTTTAGAAGACTGGGAACTCTTCTTGTGTTCAAGGGAATGGAGAAAATATTTTGTTCTTGACACTGGAACTCTAATCCCCGTTCTGTCTGTCATGATAATGACAGATTAGCCCTCTCGGTTATAATATATACAAAGCTGCAAGGAATTAAATATTTTCGTTAGGTAGGCGTAGTTGGTGCGATTAAGTTTTTGATGTTTAACCATATTAGGTGAAAGGATTAACTAAATGGTTTTTTTCAGTTAACAATTTGAATACCATCTTATTTATGATCATTTGACAGTTTCGATGCAGATTAGATTTCGGACTCCAAAGATTCTAGGCCTGCAAGGTATCTTAAAATTTTAACTCTTTATACACATACATATACTCTCATATAGTTTTATGTACATACCTATTGATATTATGAATGAGAAAAATCTTTCAAATCAGTTTGAGTATTGTCCCGCAGCGGACTGATCGCTAAGACACGGTTCCCAGCAGATCACCGAAGTCAAGGATCACTGGCTGCGGTCAGTGTGCGGGTGGGTGACCACTTGGATCTGTCTGCGTAGGGACCGAGGGTGTGCGGTATTGGTTCTCGTTAAACTGTTCTACCGTAAAGTGCTCGACTTCGCGTGCAAGTCGTCGGGCTACCGAAGCGGGGGTGCCATCCCCTCTGCAGAGGACCAAAATTGTGATGACATGTCTTCGGATTATCCTTAGGGATGTTTCCCAGACCGTCGCCAATAGCCTGTTGTGCAGCTCTAGTGCGACGCAAATGAACTACAACAATAACAACAGTTTGAGTATTTAATGAAACTTGGTCTATCATCTTTAAAATTACTTTGGTTTACTCCAGCAATTAAATGTTTTTTTTTTCAATACTACCTTTCACAATTTTTACTGAGCTTAAATATTAATTAATTGTCCCTAAAGTCTATACGTTTGACCTCATTTTTGTCAATGGCTATAAAATATATATCAAGGGCTCCTGTTACTGAACACCCCGCATACGCAAAAAAAAAATGTTATTATTTTTTTTCCGAAATTTTCTTTTATAAGAGGGTCTGTTAAAAATTTGAAAAGAGAGACTTTGGGAAATAGCTAAATATAATTAGATAGGAGGTAGGAGAGAAAAAAAATTCAAGAAATTAGCTTAATATTGAATCAATTACATTATCCTAATTACACCTTAACAATAATAAAAAATTCCTATACTGCAGTAACAAATGAATTGGTGTTTCGGTATGGAAACATAATCCACATTTCATTACATGNTTGGGATATAGCTAAATGTAATTAGATAGGAGGTAGGAGAGAAAAAAAATTCAAGAAATTAGCTTAATATTGAATCAATTACATTATCCTAATTACACCTTAACAATAATAAAAAATTCCTAACGTGTGCTCTTTAAACTCTTGTACTGCAGTAACAAATGAATTGCTGTTTCGGTATGGAAACATAATCCACATTTCATTATATGGCTAGAATTTTTTTGATAGTATGTGATATTTATTATTATTATAAGTTTAAGATATTCATGGAGATGAAAAAAAAAAGCATTAAATATAAAGATTAAAAAATAACTGTTTATAAATGGGAAAAATTAAATATTTAATTGAAAGATGTTCTTTTTTTCCATCTTAGTTCTTTCATGAAGTTAGTTGTAAAAGTCTAAATTTTGGATGAGTTCCAACTATTGAAGAATAATCTAAAAGAAGTTTTCAAAAAGGCTGATAAAGCATCAGAGGATTACGTAAAAACAAAATTAAGAAACATGTGGTTTTTTTTAAGTTTCGAATGAAGGGTTAAGCAGTTTGGATGTTGACATACAAATTAAGAAAACCTATACATTTTCTATATTTATAATTAAAAATCTTCAATCTCCGTTCATATATATGTATATGTATCATATATATGTATATGTATATGTATCTGTTTCCCTCGTCTTCTTGATTGGGTTCATAATTAGAAGGCTGCGGAGTTGAACATTAATAGTTTTAAACACAAAAATTTGGGTCTGTTGTTCATCGACGGTTATAAAATAAAAAATATATATAATCTATAGTTTTAAATCATCGAACTGCTACAATTGTAAAGGACTTACATTGAGGCACCGTTTCGACGGAATTTTTTTTTTTCGACGGAGCTTCGAAAAGCAGCGTTAAGGAACAATGATGAAGATTACAACGATAAAATAAAAATTAATAATAGTATAAAAGGATAATAATTCGAAAACAAAACTTTATCTGTGAAAAAATAGAAATTTACTGAGTTTGAAACAAATATTTTTTATTACAAACTTACGGATTTCGTTTAAAATTACTTTAACACGCGTCATTTTGTAACTAAAATAATCCTCTTTCATATTGTCAATTTTGTATTTTTATCCCCAGAACATTCTAAGGAAACATAAAACTATCAGATTTTCTTTGCTCCCCTCTCAGCTTTTAGTTTTTATGCTTTTTTTCTTTAAAAATTTGTTTCATTACGATTTCCAAAGTTCTTTTCGCAGTTTTCTCCATTTCTTCGGCTAAACTAAAGAGTGTTCTAAAATAAACATAAGNATTCAGATAACATTGAAATCCGTTTAAATCTCATCACCGATGAAATATCCGACAATGAAAGAATTTCGGCAAAATCGGGATTTTGGCTTGTAAAAAAAAAATGCCGACTCAACCTGAATTTGCCGACTGGATGATATCGCTGGNGTGATATCGGGGGGGGGGGGGTGAGACACCCCTCTCACCCCCCCGTTGAGGACGGGTCTGAAAACTTGTTGAGGTTTAATTAAATATTTTTCTATCCTTACGTTAAATTCAATTATGATATATTTAAAGAATAATGTTTATTCAAAGGCAAAATAATTTGCCCCTTATAATTAAATATAAATCCACTTCCTTTCTGTTAATGAAATTTCATACAGAATCTAAACATCAAGCTTCTAACAAGAAATCATTGAGAGAGAGGTGCGCCAATGAGCGAACTTTGACAGTGACGTCAATCAATCAACTATTGACGTCACTAACTCATCCGGTAAAGCATTGAAATTGCTTATATTATCTCTGATAAAGTTTCGAAGTAAAGTAATTCATTTTGACAAGGTATTGGTTTCACTGATGTGCCTAATAATGGATAGACTTTAATCAGAAACACTTGAGTGTTTCCCTCTTATAATCAAACAGGTGGCACTCAATTTCGTGGATGTGTTAATAATGTGTCACTACAGGCCTTCTAAGTGTACCAGCAAATCTAACACTAAACAAACAAATATAAATTTCATTAACTAAAATAAAAAAATGGAAATTAATACTATTTTGTATTTTTTTAGTTATTGGAAAAAGAAAAAATGGAAATATTGTTCAAGAAAACAATTTCCCGGATGCTTTAATAAAGCATCACTACAATTGTGTTAGCAAATCAAACACTGAGAAAAAATGTATAAATTTCCCCATTACATTTTGAAAAAAATGAAAAAACTTCAGTTATAAAACTAAAACTACTTAAAACTTTTTTTCTATAATGAGAAAATAAATTCAGGGAATTAATTTTCTAGATGCATTATTAATGTATCACTATAAACTTTTAAAGAGTGTAAGCAAATATAACACTAAGCAAATATTCAAAAATTTTAGTTTTCGTTTGTTACAAAAATTGTAGTATTTAAAATAAATGGAATTTTTTTAATAATGTTTCTAAAAAGGACTAATGAATCTACACAAAGCAAATATGAACAAAATTTATCTTCCGATTTTTTTATTTAAAAAATCACTACAATTGTTTATTACAATTGTTACAGTTACAGATGTTTCAGTTTATCAAATAATGCTGTCTAATATTTTTTCCAAAATAGGAAAATAAATTTAAGTAAACAGTTCTCTGGATGCCTTTTAAATGCACTACTACAGGGTTTTAATTGTTTAAGCAAATCGAACACAAATAAAAAATATATAAATTTTAGCATTGCTTTATTTAAAAAAAACTGTTTCAGTGAATAATAATAAGGAAATATTTTGAACTTTTTTTCTCTAAATAGCAAAATAAATTCAAGAAAAAAACTTTCTGTTTGTGTTAAAATCATTACATCCTACTAAGCAGATATAAAGATAAGCAAATATAGAAATAATAGATGTGTTTTAAAGGAAAAAAATAGAAATATTTCAGTTAATAATATAATACTTTTTCATGTTTTTTTCCTAAAGGGGAAAATAAATTCAAGGAATTAATTTCCTAGATGCGTTTATAGCGTATCACGATAATGCTCTCTAAGTGCGAAAGCAAATCTAACACTTTGCAAATATACATAAATCTTAGCTTTGTTTAATTAAAAAAAAGAAATATTACTATTATATATTTCGTTATTATATTATTATGCATTATATAATTTTATATTATATTATTATATATTATATTATTATAATATTTCTTTATAATTTTTTTAAATGGAAAAATAATTTTATACTAAGCAAATCTAACACTGAAAAAGATATATAAATTGTAACTTTCGTCGTTTTAAAAAAAATCGAAATACTTCAATTTAAAATATAATACTGTCTTATATTCTTTTCCTAAATTTGAAAACAAATTTAGGAAATTAATTATTTGAATACGCTAACAATGTTTTCCTGACGGCTCCCACTGCAATTAAATTTTTTAAGCATACAAAACAGTCAATACTAGTGCAAAGTCATTTTAAAATGCTAACAGCAATGCTATTTATTAATTTTTTTGAAAAAAAGTTCTTTTAGTATTTTAGTATTAGATCTTGGAGCAAGGGACAGTGAATTGTCATGTTTCGTGAGAATCACCCATATATATATACATATATCTTTGTTTTAGGAAACTAATTGATATATTTCTATTAATAATATGATACTGTTTTATATTTTCCTGAAAGTCTGAAATAAGTTTTAAAAAAAATAATTTTCTGAATGTTTTAATAATGAATCTCTACAGACTTTTTAAACTAAGCAAGCATATATACATTTAGAGTAATTAGACTATCCATGACACTTTATATGTTAATTAAACGGTAAAGATAGAACTGACGGTGATATCTGTACCTTTAAAAAGTAGTGGGAAGTTTTTCTGTGCTTTAATCATGATTTTACATTATACGACGCAAACATGAAAACGTACTTGGCGAAATTTCTGAACTTCATAAAATGGAAATAAGAAAAAAATACATAAACAAATTCATTTTTTTTATTTAATGAAATTTTAGTTTAAAAAATTATGAAAGCTAATTTAAATAACTGTTATCATGTTAATGATAATTGTTTAATTAACGGCTTATAAGTTCTAGCACGAAAAATTTTATTAAGTTATTCTTATGTTTATTTGTATTTCTTACATCTATTGTAAAATGTGTTATCTAAAGAATGATTTGTTTTGAAAATGATATTTATCCTGCTGAATTTCAACTTAAAAATTCCACCACTTTTGAGACACCTATTGCTTTCTAATACTAATTTTGAATTTTTTGTTCATATTAAGTATGCTTTTTCGAATTGTTATCACCTATGCTGTTTTTATCGCCTAATTTATTTGTATATTTTTTTCAGGTAAGATTTTGACAATTACAACCGAAGAAATTTTGTACGATTTGGTATGTGTTCACAGTTTTATTAATTTAATTATAAAATCTATTGATTTTTACGACCTATTGATGTCCAAGAGGTCGTGAGTGCAAAGCCCGCCGACTGAAAATTCCCTGCGTAGTAAATGGTAACTGGTGTGCATTAAATTTGGAAAGGTCGCAAAGTCCTCAATGATCCCATGAAAAATTATACCTCCAGGGATACCGAATTGGAGACAGATCGTTCTCTGGTTCAGGTAAAAATTACGATCTGCGGATGAATGAATGAGTCCATCCTATAAACGGGCAGTGACGTGTGTGTTTTTGGCTGAAGTCGTATTCTTGGCCATAAAAAATACGCACCATCTGATTTAAATTCGCTTCGTTTCACTAATCTGGCTTGTTGTCTTTGGTAAGAAGCATTAGAAACAACAACACATATTATATCTGACACGGTTAATCTGTCAATCTTATGACCGACAGAACGGGGGTTCGAGTCCTAGCGTTGACACCAAAATATTTCCTCTTAATTGACTACAACCTAACTCCGATTCCCATTACCCAACGAAAAGCCTAGCTTGAATCCCCAGTTAAATTTCCTTTTTTACGGTTGTGAAATCATGCTAATTGTAAATGGTTAAAAAAAAACGTACAGTTTTGTATTAGTGGTTTTTTTAAACCATACTAGTTGTAAACGGTTACAAAACCGTAAAGGTAAAAAATGTTTTTCACCGTAAACTTTATGGTTAATTGGATGGACACACTGCTGTCGGCTATTTTACCATAATTTTAGAATGAAAATTGTAACATTGTACATTAGGTGCGTTAATATTTATATCTGAAATTTCAATATACATGATTTTTTTTTATTAGCTAACCTTATATTTTTAGAATCTTTATCAAAATTAAAGTCAGGAAAAATATACATTATGTTTCTCAAACATTTATTTAAGTGGGGAATGTTAGAGATGTTTCAAATGTCTGATTTTTAATTACGTTTTTATTCAGCAATCAATCAGCTTTTTTTTTTTTGTTTTTTCTTTGATAAAATACTAATTTGTGATTGCTATACATTTTCACCTTTTTTTGTTGACAAGAATACCAAAGATATACATTAAATGTGATGATAATGGAGCACTCGTTAAATAAGACTGAATAATGAAAAATGGGTATTTAAAAGCAGAAAAGTTTTATTTATTCATTTGCCAAAATAGATTTATTCAAAGAAGAAAATAAAATTAGATTCGTTCGCCGAAACAGAATCATAAATAATATTTTTAACATTGTTATTTTTTCAAACTTGTAACATTTTTCCTGCAATATTCTCTTTCAAGTTGAATACAAGAATAGTATTTTTGAATTTTGTTTCTTGTAGATGTTATTTTAAAACTGACAACAATTTAGAACCATAGATTTTTCTATTCTTTTTCAAATTGGCCATCCATTATTGGTACTTCAGTTGAAAGAAATAATAAAATTCTAACTAATTTTAGAGAAAAGCATTCCAGTTTGCTTGGGAAATACAGTTGCTCCGGAAGTACTTCATACTTATTTGTATTTTAACATAATTAAATGGCAGGCACATCATATTCAGAAAAATAGTAAGTGAACTATAGAAGAAAAAGCGATAAGAACTACTGGAATATAAGAATAACTTTTAATCTAATGATTAGATTCCAATTCGCTACAGGAGCCCAATTTGAATAAGCTGAATTATTGGTGATACCTATAACATTAAAGAAAGAAATATTTATTTATTTATTTTTTTTTTTGGAAAACAGACCCGTTTTTTTCGATTGTATTTTTTAAAACATCAAAATACAGTCGTAGTGGCTCAGGGGATAGACAATTCGCCTTCCAATCAGGTGAACCGGGTTTGAATCCCAGCAATGGCTGGTCGACAACAATTCCACACCCGGCTCACACCAATCACAGTGCTGAAGTAAAAATATACTCAGTGGTAGACGGATCATGGGTTAGAGTCCCCTTGTCTTCAGGCCAGCCGTGGGAGGTCTTTGTGGTTTTCCTCCATATAACTCAAATGAGGGTTAGTTCTATCAAAAAGTTCTCAGCGAAGGCAAATTTCTCCTAATATTTGATCAAGGAGTTCCCTCGTCTTCTGAATTGGGTTCAAAATTACAAGGTTACGGATTTGAACATTAGTAGTCATGAACCTTATATTGGGTCGGCTGTTGAACCCCGGTTACAAAATAAAAAATAAAATTAGACATCAAAATAATCGATGTTCATACTATTTTTATTTTCTTACTAAAGACTACCCGAATCTTGGCAAGTTGAATCAAATTAATTATTTCAATACCTACTTTTTAATTTCTCTTTGAATAATCTTTCTATTTATCATGCTAAAAATACTCAATTTCTAATGTTTCTAATTAACAACCATGCAAAAACAGAAAGAAAACTTCTATCACAAGTTTAATGCAGAATTAAATATATTTATAGCTGTAAATTCTATACATGGTTTCGCTCGATGCAGAGAGAACTAAACCTATGCGTAGATTCGCAATGCGTTTAGTTAGATTTTCCATTGTTTATTTTTAAACTGCATTAAGTTGACATTAATTGGGAATGAAGCTGATTCTTAAGTCTTTTAAACCTACTTAAGCTTTCAATTAAGTAATCTTTTAAAATTACTTATCAATTAGAGTTTCCGTTGTTCCTGGTGACTTATAAAATTAACCAACAAGGCTTTTTGGTGAAAAATGTATTAAATATATCAAAGTGGCGTTACTTTAAAACTGTACAATAATTTACAAATGTAGGCTTTATTACTTAATAATAGAAGCGTGAAATAGTAATTTAGTTATAATGTAAGCCCAATCGAATTATTTAAAATTATCATTACAAAATGAGTAACTATTTCAATTATGTCAGCTTAAAATAGTATTTTATGAAATCTACCTTTCACAGAACTTTAAACGATTTTCTTTATCCTCAATCATAAAGCATTTAAGCTTTGTATAACAGTGATTGTTATAAAATTTATTAAAGTGGGGTTCATAGCACAATTTATTTTATTGCCGATATTTAAAATCTAATACAATGAGGTGCCATTCTTATTTTTCAACTCTAAAAGCATTCGATTTTTATCATGATTCAGAACATACACCGAAGAGCCATTAATAATGACCACCCTGCTAATAACATGTAGGACCACCATTAGCCCTCAAAACTGCTAGCACCCGCCGTGGCATTGATTCCACAGGGTGCTGATAGGTAGTCTGAGTTATCTGGTACCAATCGCTCACCAACTGGTCCTGCAATTCCCTCACATTGCGAGGGGGTAGCGTGGCAGCATGAATTTGATTTACCAATTAGGACCACAAATGCTCTATTGGATTAAGGTCAGGTGAATTTGGAGGCCAAGACATGACTTGAAAGTCACTGGAATGATCCTCGAATCAATCCATGACGATTCGACCCTTATGACATGGTGCATTATCCTGTTGGTAAACACCATCCCATGAATGGGTGAACCTGGTCTGCTACTATGTTTAAGTAGCTTACAGACGTCAGGGATTGTTCTATGAGGATTATGGGTCCTAATGTGCCCCATGCATGTTGAATGTAAGGGCGAGAAACCATGAAAACCTGGGCGAGACCATTGTTATAGATGGAGGGTGGTCATAATGTAATGGCTCTTCGGTGTAAATCGATTCTTGAGTATTTATTGACAAGCTCGTTTTCATGATATATTTGTTATTGAAATTAGTACACATTAGCACTACAAGATGAAGAAAACTCTCTCGGTTCAAAGCCACTTTCGGCATGAGCTAAGATCAATCTAACATTATACTTATTTTGGGTCAGTACAGAGCAACAGTATTGCAACAAATTAATCACCTCTTGAATTCGAACTTAATAGATTAGTATTGGTTTAAACACTTTACACGTGCTTACCTCTTTACTTTTCTACCAGCATTTGAATTTTAGGCAATGAAGAAAATTCTTGTTTATAGAACTAAATCTATATAGTATGTCAATTTATGTACTTTCGTCTGAGTTTTATTCACGTTGTTTTTCTTTAATCTACTTATCACAAAGCATTTACCCTTTCCATTGTTTACTAATAGACCACGTTTGTCAAAATTAAGTGCCCCTATAATTAAACTACCTTATTTCTCCTGATATATATTTGTATTATTTTGTTACTGGTATCCACACAGAAGTTGTTTAGTATTTAACTCCATAGTCTTTTAATTTTAATTTTCAACCTGAAAAACAGGAGAACTTCTTGTCCATGTATTGGGACAAATTCTTCTGTGTCGAGGACTTTTTGATTGCAACTCACCTGAATTGATTTTTTCCTGTGTTACACAGAGAAAAACAAAGCACAAGAACTCCAAAATTTTCCCTAAGAAGTGGATTCTAATACGCCAATTAATGGATATGTTTTTCGTCAAGACTATATAATTGGTGCTGAAACAATTCAATGGAAAGCGAGGGCTCTTCGTAGCATATAATTTTTTACAAGAAATGTATCAAACAATAATCAGTTTTGTAAGTGCCAGTTTCATTTTATTCAATATATAGAGCCGGAGCAGTAGTGGCTCAGGGCGTTCGCTTTCAATGAGGTGAACCGGGTTCGAATCCCAGCAAAGGAAGGTCGATGCGAATTCTGCAACCGGCTTGGATCGAGCACAGTGCTGACGAAAAATACCCTCCGTGGTAGACGGATCTTCGGTTAGGGTTCCTTTTGAGTCAGGCTAACCGTGGGAGGTTCCTCTCTGTGTAACGCAATTGCAAGTTAGTTCCGTCAAAAAGTCCTCCACGATGGCGAATTTCTCCCAATATTTGATACAGGACTTCCCTTATCTTCTGGATTGGGACAAGCTTACGAAGTTGAATATCAGCAGTCGTAAACCCAAAATTGGATCGGCTGTTCGACAACGATTATAAAACGAAACGTATAGAGTCTATGATTGCAGGCCTAAAAACATGAAGAAAAAAGATTTAATCAGCAGAAATTCATTCACTTACAAACCGGTTACGTGTTTTATATAAATGTTACTTTCTATATAAAATGTGTCTTGCAATTTTTAATGCCCTTTTTTATTATTCATGATTTTTATATTAACATTTTGAACAATTTTCTTTTGCATTTTGAACTAATTTCAAGGTTTCACTTTTCATTTTACAGATTTGTGTAACGATTTTTGAAAAATTTATAAAATCTTGCTACACGTCAGAAAAAAAAAATATCTGGTAAAATTACCGTACTATAGAGTAATGAAAGTTTTGTTAAATGAACAAAATTCTGGTAAATAAAACAAAAACATACTGTATTCAAACCATTCATTTGGGAATTTTCGATATGATAACGGTTTACTAGAAATTCTGATTTTCAAATTGTAGTTCCTATTAGTACACGTTTAAAAAGAAAATACAAAAATGAATAGTTAATTAAACAGAGTGAAGGATTTTTATACCATATTCTAAGGTATTATGATAAAATTAAAAATTTTCCCCACATTTATCAAATTTCATCACATATTATAAAACCATATTTTATTGTTAATTTTATCAAAATTATTACAAAAGCTCTCGGTAAAAATTGCCGATCTTCTTATTGTTCCCATAGAGCTCAGTACACGGTAAATTTTATCATATTATGGTAGTTTTGATCACACATTTTTTCTTATTTCCTCTGTTAATAACATAAAAAGTTTCTAAAAAACAATATTTATCATTATTTTTTCGCAAGTTTCATAAAATTTCGTCCAATCGAAATACTTTTATGTTTTTCAATTTTCTATTTGACACAAAAGCGTAAAATCACACAGTAAACAATATAGCAGTTTTCCAGAGTTCTGAGGACTATTGAAAATAGGAGAGTATCCTTGAGGACAATCGGTTCTAATTTCACAAAAATTACATTTTGCCCTATACATTGGACTAATCTACTATCTCAAATGAGCAATTTTAATAATATATTTGAAAAAAAACTGACCAGATCCAAAAAACCTAGCATAATTAAGTGTATTAATAAAAAGATATAATTTACTAAAGAAGTTACATTTTGAATTTGATGCCATAGTACTGTCGTACAATGATAAAAATGAAGTTGTTTCGATTGTTCTACTTAATTTATAATTCTCAAATAAAATTTACAGCCATATATTCTGTAGAAAATTCTGGATCAAATTACTGTAAAAAATTCTGACACTCAAGCTGGTACTTTTTCCGTAAAATCCGTTTTTGCTGGGACATGTTATGGAACAAAAACTCTGATAAACCGAAATTTTTATAATAATAATTAAAGTAAAATCACTAAATTCCTCTCAGTAAATAAATATTAAGTAAAACTTGTGTAAGTTGACCACTTGTGGTGCATTGTTTCAGTGGTCAACTTAGACAAGTGGTCAACTTATAGAGGGGGTGGGTCATTGTTTACTTTTTCGTTTCCAATATCATGTTGCTATATATTTAATTTTTTTACTTGACTTAAAAATTTTATTCCGAAAATATGCAAATGAATATCTTAAGAAATGTGTTTAAACCTGAATGAACTTCAATTTGATACATATAATTCTAATATTTAACTAATTTTTTGTTTAAAAATTATTTCGTTAGTTATGCATGTGAAGTGTTTAATAAATATAATTTCTTAAAATATCAGAACACGAAAACATGTAATTTGAAAACTTTAACAAAATAAAATTATTTGAACACTTTAAAATTTATTTACTACACTTAAAGATCAAAGACCATAAATAAAGGATCAAAGCATATTTCAGAGCATTCATTTATTCAAATGCTCACTATTGCAATTGGAAGAGCAACTTTTCAACTAACACACCTGTTTTCAATGAACGGATGAAAGAAATGTTCAAAAGCTGACCCCTTACAGTTTTCCCTGATGGTCAACTCACAAAAGAGTTTAGTTTAGCTTTTTACACTATTTCACCAAACAAGTGAAATTTTAACATACATTGCCAAAATGACAGAAAATTTTCTGAATTTTTTTTTCTGGTCAATTATGAGGGTTTTAGAATAGAATTTCATAATACTCCTAGATAAAATTGACTTATTTCAGTGGTCAACATACAAGATAGACAGGTGGTTAAGTTACAAAGGTTTTGCTTCTTTATATTATATAGGAAAAATTCCGTTCTTGATAATTGAGGTCAACTTATGTAGGTGCCCAACTTACAAGGGTGGTCAACTTGGCAGGTTTCACTGTACTGTAAAAATTATTATTATGGATTTTAAGAATAATGCACTTAAAATGCCGGTAATTTATGTCATAATTAAGTCAGCAATTTTTTACAGTGCATGGAGTTGCTTTTTGTCCTTTTGTAGTATCAATTCTGTAAAACAAATCAAAACATTTTCTAAAAAATTTGCATAACAAATTACAGAAAATCATACTGTGATGTAATCACAAACTTTGATGTAAAACTATTTTGTCTCAACTTTACTAACACTTAATTTGATTTTTACTTTTTTAGTACTGACTGGATTGTTAAAAATTTGTAAAGTTAAGGAACTTTGAATTTTATTCATAGTTTATAATAATAGTGAAACAACTACAATGACATTTGCCCAAAATATAAAATCTATTTTAATATTAATTGAAATCAAAAAATTATCCATACTGATGGCTGCAAAAAATAATAAATCTTTTTCAAAGCAGTTCGGCTAAAATAAAACCAATCTTATATACGATTACTTCTTAATCTTTTATATCAAGTAAAAATGTGCGAAAATTTTGCACAAGATTTTTAATTTATTTTAATCTAACAATTAAAAAAAAACTCTTTACTAAAGATTTAATCTGACACCGCAATAATCAGATATAACTTTAGTAAGTTTGATGATAAGTACTTTCTGTTTCAAAAGGAAATTCGAAGTACCTATCAATCAACGGATGATTAGTTAGAAGAAATGATAGCGATGAAAGAGGAAAATCCTAACAAGATCTCGAATCAAGTACTCTTTCTCAAAAAAGAACCGTTTTTTATCTCTTCTTTAGATAAGTTGTTTGCGAAAGGTTAAAGATAATTGAAGAGCAACAAAGGGCGGCTATCTCCACAAACTTGGCGTTCATGTTGTTTTACAGAAGCCAAAGTGGTAAATAATAACGAAGCTTGAAGATATAAAATAACGCCTCAAGGCGGTTTTCTGATTTATGATACTGGAGCCATAAAATTTAAGAATGAATAATATTCACCGTAGGTGGCTTTTTCTGAATACCAAGAAGATTAATTTACGATTCCATTATAATCTAATTACATAATTTACAAGAGGTAATAAATACATGAGCAATAAATACTACGAAGAGTGTAGTTTTTTTTGTTCTTATATTAGAGCATTTTATACTTCACTAATATTTGGAAGTGTCATGCTTAGAAATTCATGATTTTTGACGAGTTTTTGCTTTATATCCAAGTTGTTTAACAAAGGATTGTAAACTATACAGTTTAATGATTTCATTTTATTAGGAAAGAAGCATTCGTTACCTAAATAATAAATGTAATGAAGAGAAGATTAAGTTTTAAAAATTTGAGAATAATTAGTCATAAGGAATGTGTTAAAAGGTTTTCCTCGTATAGTTTTTAAAAACAAAAGTATCATTAGTAAGTACTGTTTCGTTGATGTTAAGAAGAAAAAAAACTATACATTGGAAACAAAGCTTTTCTCAATATTTAATTAATTACAGAAGACTATTTAAATGTTAAAAATATGCGTTTTCTGCCTGCATTAAAAACATGGCTATACATTACATAAAATCTCTCTAAATTCTACAGAAAAAAGATATATTTCTTACAGAAAAAAAAATTTGATTTTTTTTCTATTTTTAAGCGTTATCGGCTCACTGTAAGAAATCCCCATTCTTTTTACAGATTTTGTTTGTATATTTGACAGTTTAAAGCAGTTTTATAGACAAAACGGTTTTTCACTGTTTTCAATCGTAAATGACTGAAACCGTCAGTTCAAATTCTAGTTTTTATCATACAGTTCACTGACCGTGCGATAACTCTACCTTATTTTCGGCACTTAATATTTATAGTTTTGGACATCATCTAATTATCTAATTATTATTTCTATCTAATTATTATTTATATCTAATTATTATTGCTATCTAATTATT
The DNA here is from genome assembly GCF_043381705.1 of Parasteatoda tepidariorum. NCBI lineage: Eukaryota > Metazoa > Arthropoda > Arachnida > Araneae > Theridiidae > Parasteatoda > Parasteatoda tepidariorum. The sequence continues at coordinate 56,604,489 of NC_092210.1, read as the reverse complement.
ATTTCCATCTAATTATTATTGCTATCTAATTATTATTTCTATCTAATTATTATTTCTATCTAATTATTAATTAATCTCTATCTAATTATTATTTCTGGGCATGTTGAGTTGCCGTACATTTTTATACGGATAGACCACTATAGTTTTAAACGTTTTATACTTAAATATTAGTTCAATAAGTAAAAATTTTAAGATAAAATTAGTTTAAGGTTTTTCTTCATGATAAGACAGTAGAGCTATGGTAGCTTAGAAGACAGAGTGCTTGCGAGTTTATTTCCTAAGCAATGAATATTGATTAGACTTTTTTTTCTATATTAAGAAATGTTTTAGTCAGTAAAGTGTATTTTGACTGGATTTTCAAAATCAGGGCTCTATTATGGACGTAACATCAGTCGAAAACAACCCAGATAGCAAGCAACCTTGTTGGGTTTTGCGAAAAAGGTTGTACGGGCATTAAAATAAATGGTACACTGCTATCTGGCAAGCAATTTAAGCAAAACTTTGACACAATTATTTAATCTATATAATTGTGAAAATTGAAAAAGGACGAATAACAAGGGTTGCGAAAGTAAATTACTATCTATCATAAATCTGTTGCAAAATAGGTCCTCAAACTTGGGAAATCAAGTAACTGGAAAAGATGGCTTACAAACGTTTTGATAGCAAATTGTTATCTGTTATAAATCTGTTACAAAATTAGTAACAAAATTTTTATATCTAGTAGCAGGAAAAGACGGGTTACAAACGTTACTGTAGCAAACTGCTGTTATAAATCTGTTACAAAATAACTCTCCAAACTTAGGGTATCTAGTAACAAGAAAAGATGACTTACAAATGTTCATGTAGCAAACTACTATCTATTAGATATCTGTTATAAAATAAGTCCTCAAACTTGTGAAACCTAGTAACTATAGGAATAGAACCATAACACTTTCTAAAAAACAGAAAGTAGAAAACTAAATATCGTATTATAATATTAGTTCAAATCAAAATAATAAAAATACTAATCGTATGAAATAAAATTTCATGTTTTTTCAGGCTATAAGGCTAGTAAGTATAAAATAAAATGTTTGTTTGTTCATTATAAGTGAAAAATCAATGTGTGTCAAAAAATTATTTAAAATTTTGCAATATGTAATGTTTCTTTAACTAACTCAGTATCATACACACTCATATAAATTCCGGATCAAATTACGATAAAAAGTACAGGCACTCAGAGTTCTAATACTTTTTACCGTAAAATCCTATTCTACGGGAACATGTTACGAAACAAAAAATCTGATATAACCGTAATTTTTAGTAATAATTATAATAATAAAATAATTAAATCACTCGAATTATTACCTCAAAGATTAAGGTATAGTATTTTTACTGTTAAATCGATTTTATGGAAGATACACCTAAAATGACAGTAACTGTAATTTTGACCAGAAATATTTTTCAATACAGGTTTAAATAATAAGGCTTTTAGTTAGAGGAAGTATTTTTTTGCAATATCTATTCTTAGAACTATGATAATTTGAAACTTTTTAATGAAAAAGGTGATTTGGTTTCAATATGCTCTTTTTTAAAGCGTATATATAAAATTATAAAAAATAAGGATTCAGTTGCATTGCTTTAAATTTTTATAATAATTATCAAAACAAATGTAAAACCTTTTTTTTTCTTTTTACGAAAATAGAATTTTGAAATAGAGATTATTATTATAAAATGCATCAAGATTAATTTTTATTGATAAAATGTGAGATTATGAAAAAGATTTTCTAATTAATTTATTTTGATTGTGTGTTTATTAAAATTTTAGTGAAAATCATTTAATTAAAAGGTATTTTTAATTAAATTCATTTTTTTATTAAAGAAAAATCAAATTGGGAAAGTGTAAGATTTTTTAGAGGTAATCATCTTTTTTCGGCCTAATGTTTTCTTTAGTTAAAATAATCTTTTATGGAATATTTTCATAAAATACTTGAAAAAAAAGAAATAGTTGAAATAAAACAGAGCATAATTATGTTTTATATCATGAAATTCAGTTCGTGATTAAAATAAAGTTCTTAAATGCAATTTGTTTTGCTTTTTCATTGTTATAATTATAAAAATTCAGCACAGAAAATTGGCTACCGTAAATTAACAAAAAGAGTAATAACAAAATATTTTGCTTCTCTTGATTACATTCATAAATTTAAAGAGTAACTCGAACAAGAGTTTTATAAAAATAAGAAGATTTTTTTATATGTTTTAAGAATAGAGATTAAAAGCGTTTTTTTTTTTAAACCAGAGTTGAATTGGCAGAGATTTGAATCCGACCCGTATGACAAGGCAACTCTTTAATCTATCCTTAAAACAAGCTCACCTTCATGAAATACTTTTTGAATGAAGTTTATTTAAATTAGCATTGTATAAAAAACCGAAAAATTCCATGATCAGCCAAATGACTTGGGTACTTTAATCCATAATTCTCCCTACACCTGAATATATTTTACATCAGGACTCTTGCTGCATGCTTATAAATTGAACACCGTCGGATTTCGAGCTTATGTTACCTGATTATACACAGTTAGAAATATTTCGGAAAAAATGGTTGAATAACAATTTATTGAATGGTTATTTTACCATATATAATCAAACCAGTCAAATGACCGTAAATAAAATATCAATCAAACTGTTAAGTTTGAGAAAAACTGTTTATTAACTGCTTTCACCTAATACGGTTAAACAACCGGAATTTTATCGCACCAATTAGAACCACCTAATGAAGCTACTTAGTTCTTTACAACTGCGTACTGCTGAATAGTTAGCCGAGCTGGGTCATAGTTAGCTTTTTTTTTTTTTTTTTTTNTTTTTTTTTTTTTTTTTTTTTTTTTTCAGACGGTCATAGTTAGCTGGGCCATAGCTGCCATAGTTAGCCGAGCTGGCTTATCTGTCAATCTCATGACCGGCGGAACTAGAGTTCGAGTCCTACTAATGACGCCACAGTATTTCATCCATTCCCTTCACCAGATGAAGAATTTCCAGTGTCCGACACTCTCCAATGACCATTACCTTACTAAAAGCCGAGCTCCTAAGTCTAGTTAGATAAAAAAAAATTTACGTTTTCGAAAAATGCTAGTTGTAAATGGTTAAAAAACCTTATAGTTTTGCATTCATGGGTTTATAACCATACCTTTTTGTAAATAGCTTCAAAACCATAATGGAAACAAAATGTTCTTTGCCGTAAACTTCACGGTTAATCGGATGGACAGGCATCTACCTGTTATTTAACCATAATTTTAGAATAAAAATTTTAACAGTGTAGGACAAAACCTTCATCCATTGGTTATGCCTGCTTATAATAAAGGTAAATAAAGAATAATACTGTAAAATGATAATTTAAAAATATTTAGATTTCCGCGTTTAACATCATGTTAATAGTCTGTGAGTATATACACTATCTGGCCATTAATGACCGGACACCCCTCATTTCGGATACATGAGGTGCTAGTATCAAGTCAGTAGGGCGCAGGGCCGCCTCGCGTCCAAATCACAGCTTTAACCCTTCTAGGAAGGCTATCCACTAGGTGTTGGTACACGGCGGCAGGTATTGCCCTCCATTCCTCCTGTAACATGGCGAAGAGTTGAGTGGTGGTTTTGGGGCGTTCTGGTCTGGCCCTCAACCGGCGCTCCAACTCATCCCAGAGATGCTCAATTGGACTGTTGTCGGGACTTTGGGATGGCCAGTCAAATTCTTGCACCCCCATTTCATCAAACCAGTCCGTGATGGCATGTGCTTTATGAATGGCAGCGTTATCGTGTTGAAACACAAACGGGCCATTACCAGACTGTTGCCACAGCGTGGAAAGCGCCGAATTGTCCAGGATGTCTCTATACCCTTCTGCGTTCAGGGTTCCACGCACTAACACCAAGTGTCCAAGGCCAAACCATGAGAAACAGGACCACACCATAATTCCTCCACCTCCGAACTTCATAGTGGGGACAATGCACTCCGGTAGGTACCGTTCTCCAGGCATTCGCCAGGTTCACATCTGTCCATCAGAGTGCCACAACATGTAGCGTGACTCATCACTCCACATAACGCTTTTCCATTGCTATACTGCCCACTGGCGACGTGCTCTGCACCACTGAAATCGGTGGCGGGCGTTTGATGGAGAGATGTTTGGCTTATGTGCTGCTGCTCGTCCATGTAATCCTTGTGCAATCAGCTCCCGTTGAATGGTACGTGTACTGGCAACACTGCCAGATGCAGCCCGGAAGTTGGTAGCGACAGTGTCCAACGACATTTGTTGGTTTGCCTTCACTACACGTCGAAGAGATCGTCGATCCCTGTCGGACATTATTTTGGGCTTGCCGGGTCGGGACTGCGGTTTTATCACTCCCTCTCGTTCCCATTTCAACACGACGTCACCAACTGTTGACCGTGGTATCTGAAACTTGTCGGAGATGGCACGTATGGAATGACCAAATCGGTGGCCGCCTATGATCATGCCCCTTTCCGCCTCATTCAGCTCTCGCCGTCCACTCATTCTCACTGTTAACGCTCGTATGGCCGTCGCCTGCTTGCGAATGGTCTTTCCCAGTGTTGCCAGAACTTAAGATTAAAAAGTAGCGAATGGGAGCTCCAAAAGTAGCGGATTCTAGCATTTTGTAGCCCAAAAATAAATCATATTATATATATATATATATATATTAACAAAATTAATATCACAGCATAAATAAAGTGTAAAGTTTGCCATGTTTTGAGTGCTCTAATTTATTTGGCTATATTTCTGTAAAACAGCGCCGTTTGCCAGAAAACACTAAAATTATAATAACATTGGATAGCTCGTTTTTTTCAAGCTTTTTTATGTGTAAAAATCAGTCGGAACTGTCTTCGATATTTTAATGTTGGTGCGGTCTTTGAGCTGCATAAGAATACTAAGAGGTTTCGACCTCAGCTCGCTTCGTTCCCCAACCTCAAGAACCTTAATTACTCGCACATAAAAATGTTCTCACTAGCTAATTTTTTTTTAATAAAAATTATCTCGCGTTTCGAGGAAATTAAAAATAAGACCTAAC